>NW_021703778.1:154621437-154776109 GCF_005190385.1 Monodon monoceros | reverse complement strand
TCTCTCTATCTCTCTATATATATATATATATATATATATATATATATGGTAGGTTTAGGGATATAACTCTTGAAAACAAATTCTTAAGGTCTGGGATGGAGTGAAACACTGAAAAGTTCATATATCTTGAAATCAATATAAGAAAACTAATTTTAAGATGTCTATTATCTTACTAGAAATTTTAATAGATATATTCCCATGAACCTCCTTTCTTTCTACTCAAGCATTTTTACTTTCAAATACATATCCTTGTCTTCCTTTACAATGAAAAATAAGTGGATATAACTCATGCATCAACATTTCTTTTTCCAGGCTGGGTACAATAAATAAAAAGAGTATCTGATTTTGGAAAAGTTAGAACTTTTAAAGAATGAAGATGAGACAAACACACATCACTGAAATTAGTCTGGGTTTTAATTTGTTCAAGGGAACCAAAAACATGCTTTAAGGTAAATGCAGTTGATGTCTTCTTTGCTTCTATCATAACTGTGTTTTTGTTCTATTGTTGCATGTATTACCATTATCAAACTACTGTGTATTTGATTCTTGCCTATGGCAATGCAGTGGCCCCAACTAATAGAAGATGGAGCAGCATCAGGACTACATTAGGAAAGGAATGTTTTAAGGACTAGGCTGGTAACTCACTACCATATTTCCCTTTACAATTTGCTCACTCTAATTGTTAAAACATTTCCTGCTATTTCAGAAGAGCAGAGACCACAAAAGCCTACAGATGAAGCTCTACCAGGTTTACACTGAAGGAAAAAATTTGTTTTGTGACCTACATTTAAAAGCATTTTAAACATGTCTTGTATGACTCCTTTCTCTCCTGTTTCTATGAGTTGTTCAGAATTGAACATCCGTACTTCTTGCAGCTCTGAAATGAGTAATTAATGAAGCATCAGTGTTTGGAAACTTTCTGAATGAAAGTCAGTGAGGTAGAACACAGACAAATGAACCTAGAGGCACACGTGCAAAAAGAAATACAGTCTGAAAAACTTCTGATCCAAAAATGGACTTGAGATTACTGTTTTCTCCTGATTTATGGTTTTAGTCTAAAGAGTAAACACTCTATCATTGTTAAATAGTGGGATATCTATGGGACATATCACTGCTAAGTAGTAGAAATGATTTTTTTAATGAGACAGTTTTAAAAAAGATTTAGGGATAAATTGTAAATGTATTGATCAAGTGTATAAAGATAAGTAGCAATTTCCCATTCTATTATGAAAAGTTTTAAATAACTTAAAAAGTATCCCCGATATTAACAGTTTTCTAGTGGATAATTGAGATGTATTATTCTTTATTTCTGGCAACTATTCCAAGTGTCATGTTAAGACACAGCTAAATTCTTCAAATACTCTGTGAGCTCTCTTTGTCCAGAACATCTTGTACTTCTCACAACTCTCAAAATAATAGGTGATAAATGTAAATAAATCAATACACAGACACAGCAAACACATTTTAATCAGTAAAATATGAATCTTAATTTCTAAATTCCTGGTATTTTTCATGTATTCAATATCAACAGAGCATTAAATATTTTTTAAGGCTTACAGTTTCAATTGGGGCATAATTTCAACTATAATAAAGGTTTAAATCGATATCTTTTCAACATTACAATCACTGGCAGGCTGGGAGTAAGGTGGCATCTTTAGCAATTCTCATGCTAAGTTAAGATCACAGGGAATGAAGACTAGGAATATTCCTTTTAAACATTTTCCCAGATAATGTTATAAACTCTAAAATGGGTGTATTTCAGGTTTTGGCACTTTCTGCCTAAATAAGTGAACATGGTTAAATAGCCCCACAGTTAGTGATTGTGTTGTTTGTTTGGTTTTCTTTGTTTCTATAATTCCAAGTCACCTGCTTGACCAAGGTATTCTATTCATAACGGTAATTTTCAAATCTCATTGCACATTAAAATCTTCTGGCGACTCAACCACAATGTTTTTATTTATTTTTTCTGGATACAGAAAATTTCTATTACCACAGAACTTTCCTTTATTCCCCCTTCCCTTTCTGCCAGAGGCATCCTCTATCAGTTTTGCCAGTTCCTGAACTTCATAAAAAGTTGAATTCCATTTTATACATTGATTTAGACAATACCAAGGGAAAACAATTCTTTAACCCTCATCTAAATTTTGTAGTGTTTCAAAATCAGGCATATACCTATCATGGGAACTTTTAAAATAAAAGTTGTCTGATATGCAGTCTCTATTAATTGCCATTATCTTTCTGTATATTCAAGAATTAATAATCTCTCCTTTGATAAACTGACCATAAATCTGAATTCTATCCACTTAGAAATATTTTGTAGTAAAGGAGAAAGAACTTTGTGAAAAACATTAGCTAAATCAAAACCTCTATACAATCATAATGTATTATATAGTAATACTAGAATAATCTTCTTCCCTATGTACATCATAAGGAAACAGTTACCCTCTCACTGTCTATGCAGGTGAAGATTATTCAGACTTCAAAGTCTTTAGAGTCCTTGTTGCATGCTACATTCATTGGACCCTTTATGTCTTGTATCCTTTATGTTACAAATTCCAACTATTAGAGAGAAAGAAAAGAACACCTAACCCCTGCCTACATGTACAGTCTCACCTCCTGCTCCTTTCTGTTTTCCTCACTAGGCTCTAGCTCCAATAGTTTTCAGTGCCTTGAACTAAATCCATCCTTTCCTGCCCCAGGACCTTAACACACACTAACCTGGCTTGAGATTTCTTATCTCTGCTTTCTGAGAAACTGACATCTCATTCTTCCATTATCACCAAATATCACCAATCAAATATCATTTTACTTATTACCTCTTCAGAGAAGCCTCTCCTGACCATTCTCACTTCTGTTTTTTACCCTCTCAGAGCACCATGGATTTTAACTCATTGAACAGATAATAGTGGTAATAACGTGTAATGGAAAAGAATCTGAAAAAGAGGCTAATGACACCAAAGATCATGCTCATTTTTATGTATCTGGAACTTAACATTTTAACTGAAATATTAAGAATCTTCAAAGAAATGAAGGTTTTGCCTTTCTAAGTAAGAAAACAATTACCCTTATTTATTAATTGGAATGTGATTGCCCTAGAGTCAGAATCCCCAGAGCTCTTTTCTCATGTTCAGAGTCACTGGATCTCTGTGGAAGAAGGAATCTGCTCCTTGAAGCATTCCATGTATATTAACCCTAACATCGTGGTAATGATGGTTTCCTGAGTAGTATTTATGCTTGCTATCAGGAGGCTGAGAAAACACTTTCTAATTTCTCCCTTAAAATAAAAGAACCTCTCCCTTCAGCAAGATTGAATTATCCAAGCATGCAGGAGCCTCTTTCTGTTTAATTTTGTTCTGAAGATGTCAGGTATTTCTCCATATTCCTCAGGTGCTTTATCTCACCCAACTCAATGGATCTGAATAATAGAGAAAAAGGGACTCTTGTTCTTTCAAGAAAACTGATGTAGGAAACTACACAGGGCTAAATACTATCTTAAACTTAAACTTAATTTCATAATACGTCCACTGCCTTCACTGTGACAGAGCAGGAAACCCATATCTTGTCCATCATTCAATTTTGCTGATTTGCCCATGTGCTATGATACCTCTACAGCAGGACCAGCAGAATCAGGGAACAACTAAAAGAAGATGTTCTCTGTAAATATTGCTCATTTCTCTTTCCCTGTGTTAATAAGAGGCAATCAAGTTCTACGATGCACTAAATTAGAAGTAGAAGGTGGAGACTTTGGCTATAAGAGCCAAGTAGAAGGTGGAACCAAAGTCTATAAAAGGTAATTTTGCATAATTCCTCATAAATTAGAAGAGAAACATACTTGAGCCTTTTTAATCAATGAGAAGACTGTTCTTTCAATGACTATGTTGTGGTTCTTAGCCTAGTAGTACTACTGCCAACGGTGGTGTGACTTCTGCTATTTTAGTCATAAAATACCTATGCAAACTCCAGATGTTCCTTATGAAGCCAGTTGCTAATGAGGCAAGAGAGGATTCATTCCATGCCCATTTTCTACTTTGGTGCTGAAATGTGAGTTCGTCCATCGTCTAGATCCCACCCATAAGCCAACATGCACCTGCAAAAGTCTTCAATCCGGGGGCTTTTAAATCACAAACAGACACTCTGATTCAGGCTTTCATATTAAAAATTCCATAGCAGGGAAAAAAACACTCCAAAAACTCAGAGCTCTAATTCCTTAATGAATTATGTACATGGTGTGAGATATACAGACAGACATAAATTGATTTCCTGTTCCAAATACTGGAGAGCATATTGCAATGTGGACCAAGTTCATTTCAGGGTAGTGTTTCAGTTCCACTTGTGAGTAAAGCAAAATGTTATCAAGAGTTGCTTTACCTGAGGAAACTGGGAATTCCAAACTACTCATAAAACATCACTGACAACGCTAAAGCTCAAGATGAGAATATAGTCTACTTTCTTCAAGTTCACTCTATGGTCTTTGGAGACATAATGTATGTGAATAGACTGCCATAGACTGAGGCCCATTTTGCGCAGATTGTGCAAAGTCTTCCTTCTCGTTTATAGAGGTATGCCCCCTGCAATCGCCAAGTTTCATTTTAGACTCCCAATGAACCAGAAACCCAAAGCTAAAGTCATCTACAGTCACCAGCTTTCTTATGCTTTTCACCTGAAGTCATAAATCTTTTCTTTATATCCTTTGGGAAGGAGTGAGTTCTCCTGAAAACTTGGACCAAGTTCACCTGACACTTCTCAGGAACCCCATTTAGCGTTTACATAGAGGAAAAAAAAAAGTCAAATCAAATAATTTTTATCAGCTTTAGATTTCATTTGAAAAACACAGGCACATGTGCAATGTCCCAAGTCACTTATTTTAATAGTAATCTGGAAGACAGAAATGGCATCAGTTTAGACTGACAGTACAAACCTGAGAAACACACAGAAGATTCAAATCAATCTCCCTAACCCTAGGTTATCTCTGAAAATAAGGCCAAAGGAAGTTTAACAGTATAAGTTGATAGTATGTGTGAGCACACAGAAGTTATGTCATTATTATTCACTGATGTAAATGCTCTAAAAATCGATATTTTCAGTCCATATAAGCACAAAAACAGTTAATGTCATGCTTGCTGGCTGCTATCAAAGACAGGGTACCATGCCTTTTAGATAAGTGAAAGCACGCAGGCATAATAAGTGTTGGGACTTGGGCAGGAACCTACAGTAGAGGGCCCTAAAAGCAAGCATTGTTCCAGAAAAGTTCTGGATTTCCTTCCTGGAGAGGTATCATCATTGTTCTCACTTTAAGTCCCCTCCTGACTCTACTGCAAACTCATAGCATTGATAGATAAGATGTAAAAAGATGGAATTGAAAAGTCATAGTCCTCTTTACCACCTAAATCGGTAGAAGTCAGGATAGTTTTGGGGAAGAAACTATGCTTACTAATGAGGCAGGAAAATGAAGGAAGCTTTGAGAATGCTAGTAATACTCTTTCTTCATTAGGTTAGTAGTCATATGGATGTATCCTCTTTGAGATGATTTATCAATGTGTAAATTGGTTAAGTGTACCCTAATATGTCTGTCATGCTTTAAAAAAAAGTTTACTTAAAAATGTATTATTGCACTGTGTTCTGAAAGATAACTACTTGGAAAAGTAACAAAAAACAGTGGGCAGTGTTGAGTCTGCAGGCCTTTTAGAGTCTAAATGTGAAATCCCAGAGAATAGGACATGAATTAGACAGTGATGGAGTAAGAAATGAAAAGTACTCTGTAAAAATAAAGACACTGCCTAGAGCCATGCTCATTGCATAAAACTTAGGAATAGGAAAGGTTAAAAAAGTGATTGCTTGCTTCTGGATCCACAACCCACTTAAAATTTCATACCCAGAGAGGCAAGAAGAGAAAGAGAGAGCCTGACAACCAGGTCCTGCATTAGAGTATTTACTATCTCATAGATTGAATATGACATATTTCAAATAACACCAATGTACAGGAGCCATAACCTACCAATATAAGACCTGGAGCTGAATTCAGAACTTCAGCTGGGAGTAACTGAAAATCTGAGACAGAGTAGTATGGTAATATATTGAGGTAAACAAAATCAACCTTTACACCAAGCAAACAACCAACAACTAACTCAAAGCAGATATGGATTAAAAGCAAATAAACAAATAAATTTACAACATTCTCCTCTTAATGAAACATTAGACAAAGGGAAGAGATGTATTGCTTACAAATGAGCAATAATTAAACAAGCCCAGAATTCTCTGGCAGCCCAGTGGTTAGGACTGTGTGCTTCCACTACAGGGGCCACAGGTTCGATCCCTGGTTGGGGAATTAAGATCCCACACGCTGTGCAGTGTGGCCAAAAAAAAAAAAAAAATTGAACAAGCCCTCTTCTCACCAGAAACAATAGTGACAGAAGTTAAAGAGCATCCTTTCAAAGTGTTTATAAAAAATTACTGTCACAGAGTGTATACTACAAAAGTGTAGGTAATTTTTAAATTGTACTACATATTAAGAGATTTTTTTTTCTATTTGGACAAACATTGCTGAAAAGCTAATAAAAGACTACTTAAGCAAGGACCAACTGAATCTTAAGAAAAAGAAATGAAGAGCAAAAAATAAATGAGTGTTTAGAAACTGGTAAAATATGTTATCTTCTTTTAATTAAATATCAATGTAAGCTAGAAACTGGAATCAACTAATTTTTACTTAATAAAAAGGTTGAAATAAAGTTTCTAGAGGCCATTAAAAAGAAAAATGATACACAAAATTTTCATAAATAAGCTACATATGAACCTTATTCTGTTGTAGGGAAGGACAGGTAGACGGAATAACTTTAAACTTTGTTGGAAAAAATGTGTCCCTTTACTCGACAAATATTTACCAAGGACTATTCTAAGTTCTAGGGGTTTGCTTGGATTCTGGAGAAATAGGAGGCCACTCTGAGTGAAGCAGAATGGGTGATAGCAGTGAGTGGTGAAGGTAGTTATGGGATGTAGCAGGGAGCCAGACTCTGTACGGAGTTCTGTATGGTAAAGAGATTGGGACATGCTTTCAGTTCTTTGCTATAATGAAGAGTCTAACTCCATGTTTTTGTTGTTTGACTGCTGAGAGCTTTTAAGGCTTACCCTGCTCTTCCCCTTCTGCCTGGCATCTGGGCAAGCTGATAAAAAGAAAGCCCTTGCTCCTTCCTTTGGTTCCAGCAGGAGACTCAAACTACAGAAGCCCGTATCTGCACACAGACATTCTCACCCAGGCTCTACTGCCTAACCATAATAAAATTCCCAAGCCAGTCTTTTTTCTGCTCTTTAAAGACATTTCAGACTCCCCTCGGAGTAGTACTGCTCTTCCCAGAATACCATCTTATGTGAGTAGTAAACTTTTTCAGACCCTCTTGGTGTGTGTGGCACCATGAGCATTTACATCTGAACCAAATATTGAGTAGCCATAACAGATGGTAAGACTTTGGACTGTTTGAGTAGGTGTAAACATTATCAGACTTACATTTTTAAAAAATCACTTATTTTCTCTGTGTAAAATACACTAAGGAAGGCAGAGAATACAACAGGAAAACTAGTACAGGTTACTGCAATTGTCTAGATCCAATTCTCCCCAATCTTTTCCACTCCAGGAAGCCCACATAGAAATTAAGAATGTCTGTGTGGTACACTAGGAAAACAAGAGGCTGGTCAATGCCAGAAACTGTTCCCAGTTTCTCTAATTCCTTCAGACCTCACTGCACTTCAGAGAAGTTTTTATCTTGGAACCCTAGAAACATATTAGGTAACAATGTTGGGAAAGCTGGTATGAAACGATGATGGCTCAGACTCAAGTGGCAGGAGAAGTGGTGAGAAGAGGTCATTTTAAAGGTAAAGCTACTGGATTTGGTTGTATGTTGGAAATGAGAGAAAGTGAGAAATAATGATAATCCCAAGGATTTGGGGCATGAGCAAACCAAAGAATGGAATTACCATTTACTGAGGTGGGGAGAAGTTGGGAGGAGCTGGTTTAATGGCCTTCAAAATAAAAGGTTATATTTTATATGTAATAAGTATGTTTATCAAAAATGTTTTAACAAACACTAACAGCAATAATTCAAGACCATTGTCTTCATTTTGCCTTAATTTCTCCTTAAAAAGTTAAAACTAAATGGTAAAGGGTTGTATATTCTTTTTTTTTTTTTGTGGTAGGCAATAATACCAACATGATATTTTATCTGAAGATGTCTTTTATTTCCCTGTCGTTCTTAAAGGACATTATTTCTGGATATAGAAATTACAGCTGACAATTCTTTTCTTTCTGTACTTCAAAAACGTGGAGGCATTTCCTTCTGGCCTCAAGGTTTCAGATATTAAATCTGCTGTTCTTTGAACTGGTGTTTCTTTGCCTATTGTGCTGGTTATCTCTGGCTGCTTTCAAGACTTTTCCTTTGTCTTTAGTTCCAGAAGTTTAAATAGGATGCATCTTCACTTGGGTTACTTTGGCTTTACCCTATTTAGCATTCACTGAGCTTCTTGAATCTGCAGGTTTGTGTTTTGGCAAATTTGGGAAGGTTTTAGCCATTATTTCATTGAATACTTTTTCAGTTCTACTCTCTCCACCCTCTCCTTTTGGCCAAAAATACAAATGTGATCTCTTTTGTTATTGTTCTACTTGATCATGAGCATCTGTTGACTTTTTTCAGGCTACTTCTGTCAAATGTTCAGATTGCACAAATTCTGTTGATTTGTCCTCAAGTTAATTAATTTCATCCTCTTATCATCACTGAAGCCCATCAGCGAATTTTATTTATTTGTTTTTGTGATTTGTTTTTCAGTTATATATGTTTTATAATTTTTTACTTCTTTGCTGAGATGTAGGTCAGAAATCTGTATGGATCTCACTAGGCTAAAATCAACTTTTTGTCCAGACTATGTTCCAATCTGGAGGCTCAAGGGGATCATCCCTCTACTTGACTTTTCCAGGTTTGTGAGGCTGCCCCTCTTCCTTGGCTCATGGTTCCGTTCCATCTTCAAAGCCAGCAATGGCTTTCAAATCTTTCTGACATTCTGTCATTCTTATACTGACTCTTCTGCCTCCCTCTTCCATATTAAAATCCTTGTGATCACATTGTGACCACCCAGATACTCCATGATAATCTCCCTACTTTGATGTCATCTGATTAGCAAATTTAATTCCATCTGCAACCTTGTTTCTCCTTTGCCATGGAATCTAACACACTAACAGATACTGGGATTAGTTGTGGACATCTTTGGAAGACCATTATTCTGTCTACACCCATGACAATTCAATTTGGGTTTGCATTTTTAATTAACTGAATCATGATATTCACTATTCACAAGAAGTAACTTGAGGTTTATAAGTCTACTACATATAATTTATCCTTTCAACACCAATTATGAGCAAAGGTTATAAAATTAAGATTGATTCTAAGTAAATGTGGCTTTTAGAGTATAGATTAGATGTTAAATCATCCTTAAATTTTGAAGAGAGTGGGAACATTCATTTCAGAAGTCTTGGATCTTTTAGAACATTCCTAAAAGAAACTTGTCAGGACTGGAGCATCAGCTACATTCAGATTTGCCCCATTTTCTACGGTAAAGCTATGGAGGAAAGAGTTTAAATTTTAGCACTAGAAAGATCAGTACCAAGAATATAGAATAACATAATCTACGTTTACAAAAGTGATGTAAAAGAGTCAGATTGCTTGTAGTCACACATTCAATAAGTAGCAATGGGAGAAAAAAGCCAATAATCAGCTTTTCTGAACTCTAATCTATGGCCACTCCTCTTCATCATAACATCTATTGAAAAAATGTGGTTTTGATTATTTATTTCAATTAAATTTATTTATCATTAAAGACACATGACAAAAAATACCATCACATCCATAGGAACATTTTTTAAAATAAGAAATTGTGTAAAAAAAAGGAAAGCTAAAATTAATAACAATACTTTGAATGGAGACAATTCTATATATTTCTATATATTTTCATAAACTAAAATTACTCTCTGCTAGCCTCCATTTTACACTCTCTGGATGGTTATAAACAGTCACACTATCAGTGAGTAAATATAGAAGACAAGTCTTCCAATAAAAATATACAATATATATTATACCAAGTTAAAATGTCACGTATATATTAAGTAAGCAGTAGAGTTGAATATGTGTATAATCAGCCTACTTCATAGGGCTTTTATAACTAAATGTTGGAAATATACTTATCACTGAACATGTAAGAAATCTATACTCTTAATTTCATCATCAAACGAAAAATGTTCGCAACTTTTGTACTATAGGAATTGAAATATCCATTAAATATAATATAGTAATTTCCTAGTAAGGTCTCTTCTTCACTTTAATTCAGGTCACAATGACCAATTAATACAGAAACCGAGAGCTTTTGATTGAGGTCCTGAGTTATCCAGCTGTAACTTGTGATATGACATGTCTTTGGAATCAATAGCAATAAACTAGTATTTACTAGACATATAATCCCTTTATAAATGACAGGGGGGGAAAGAATAGTCTCTTTATATTTTTTCTCCTAACAGGAAAATCATCAAAATGATTCATAAATCTCAAAATGATCCTGCTGTAACCATCTTGACTACACAAATTAGCCATTAGTAAATAGTCTGTTTTTGAACACATTGTACAAAACCTTGAATTCTTTTCAAGATAATAGCAAAATATGAGTTCAAATATGGGACTATCCATAGTATCTTACTGAACTCTTTGATAGAAAGCTAAAAGACATTTCTTAACAGGACTATATCAGAAATTTTTAGCCTTGAAAATAAACCTTTGAACTATAATCTCTGAATGCTTGCACAAACAAGTTTATGATGAAATGTTGGAGAAATATAAGAAATATGTATTAGCGCTAGAAATATAAGAGATACTTATTACTGTGTTTTGTTTTTGTTTGAGTTTTTTGTTTTTTTTATCACCAAACCAAGGTTGGCTATTTTAGGATATTAGTTATACCAATTCTTTCTTTCTTTTTTTTCTTTAATGTATTTATTTATTTGTTTGGCTGCATTGGGCCTTCGTTGCTGCACACAGGCTTTTTCTAGTTGCGGTGAGCAGGGGCTACTCTTCATTGTGGCATGCGGGCTTCTCACTGTGTTGGCTTCTCTTGTTGTGGAGCACGGGCTCTAGGTATGCAGGCTTCACTAGTTGTGGTACACAGGCTCAGTAGTTGTGGCTCATGGGTTCTAGAGCGCAGGCTCAGTAGTTGTGGCACACAGGCTTAGTTGCTCTGTGGCATGTGGGATCTTCCCAGACCAGGGCTCAAACCCGTGTCCCCTGCATTGGCAGGCGGATTCTTAATCACTGCACCACCAGGGAAGTCCTATACCAATTCTTTGTGCCAAGAATTTTTGTGGCATGATACATGTGCCAGCCAAGTAGCTGCTCACATCAAGTATAGTGTAAGATATAGAGAATGAAACTGTATTATTATTTTAAAATACCCAGACGCAATTCAAAAATACACAATAAATGCTATTTAGAAACAAGACAAAAAAGTCTGAACAATAAAGTAACCAAATAATTTATCATTAAAACTGGGATAATTTGAAATAAACTACTAATTAGATCAGGATAACAGACATAAACTGGGATTGTCCAAGGCAGTTCAAGAGGTGTGGTCATGCTACTGATCAAGAATATAACAACTGTGGAATACAGAGCTTAGAAGCCTTTTCATACAAACCTGGATTCAAGAGCTGGCTGTGCCACATACTAACTCTGTTTTAACTAGGACATATTTTAAGACTTTAAATACTAGTGTCATATGTAAAATGGAACCATAATAATACCTATCTCTCAGGTTTATTGTGAGGAGTAAATATAGTAAGGTGTTTAAAGAAGCTAGCAGGGCTACTGGCACCAACTGAGTGCTCAGAAAAGGGCAGTTATTTGTATGTTCCGATACTCAGAAGTTGTTAAAAAATAGAACAAGTGTCAAAAGATGAGACAAGTAACCTAGAAAAGATTTTGAGAAATACCTCCCAGCATCATGAAAATATCTATCCCATTGAAATGTTAGAAATTCTAACTTTAAGCATTTACTCATTTCAGCTACACCTTCCTCCTTTTAAACATGTGTAATTCTGGAAGGAAAACACTTTTTAAGCACTTCATAGGTCTTTGTTCTCATGTATTAAAAATTAATTATTACATAAAACAACAGATAATATTTTGTTTAGAGCTCTCGTTTCCAGAACATTTTTGCATATATTATCACAGATGAATTTTTGCACATTAAAAATTACTAGCATTACCTTTACTTTCCAGATGAGGAAACAAAATAAAATATTCAAGCCTAGAGAGTGAAAGGTAGTACTAGACTTAAATGCAAGTTTGCATTTCCAATATCAGCAGGACTAACTTTGAAACTGAAGGGAGCCCTATGGAGCTCCAAGGCATGGAGGCCTTTTTGTCCCCCATTTCTTATAGGCAAGACTCCAGCCTCCATGACCTTCCCTGAGTTCCAAAGGGCAGATTCAAACAGTTACTAATCAAGGGAGGAGTGGCCAAGAAACCATCTGAGGCAAGATTAAAGGAACCAGAGAAGCTCATCAAGATTAGGAGACTCAGACCATCTGAGACCCTGCACACACCCTCATCTTGCCAGCAACCACACCCTTGGGAAGTATTGTCATAAAACTCCTCATCAAATCCTCCTGGGTGGGAACACATAGTTTTTTGAGGCAGGAGCCTGCTGTGTCCCCCTTTGCCTGGCAAAGTAATAAAGCTATTCTTTGCTACTTCACCCAAAACTCTGTCTCTGAGATATGATTTGGCACCAGTCACTTTGGGCACCAAAATTGATGCTGAAAGCTCAGCTTCTCTGTACACTGGTGCCCAATTATATCTCAGAGACAGAGTTTTGGGTGAAGTAGAAAAGGATAGCTTTATTACTTTGCCAGGCAAAAGGGGGACACAGCAGGCTAATGCCCTCAAAACTGTGTGTCCCAGCTTGGAGAAGATAGTGGCAAGTTTTATAGTAATTGTTCAAAGAGAGCTTGATCAGCTTGTGGACCTTCCTCTGATGGGTTGGTGGTGATGTAAGTAGGAGTCATCATCATCAACTTTCAGGTCCAGCTGGTCTGGGGTTTACATGCTTGTGGGCAGCATGCCATCATTAATCATTAACTTCTCCCACCTGGAGGGGTTTTCAGTATCTCAGGATAGCAATAGCTCAAAGATATTGCTCTGTGTATCTATTGATGGGGAAACAGGACCTTTCCCCAAGGCTGCTCTTGACTGTTTCTCCCTGGTCTTGCATCCCCTCCCTTTCCTAATTAACAACTGCTTGAATCTGCCCATTGGAACTCAGGGAAGGTCATGGAGGCTGAATGAAGGCTGTTTCCTGTAATCAAAGAAATGGGGTACATAGAAAGTCTTTGTGCCCAGGAGCCCCACAGGGCCCTGCTCAGTATCAGCTTAAGAACTTGTTTACAGAGTGCAAAGACTGGAATAGACTGGCTTGTTGTTAGAAAAAAAGAAGCCTTAAAAAGCTATATCTGGTAACCACATAACTATTGCTGGTAGATGGCACTGGGCAACAAATAGAAGAAATAAAGGGGAGGGAAGAACATAAACAGGGAGGTGGGTTCAAAATGATAGATGGAAGATATAATGGACAACTCTTTTGTGCCATTTCAAATATTTTGGTCCCACCTCTTGCATTATCCAATACTGCACTTAACAGTTTTGTGCAAGATTTGTGCAGTGTGACAGCTCTTTATTTCCTACCTTGGGGCTTCTCTGCAGCCATATCATGGGACTCCCACTGAAACCCCCTCAGTCTTTATACATGTGTACCTCAAAAGTTCAGGGAAGTTCAAACTAATGGGTCTATCATTCACACATTTCAGAAGAAATTGTCTATTCCTTTGAGGGCAAAGATCTGAGAAGCATTTCATAAAGCTATTCCAAAGATCACAATGGATGGAGAACTGGTTGGCTTTTTTTCTTTCTCTGTTTAACTCTTTTTTTTTTTGTGGTACGCGGCCTCTCACTGTTGTGGTCTCTCCCGTTGTGGAGCACAGGCTCCGGACGCGCAGGCTCAGCGACCATGGCTCACGGGCCCATGTTAGGATCTTCCTGGACTGGGGCACGAACCCGTGTCCCCTGCATTGGCAGGCAGACTCTCAATCACTGTGCCACCAGGGAAGCCCCTTTGATTGACTCTTTTTGTCCTTCACTCCTGTTTCAAGGGACTAGGGCATAGCACAGTCCAGCAGGAAAATGTGGTCTCTGGTCTGGCAGGAAACTGTTCACATACTGCAAGAAATTATAGGACAAAAAATAGGTACCAAAAAGAAACAAGGAAAAATGTGGATGGGTCTTGTAAGTATTGGCCCAATGGGCCCAAGTATAAGAGCGATTTATTGACCTAGAAGCACTTGGAAACTGTCTTTGATGGGATGGCTTTCTGCACTTTGCATGTAACAACTGTCTGTAGTAATGTTGCTCAAAGGGTCATCTACAGACTGGTAATATGTTTCACCCAGGAGGATATTAGAAATAAAACTTTTAAGTCCTGTTAGATGTACTGAATCAGAATCTGTATTTATCAAGACCCCAAATAAGTTGTATCATATTTCAGTTTAAGAAACACTAATCTACAGTAACTAAAGCCGAGATAGCTTAAAAGAGTACTGAGGGAGGAGCCAGAAAGCTCAAGGAAATAAAAATTACTCCCTTGGGAGGAAACAGAGAATAGTCTCTTTGTTAAAGCAGTTAGAAATATATGGGTAAGGGTGTACTGGCACCTTTAAAATTCTTGGTGGAGGCACTCTTCTTCATGGCAAGGTTAAATGCAGGAGATATACCTATTGACTGGACTCCCTATTTTGAATGGGAGATGATAGACTCTGGAATGGCAGAGGCCAGGTGGCAGCAGTCCTTGGGCAGGAACAAGGTGGATTAATGACCATAATGGATCACAGAGGCCAAATGGTAATTAGATTGCTATAACCTGCAGCGATTTGTAAAGATGATTAATAGATCCCAGTGTTTTGAAGAATGAGAACGATAGAAAGCTAAATAGGTATTACTTAACTTGAATAACTAAGAAAAAAGAAATGAGAGCTAGTGAGCAGAAAGTAGACACCAATGATCATGGTGAAAAAGAGCAACCCCTGGACCAGTTTTTAAAAGTAATTTCCTCTGCCTCATAGCCCATTGACCTATGGGGAAGCTGAGCTGCTGGAGGAAAGTCTTTGCAGTGTATTGAATGAAAGTGAGATATCCAAACTCTTTGAACACTGTTGGACATGGTATCTGAGTTGACATTGATACCAAGGGACTGAAAGTACCATCATGATTTTCTAGATGGAATGAGAGTTTAAGGAGTATAAGTGGTAAATGGAGTCTGACTCAAGTCCATTATACAGGGGGTCTAATATATTCATGGACTAATGCTGTGGCTATTTTCTAGTACCTAAGTATACAATTGGTATAGTTATGCCTAGTAGTTTGAAGAAGTATTTCATTGAGTCCCCGAACTGTGGAGTAAGACATTTTTGGCAGAAAGCATCACGTGGAGGACCCTGAAACAGGTTCCTCCAGCCCCTTGGCAAGATAATAAACCAGAAACCAAACTATCTCCCAGAGGACTTATAAGATTAACACCACCATCTAAGTTTTATAAGATATAGAGGTATAGACCCCCATCAGACTCCCATTCAAACCCCAAAACTGTGTGTAGTGAGGTGAATTTACAACATTTCTTCAATGTGCAACTGGGAAATTTGGGGGAGTTAACATCAGTGAGACCACACTTAACCAAGGGGAGATGAAGCTGCTCAGTAAATGCTCCCCTTTCTTTATCTCACTGCATGGTACATTAGTATCTCATGCATGTGGTGTCAAATAAAATCCCTCCTGAGAACTGGCTGGAAAGAACCGGATGTAGGGGAGTAGGCTGAGCCAATGTTATGATCAGAGTTTATCAGAGAGTGTTTTTTCCTTGACGCCAGTTGGTTCTCAGGAGGGACCATTAAGAAGAGATTGTTTTGGGCTTCCCTGGTGGCGCAGTGGTTGAGAGTCCGCCTGCTGATGCAGGGGACATGGGTTCGTGCCCTGGTCCGGGGGTATCCCACATGCCGCGGAGCGCTAGGCCCGTGAGCCATGGCCACTGAGCCTGCGCATCCGGAGCCTGTGCTCCGCAACGGGAGAGGCCACAACAGTGAGAGGCCTGCGTACCAAAAAAAAATAAAAATAAAATAAAAATAAAGAAGAGGTTGTTTCCAATGCTCAAGAGTGAACCAAAGTTCAGGGACCTGAGGGGAGAAGAGAAACCCAGCTATAGTTTAATCAAGTTAGTGGGCACTTTATCCAAATTGGTGAGTAGGGACAAACAGTCCAGCTGATTATTTTTGAGACAAAGAATGGGAATTTGAAGGGTCTATACCTGGCCTTTTCATAGGTAAGTCTCACGTAAGTCATATGGGGAAGAGTTGTTCTTCGTAGTAAGCCCTTTCCAAAAACACAAAAATTTGGAGGAAACTTCTTGACCATTGCTATTTACCAGGAGTACTGGATTCAAAGTTCAACATTGCCAGTGGTCAACTCAGAAAACACAACTTTCAGTTGTCTTTCCTTCTCCCTCTGTTTTGTAACTCCACGGAATCACTTTTTCAGGCTTTGCTTTTTGATAAAACAGCAAAGGCGACTCCTATATTTAGCCTAAATTAAGGGTCAATGTTATAACAGGACCAGTGATGCTAGACTAGTATTCAAGAGAATTGGCTTGCTCTAAAATACTACTTGATATGAAAGAAAGCTTTATTAATATAGAAATACCAATGCCCAGAGACTATAAATATCTGTATTTAACTATCCGTTATCTGAACTTAGAAAAAAAATACTTAAACTCCCCATATTTCAACTTATCAGCTAATGAAACATAGGCAACAATACTTGGATCACAGATTATTGTGAGGATCAAATGTTGTAAAGTATAGAAAAGTTTCTGGAATTCTTCTTGTAAAATAAATTATTAGTTCCTGAATATGTTTCTCTCTTTCAATTGTTTAACATAGATTTTTTGCAACGGAAGATGTGGTAAAATAAGGTAAAGACTGAAAAGGGAAAAAGAAAGAAAAGAAAGGAAAGAAGGGGAAGGAGGGAGAAGGGAGAGAGACAGAGAATGAGAGAAAGAGAAAGAATGAAAGGAAGAAAGGAAAAAAGGAAATTAATGAATGAAATAGCACACTGTCGGTGAGCTAGCAACTAATAGTGCCTGACATGTAATAGGTGCAAAATACATATATTAAGCACTAGAAAGAGAGAAACCATGTCTTGCTTAGACAGTCTTAGAACTAAACTCATTGTGTCCCCTCAGAGATACTTCACCATCTGTGAAGTGCCCGTCTCCAGAGTCCTAACTCTGCAGGGTCCCTTCTCTGAGCTCCCGAGGTACCAGTTAGGCAGCTCCCCTCTTTAGAGGTTTGTCTCAGTTCTGAGAAATCCCTCCTCGATGCTTCTAGATTTTCATATCTTCACCTTATTCTCTTTCATCCCATCACCACTCTAGTGAGGGAGGCAGGAGTGGAGAGATGTGTTGCTTCCTGCAAGTACTATCTGCATTATCCCAATTTTCCTTTTTTTGTGTGTTTTGTTTTGTTTTTTTCATGTCACCAAGATGTTTTAATGAATGTCTTATCTTAGATTCTCTCTGTTGAAATACATAGTACAATTCTTATTTTCTGACTGAACCTTAACTTATACCCTAACTCATCAGCCTAAAGTATCTTTACCTGAGAGGGTGGCAATAGTTGCTTCAATGCCTTTCAAGCCACTGGTCTCTCTCCTTTCCCAACAAGTCTCCAGAGGCTGCCACTGATCTCTTGGAAATGCATTTCTATCCATATTACTCAATGTCTTTAATGCCTTCTGTGGAACATCAAGGCCATGTCAATGTTTCTTTGCCTTCTTTTAGCATATAACTCTAACTTAGGCTCAGCAATTTTTATTTTCTGTGAAGGGCCACATTGTAAATATTTGATGCTTTGAGGACCATGTGAGTAGTCCATCCCAACTACTGACCTCTGCTTTTATAACAAGAAAGCAGCCGTAGACACTACTAAAAGAATGGGTGAGGCACATTCCAATAAAAACTGGTGGCGGGCTGGATTTGGCCAGCGCAGTGTAGTCATCTGACCCCTGCTCTAACAAAAGTGTAAAAGAATATTCAGTTCCTTTAACATGCTATTCTACTTCATACTTCTGGTTTTATTCACATACCTAATCCTCTAAAATAAATAATTATAATAAATAAAATATTTTTTTTTCCGTTTGTTTGGCTGGTGAACCAAACATCTTTTAGAAAATCATCAAAGACCCATTTAAAGAATTACCTCTGAAATGAATGCTTGCTACCACACATTTTATGGGAGGGGTCTTCATCAGTATGTTTTTTATTCTCCAGTTTTACCTTGTAATTACCTCTTTTGATGCATATAATAATTTATTGGCTATATGCATATCACTTCCCTTTACAGGGATGTAAGTTCCTTTAGGGAACTTAAATTCAGCTTTTACCATGAGCTTTTGGAAACTGTTTTGTTTGTGGAAGGATTGAATGTATACATGAATGAATAAAATATGCATCATGCCTTTCCGGAAGCGTGTTCTTCCTGCTTTGCATTTTTGGAGGAAAAGTTGTTTCCACTTGAGACTCAGGCAACAAAAGACAAATAAAAACAAAAATACTTGCCTGTGATTACCTTTTTTTTTTTTTTTTGCTAGATAATCTTTACTAAATTTTGAAGCTGCAGGGTGCCTCATTAAGAGAGACAACCAGTTTATCACCAAGATTTTGAGAGAAGAAATAATGCAGATAATCTGAAAGCATTTTCTTTTTAATACAGACTTGCTATTTCAAAATAAAGAGCTGATTAAGAAAAGGACCCTTAAAACCAATGGAGGGCTTCCCTGGTGGCGCAGTGGTTGAGAGTCCGCCTGCCAATGCAGGGGACGCGGGTTCGTGCCCCGGTCCGGGAAGATCCCACATGCCGCGGAGCAGCTGGGCCCGTGAGCCATGGCTGCTGAGCCTGTGCATCAGGAGCCTGTGCTCCGCAACGGGAGAGGCCACAGCAGTGCAAGGCCCGCGTACCGCAAAACAACAACAAAAAAAAAACAGTGGAGACCATACGGTAACATATTATCTTCATCACATTAAGATCCCAACTTTAAGGCTATCTTTTTAAAAGGAAAATGCTGCCAATAGGATGTTTACCCTTTATTAATAGTGTTTTCTGCCTGCATCCAATAATTCCATCATAAGTTTCTCTACTTTATTCCTATGTTGCCAAAAATTTCTGCGACTATATTTACTCATCGATTTTGGGACAGTAAATAGTGAATAGTGTCATCACTAACAAATTAAAAACAAAACTTAACTGAAACTAAGATCACCTTATACCATTAGCATGGTTTATAATACCCAATCTTGCATTTTCTTTAGTGATGAAATAGCTCATATTTTCCTTTGGCCTTTTCTCTGCCAGATGTATCAACCTCAAATATCATGCTGGTGCTTTTCACTGCAGTTAGGTCATAGCTGTCATTAGCAAAGAAATCCTGGGGAAAAAGTAAAACATATCAGGGGAAAACTAAAAAAGTAACCAAAAACTCTGTCAAAATATTCAGGTTTGTAACAGGTAGTAGTTCTTGTGAAAACAGATTCCAGGATCGAAAAAAAAAAAAAGTCAAACACTGAATGACTAGTCTGAATATTGCAAAGTGAACCAAAAAGCCACAGATGTTTCCAGGTTTATGTCTGAAAATCTGGAAAGGTGAATGATTTATATATTTTCATTTTTATGATGGGGAGAGTGAAGTGAATTGTTCTGTAACTAACAAGTCATGAGATGTTGGAACATATGTTGAAAAGCTCAGTGACTTGAATGCTGAAATTGGCTACTCTGCTTTGTCTTCACAGCTAAACATATTTTATTTCTAGTTCAGAGATTTCTGTTGCTTTAATACAATTTTTATTAGATTTTAGAGAAAATGGAGAGCTGACAGATAACTTTGACTACTTTAAGCATAGAGAAGAAATTTAGCAATTGTTCTTAGTTGAAAAGATTAGGCATACAGAAAAAATTGTCAATAATATATTATTAAAAATATGTTTTTGGAAAATCTATATAAAGTACTTCTAAGGAAAGGCAAATAGAATACAATGAAAATTCTTCACATTTTCCTCTTTTCTGTATCCATAGTCTACAATCTTAATAAAATTCTTAAACTCACATTCCTGACAACTGCTATATCAGAATATTATTTTAATGTATTCATTGTGAATCATGTTATTGACAAATAAGTATTGTTGAACTTTATAATCATTAAAATGATTAATATTCCTTTAAATTTGTTTCAAAAGGTGCTTCTATTAATTTAATACATTCATCTAAATTTTAGAATTGCTTTTTCCTACTTTTCTTTTTCATAGTTTTCCTTCCTTGAGTCTCTTTCCCTCAGACCCAAGATACAACAAAATGGGCCCACTACTTACATGATCACTGCACAGTTCTTTCAGACACACCTGAAAATGTATCATTTATAAGACAGCCTTTGAAATGAGTAATAAACCTAACCTTAACATTCGGCTTAATATTTACAGAAGAAAATTCATGAGCAAATATACAGTAGTTGTTTGGTATGGTTAATTTTACAGAAGCTTAATGTTCTCAGTAGGGGATATGCAAATATGCAGAAATCTACCAGGAGTCTGTCTTCAGTCTCTCCTCACTAAATGCTATTCCTAATTTTAAATACAATGTATTAAATTCCCACTTGTCCTAGTGAGAGTCCAGTTATGAGATATAAATCACACCAGTTATTTTAACAGAAGAAATTAATATAAATAATTTGCAGACTAGATATAAAGCTGTTAACTAGGTAACTAAAAGGGCAAATCAAAAGCATGAAGGTATCAGGGAAGTAGCAATTGCAGTAAGAAGTTCCCTACTTGGACCTAAAATTCCAAATGCTTCATAAATGGAAAATTGTCAACAATCTTTAGCTCACTTTGTAATGGTTCTACCCTTTCTAAAAGGTAGCTTATCCAGAGATCTCTAACATCTTTAGATATAAATATATATTAAATTTATCCAGATTTTTTCTAGTGGATGTAGCAGAGGCATTAGCCTACTATGATCTATTACATTCTAGAAATGGAAGTCTCTGAAATATATTTTATTAAATTGACAATGTTACTTAATATGCTTAGGCTAAGTCAGTTATAATTACTTTAACATTGCTGTAGTATTTATCAAGTGAAATCACACTTTTAGGCAATTTTGAATACTCCAACCTAGCTTTCCGTATATGGAACTAGGTTTTCTTTTAAAAACCATATTTTCCAAAACAGATATTTGGTAGAATAGATATGTCCATGTATAAGATTCTAGATATAGATACTAGATCAATAGATAGATCTCTGATATACATTTATATATTAACTAACAATGTTATTATAGTAAATTAAGATATGGATTTTAAACTCTTCCTGTATAGACTACTGTGCTGTGAACCAGATTTCAAACATTACTTTTCAACAACAAACAACACATTTTATAATGTATAAACCTGACAGTAGAAATATATTATCATATATAAAAACCCATTAAATTCTGTGATCTTGACTCAAAAACATCAAACATTAAGAACTATGTAAAACTGTTGATTCATCTGTGATATGATAGGATATCATATATCACTTTGAGGAAAGTAGCTTTTTTTTTTTTCTCTGAAACTCTCCTAATTTTGTCTCTTAGCATACAGCAGGTATACTTACCAAAATAGTCTGATATTTGTATATTAAATATGTTTCTGGTCACATATACTAATATTAACTCTCTGTGTTTCATTCCATACATTTTTTCTAGTCTCCAAAACAATATATATAACCAACAAAAATATACCTGTATTTCGATATCTCAAAGGCATGTAAAATGCAGCAATTTCAAAATCATACTCTCTCCTTTAGCTTGATCTACTTAAAATACTCCATTTTTCACAGGATAAAGGCAGAAATTCATAGTATGTCATATAATGCCTCTGTCAGCTGATCCTTGATGATCTTCCCCCGCCTCATCACCCATCACCCATTCTTTTGTGTTATCCACACTGACAGTTTTTCAAGTGTACCTTATTATGGCTGACTCAAAGGCTCTGCACTTTCTAGTTCATCTATCTGGATTGTCGCCATGCCCACACACACACCATTTCCCTAGTTCATCATGTTTCCATAGAGATGCTTTTCATGTCTCCAAAGGATAGGGCCTGTCTCTTTGTTAAGTGCTAATTTGATATAGCCAGGTACACATTGCACTTTGTAATAATAGCTTTTTGATTTTTTAAACCTTCATCTGTTTCCTCTATTAAGCTGAACTTTTTTTGTGAAAGTAGGTACACTATTTTTGTTTTGTTGTTATTGTTTTTTTTTTTTTTTACCATTGTCTAGAACAATGCCTGACACATCATAGACACTCAATGGACATTTGTTGAAGGAAGGAACAAAGGGAGGGAAGAAGGGAGGGAGAGAGGGAGGGAGGGAAGAATGGATTAATGAATCACCAATGAACTTTTTTTTTTACTGGAAAACATCCCAAATTTGGAATCGGATTAAAATAATTTCAAACTCAGCCTCCAATATGAAGAAACTGTAACTTGAAATGTTGTGTCATATTTTTTTTATTTATAATGAGTAAAGTGCAATGTTCCAATGAACATTAAATGAAATAGTATATGTAGAGAATGGATGGCAAGCCATATTCTAGTTAGACATTCTGAAAAAGAGTAAAATTCCTCTCCCCTTAAATAACAATAAAATAACTAAATTTGTGTTAGTTTTCTGAATGTTTCACAATGTCCAAATGTTTGCCATCTGTAACACAAATAGTTTTTTTTAAAGAACTGTTTTATCCAGCTAAAATTCACATAACCTCACAATTCTCCTATTTAAAGTGTACAACTCCATGGTTTTTAGTGTATTCACAGAGTTGTTCAACCATCACCACAATCAATTTTAGAACATTCTCATTACCCGCCCTCCCCACAAAAAAAATACTCATTAGCAGTCACTCCCTGTCTCCTCTCTACCCACCTTTTGCAAGCCACTAATCTACTCTCTATCACTATAGATCTGCCTACTTGGACATTTCAAACAAATGGAACCATACCATATATGGTCTTTTGTGACTAGCTTTTTCCACTTAGCATAATGTTTTAAAAGTTTATCCATGTTGTAGCAAGTGTCAATATTCCATTTTTTTAATTGCCAAATAATATTTTATTGTATGAGAATGTAAAATGATGCAGCTGCTTTGGAAAACAGTCTAGTACTTCCTCAAAAGTTTAAACATAGAGTAACTATATGACTCAGCAATTCCACTCCTAGGTATATACCCAAGAGAAATAAAAACATGTATCCACACAAAAACTTGAACATGAATGTTCACAGCAGCATATTTATAATAGAAAAAAATTAGAAACATCCCAAATGTCCATCAACTGATGAATGGATAAAAAATATGGTATATTCTACAAATACTTCTGATATATATTCATAGTTTTGCCATCAGATTTCCTAACATGTTGTAAATCTTTAGAAATTTGGAAATATGATTTGGTCTACAAATGTAAATCTCATTTTTAAAATCCCAATAAGGAAATGAACTGTTTCAAGGTGGATTACATTAATGTAACATACTTGAAGTTTCTTAAAATATGTGTCATTAAAGGAAAAACAATATAACATTTAATAATTACAACATATTTATATATTGTTATAGACTAAATGTTTGTGTCCCCTCAAAATTCATGTTGGAACTTAATACCCAATGTGATGACATTTGAAGGTGGAACCTTTGGAAGGTGATTAGGTCATGAGGGTGGAGCCCTCAAAAATGGGATTAGCACCCTTGCAAAAGAGATCTCAAAGACTCCTCCTTCACCATAGGAGCACACAGAAAGAAGATGGCAGTCTATGAATCAGTGAGCCAGCCCTCAGCAGACACTGAATGTGCCAGCACCTTGATTTTAGACTTCTCAGCCTCTAGAACTGTGAAAAATAAGTTTCTGTTGTTAATAAGCTAATCAGTCTTTGGTATTCTGTTATATCAACCCAAATAGACTGAGATATATATTTCTCCAAGATACATAAATGAATTTTAACTATTTACCTTCACATGCACATATATGTCTGCTTCTACACAGGTCATACAACTACATTTTCTGTAAACAAAACTTATATCAGTAAGAACTGTACTTAGATATTGATCATAGATCTCATTTGCTGATGAGTAAAAACATCTTTTATAAATACTTTCTCATATATATCTTTTAAAAATATTTATCAATGAAATATTTTAAAATATGAGGTAATTCTTCTTATAGTTTATATATACATACATAAGTATAGATATAGAAAGGTAGATATCAAAATTAATATCTATTTATATATTTCCTCTTCTAGGGCAGCCCTGCTTAAGACAAAATGCACTTAGAATGTTGCGATTTCTCTCTATAAAGAAGATTATGTATATTGTTATTAAAACCTTGGTCCATCACACTATAAAGATCATTTTAGATTGAATAAAGAAATTTTACAATTTTTTAGAGATTTTTCATAGCAAGTTATTTATATGAAAAGAGCAATTATAAAATCAGTCCTTAAAAAGCTAAAATATGCTTCATAAGAGTATCCAATTCCACCTTCACATTTAATCTAATTAGTATGTTTACATTTTTTCGTCTGATTTTGAATGCAGTGTCCTATATTAGCAGAATGTTCTCTTTTGTAATAATCATGGTCAGTCGACAAAATTGCTATGCTGTTAACGAATGGCAAATGGGACTGTCAAGGATCCCAATAAGACTTCTTTTTCCTTTTCCCTATAAAACTGATCAAATAATTGGTGTACCAGAATGAACTATGTGAAGATGTGTGTATATTCAGGTGCTCAGAGACCCATAAATAGTCACTGCTCTGTAATCATAACTGAAGCTCTAAGAGTCTATGGAGACTGACTGGGGCATTGTATAACTGGTAAAGTAGGGTATATATTTCCTCACTTGGACTCCTGAAGTCTGTTCAATACATCTGCAGAAAACTTTTTACTATCTCATCCATATCATCATTTTTTTCTTTTTTCTTTTTATTTTCTATAGACATATTTTAGAATATTATTGAAATTAGAAAAAATAATAATAAAAAATACTTTCCCTCCTTTTTGTTTCTATCTCATCTTTGTCTCTATGTAGGTATACTTTATATTACTTAAGATACCAGTGGATGTATTATTTAGAATTACAGTTATTTGTGTAGAAGATGTCCATTTCCCTATGGATCCTGTTGCCATTTTCATGCACACTGGGTCCTTATCTACTTGTTGTACCAATGGTAACAACTGTGTATCTCTTTGTTAGAAGACTGGCCTCAAACTTTCAGAGTACATATTTCCTGAATGTATGTAAATATGGAAAAGCTTTTATATTACATCCCTTCCACAAGCATTCCTTAACAAGTATCTGATTAAGGTGGGGATATAAATACCCAGCTCTATTGCCCTTAATCAGGATCACCTGGACATATGATCTACACTTTCTCCAGAGTTCCCCTCCAGGGTTGAGCCAAAGTTACCCACCATGGGTCTTTGTGGGATATCACATACTTTGCTGACCTTCTTGGTTTTATTTTCCTACTTTCTTCCCAGGTTTTCCTTTGAACTCTTCTTAACAAATCACTCCCAAATCTTGCTTTTAGAAATTGCTTCTGAGGAAACTAATCTAAAATAAGGCATGAGTAACATCAACAACAAAAAAAACCTATGTAAAACAACTTTTAGCGGAGGTGGTTCACAAAAGGTTTCTGGATCAGAATTTGTCAACAGTGGAACCTAAGACAGATTTAAAAGGCAGAGTGAAGCAGCCACCGTTACTCTCAACACCACAATAGTCAAATGTGATGATGAACAAATTTAAAGATGTCTGGTAAGTTGCTGCCTGATAGCAATCTCCTCTGCTCCTCTTCTAGCTCTTATTTCTAACTACCAGCCCAGTTGACCACAGCAAACCTAGGACCACCCCCAGGAGCTGGACTGTAAACTGTAGAAGTGGTAGCTACAGAAGGTCAGTGGCTTTCTATAGACCTTCCCATGAGTTTCCCTTTTCCACTTTTGTACCTGAGAGAGGCTGGCTTCTCTGACTGACTTCTTAGTGTCTCCTTCTCTGATCCATCAGTTCTTCCTACCTTCACTTCTGCAAATCTCACAATTGTGCCAGATCTAATTGTTCCTTGGGTTCTTTATCTATAACATTCATTGTGACTTATACATAGTGACAAACACTTAATGGTCAACACATAAATATTTGATGAATATGTGGATGGTTATTTCACTGAAAGGGATCATTTACTAAGTGACTGGGAAATTATATCTCTCAAATATTAAGTATTTCCTTTTCACTGATAGAATTAAGTTCAGCCATAAGCTGTGAAGTTATTTCACTAAACTTATGGATCCTTATGATGTTTAGAATTCAAAGCAATTATTTTGTGAATTTATAAAAGAAACAAAAGGAAGACATAGGAATAGAATATCCACATCCCCAGTTGATACTTTAAAATTGATCAAGTGCTAAATGTACCAACCATTGCCTGTTTAATTGGAGCATAGATAAATGTGTTCAAAGAAAACATGATTCAGTATCTCTGCAAATAAACTGGACCATATTGAACTTTCTTTTTTCTTGCTAACAAAATAAAGACATTTCTAAATAAGCATCAGAAAACATTAAGTAAGTAATTTATGGTCAAAAATGTGAAATTTTATACATTGCATCTCAAAACTAAGTCTTGAAAAATAGCAGTGTTTAGGTGCTGCATGTGTGCAGAAAGATGCATAGTATCACTTGTTTTATTCAACACTACAATGAAGAAATTTAATAGGAGTCACTAGGAATTATGTCAGTTAAGTAGCGATGATGTTTAACCATGGGAAAGGGAAAATAAATAATGAGACTTGAATTCTAAGATTTATTATATATGTAAGAAACCATTCAATGCAATAAAAACTCATGAAAATTAATATTTTCAAGCTAAATTATTACAGAAAATTATTTATATGTCACTTGTTAATGCTGCTCTCATTATTCACTCTCAGGGTGTTGAATAAATTTTAGTGGAAGCATGAATGTTATCTTCAATTCAAGCTAGCTTTATTCTGCTATTTCAAAAACTATTCCAAACTGACACTTTTTTCTCCTACTCTGCTCTTCCCCCAATAATGTTATTTCTATTTTTGGTGGGGGAGGAAAATGAACTATGATGTGATTACATTATAAAATATAAGTAATCTATAGGAAGTAAGGATTACTTGAGTTAAGCAATGTTTAATAACATTTTTCACACTAAGTAAATTATGGAAAATACCAGCTCTAGTATCTATTAGCTGCATGATCCTACCTCCATTTCTCCTTTCTGAGATGTGTTTCCATAGCTGTAAAAAGAGAGAAGCTATCCACTAAGTCTACTTTATGGAATACACTTGAAGTTCAGTAGAATTAATGAATGTACAAATGAGCATTGTAAACCTTAAGATAGTGCATGGCTGAAAAAACAAACAAAAAATACTGTGAATTACGCAGAGTATGTATTTTAATTAGCTCTTCTTTGAAGCACATCTCAAAATTACTTTTATAGCAACATTGAGACTGGTGTTTGACCAAACAGTTGCTTAACCATGGCCCAGTTCAGAGTAACCCAGATCAGCCATCAGAGTAAGCCTTAAATAAATAGAAGATATTTGCCACAGTATGAAAAGGTATGTATATTATTAACTTGAAGAATCTATTCAAAAATAAAAGCTTTCTCACACAGAAAAGGAAAATTCAAATGGTCATTCAACATAAGGAAACGTACGTGTCGCCAATGTTGCAGGCTAATAAAAACATAAAAACAAACAAAAAACCAAAATTCTTATTTAAAAATGATAGATATATTTTGATAACAGTTTGGTGGCTTCTTAAAAAACTAAACATACTCTTACCACATGATCCAGCATTTGCGCACCTTGGTATTTCCCCAAAGGAGTCAAAAACTTATGTCTATACAAAAACCTACACAGTGATATTTATGGCAGCTTTATTCATAATTGCCAACATTTGCAAGCAATCAAGATGTCCTTCAGTAGGTGAATGGATAAATAAACCGTGGCACATCCAACAATGGAATACTCAGCACTAAATAGAAGTGTGGTATCTATTCATGTAAAGATGTGGACGGACTTTAAATGAATAAGTATTACTAAGTGAAAAAAGCCAATCTGAAAAGGCACATACTGTGTGAGTCTGACTATAAGAACTTCTGGAAAAGGCAAAATTAAGGAGGCAGTAAAAACACAATCAGTTGTTGCCAGGGTTGCAGTAGGGGGAAGGGTGAATACAGCAGAGCATAGAAGAGTGTTAAGGCAATAAAAATACTCTCCGTATAAAACTAAAATTATGGATGGATGTCATTACACATTTGTCCAAACCCATAGAATGTATGAAACTGAGAGTGAACTCTTATGTAAACTATGGACTTTGGGCGATTAAGGTGTGTCAGTGTAGGTTCATCTATTGCAACAAAGATACCTCTCTGGTAGGGGGTGTTGATAGACAGGGACAATATGGGAAATCTCTGTACCTTTGTCTTAATTTTGCTATGAACCTAAAACTACTCTAAAAAATCTTTAAAAAAGTGACAGATATTGTCCTTTGTAAAAACTGTACTGCAGGAATTAAGATGGGTGAAACTGTCACCCAGGGGTTAGGGAACATCAACCAGTCTATTTATATCTCAAAATTAGATAATTTTTGTAATGCATGGCTATTATCTATGATCCCTTCCATGAATGGTCTTGTGATCAATGAAGTGGAGAGGCCTCAGGATAACCCAACTGGCAGAGCAGACCTCTGGACACTTAGGGGAGAAGTTGGAAACTGTAGCAAAGCTAAATTTTTGAGAAATTTTAAAAGACAATATGGAGCTATTTGGAGCCTGTGGGGGTCTGCTGGGAACAAGACTTCTAAAATGACAAATATGTCTGAAAGGCTGTGGTCCAAGGCCATTTTTGCCGGCTATAAACAGGGTCTCTGGAACCAGAGGAAGCACACAGCTCTTCTTAAAACTGAAGGTATTTATACTAGAGATGAAACTGACTTCTATCTAGGCAAGAGATACGCTTATGTGTACAAAGAATAACACAGTAACTCCTGGTGGAAAACCTAACAAAACCAGAATAATCTGGGGAAAGGTAACTCACGTTCATGGAAACAGTGGCATGGTTTGTGCAAACTTCTGAAGCAACCTTCCTGCTAAGTCCATTGGACACAGAATCTGCGTGATGCTGTGCCCTTCAAGGGTTTAAACTTATTGAAAACTACATAAATAAAAGTGTAGTTTGGTTAAAAAAAAAAAAAAAAAGAGGCAATTTGGAAATATTACTACTCACATATATTTTAAAAAGTTCACAATATCTATCCAATGAAAACATATAGAATTTATAAAGAATTCAGGCTGATTTTTCATGATATGAAAACAGTAAGAATCAATTTGTCAGTTGACACTTTAACTTTTAGAATATGGGACAAGTAATACTGTCTCCTATATAAAGGCATCCACACTCTTGAACACTAGCACTCAAATAAATATAAATTTAAATTACATTTCCTTAGGAAATTAGGAAAATACAAGTTTCTAAACTACATTATTTGCATTAGTCCTCACATTTTGCATTTTAAACTTAAAAGGCTAAGATGTGAGAGGGAGATTCTTTTATAGTGCTGTTAGAACTCTACTAAAGAAGAAATGGAAGAAGGAAAAAGGGAAATTGAATTTGACCTTGAGATTTTTCGTATTTTTCAAAGTAAAAGATATATTTATGAAATTTGTGAAATTACTCTAAAACTTTTCTCGCTTTTGGAATTAAAATATAATTTGTGTCATATGTGTCATTTCTTTATCAGCAAATTTGGAACTTATTATCTCTACTCTTAAAAATTTAGTATTAAAAGAAGATTCATGTCTGAAAACTGTGGCTACTGTTTTATGTATTAAATGTGCCAGTATCAGAACTGGAGAGTGAAGTAAATGGAAAATGCCAGTTTCTAGCCAGGAAATTAAAATAAAAGAAGAAAAAAAGTAGCACCAGCATGTAGACCCTTAAATCAGTGCTGTCGGGAATGTGACAGAACACTTTACTCTCTCCTTGGGGCTTTGGTTTGCAGATGCATTTGTGTCAGAAGGTTTCACTTAAGTAAGGAAAGAAGTGAAGCTGGAGCACAAATCAAAAAACAAAGGATTCAGTTTAACAGCTAGAGTTTGAATGAATGAGAAAAGTTCTTGTCTATCTTTCATTAGATTCATCATTTAGTTATGATTTCTCTTTATCTGAGGGGTCATGTTTAACCCTCTGGACATTTTTAAACTATATTCTTTAAAATATAACTAAAAAATCCTGTTTCAATCATGATGAAAACAAATATATTTCTCCAGAATCCACTTAATGCGGTTGAGCACAATCTCCTGTTAAAAGTTCCAAAATCAAAATTAATGGAATTGACATACTTTTAGAGATATCTTCCAAATCACTTTGCCTTTATCATATCATAAAGGCATTTACCTCCACATATTATGTGTGTATATTATATATATATATATATATATATATATGCATGTATATGTATATAAAATTCAAGACCAACAAGCTATAGGGTTTAAGGGGGATTTGAAATTTTTAGAACTTAGGGTAGTCACGAAACCTTGCCAGAAACTCAAATAGTGAATATAGTTTATGATCACAGTGAAACACACCACAATTCACTTAAAATGGAAGGAATTCCAATGCTCCGCCACAGAGGGAACAGAATTCAATACACACAAAAAAACACATCCAAACTATCTCACATTTAATAACAAGAAGTCAGTTTTGAAATGTTTCACATGTGGCAGTTTTGACCCCTTGGCCACAAGTTTCTCCATTTCTGTATTCATAACTTACTTTCCTTCACTATTTCTACACTCATCTTCCTTTTTTCTTCGCTTGCCAGGTACCATTATCTTTTTCCCCTACATTCCTAACATTTTTGTTCTGAAGATTGGTTTCTTGTTTACTTTGCCTAGGCTACACATTCCAGCGAAAAGTATCAAAATGTAGTGGCAAACACACTCTAAAAAAATTCTATTTATAAAGAGATATTTTTATTCTCTTATCTTTCTCTTTTATTTTAACATGTTTTTCTTCTTATTTTACTGGGTCATAGAATTTAAAATACATAGGGTATTTGCCCAAGAGATATTTGTTGGGCAATCATATATCTATAATCATATTTTGTGGATATATATATATATCAACAAAATTCCTTTGACAGAGGAGAGGATTTGAGAAAGTGTGAGTACATGAAGTAAATCTTTTTCTTTGAAAAGCCTCCCACTTTAATTTACAAAATTATCTCCTCCTTCTGGGTTAGATAAATAAATCTCATGCTCAAAATATTTTTTTAAAAAGTCAGTTTCATATATTTAAAAACTATCACTGGCTTTAGCCTATGAAAATAATGAAAAATTCTATCTCTTTATCTAGAGAAGTATTTATTCAACATTCCAACATTTGCCAAAAAAAAAAAAAAAAAGCTTCTGGAAAAGCTTTGGGAGGGATACAGAAGGAAGATCTACTACATATGTGATGGGTGTCTATTTCAGCAAATCATAGTCTTTGCCTAGTGGGAAATTGTATTAGTGCATTCAAGCTGCTACGATAAAAATACTACAGAATGTGTGACTTATAAACAGCAAGAAATTATTGCTCACAGTTCTGGAGGTTGGAGGTCCAAGATCAAGGTGCCAGCATGGTTAGGTTGTGTGTGGTAAAGGTCTTCTTCCAGCTACAGACTGCTGACTTCTCACTGTGTCTTCATATGGTAGAAGAGGCCAGGGGGGTGGGTGGGTCTGTAGGATTCTTTTATAAAGACACTAATCCCATTCATGAGGGCTTCACCCTCATAAATTAAGCACCTGCCAAAGCCCTTACCTCCTAATACCATTGCATTGAGCATTAGGATTTCAATATATGAATTTTGGGAGGAACACAAACATTCAAACCATAACATTCCACCCCAGTCATACAAAATTCATATCCTTCTCACATATCACCAACTCAAAAGTTTATGCCCAAAGTTTCATCTAAATATCATCTAAATCAGATACAGATGAGACTCCAGCTGTGAACCTGTGAAATCTAATATGTCGTGTGCTTCTGAAATACAATGCTGGGACAGGCATATTTTTCATTTATATTTCTCCAAAAGGGAGAAATATAAATGAAAAATAAATAATAGGTCCCAAGAAAGTCCAAAATCCTAAGGCCCACAGATCAGGCAATCCTGCATTCTGGACACACAGAGGTAGGGATCCCCCTTTCAAAATACACTGGGTTGGCTCATAGCCCCCATGGCTTTGTTGGGCACAGCACACTCCATGGCTTTCATGTGTTGGAGTTCAATGCCTGTGACTCTCTTGGGTTGGAATCTCACACCAGTGGCTCTGCTGATATGAGGTCTTGGGGGCACACTCACCCCAATGGTTCCACTGAGCATTATCCTAGTGGACACTCTCTGCAGTCACCCCACCTGAGTTCAGCACCCCATGGTTCTGGGCAGCTCCATATTTGAAATCTAGATGGAGGTGTAGAAGAAACATCCACACTCATGGTAGGTATTTATTTCAGCAAATCATAGTCTTTGCCTATAGGGAAACATACTAAGAACAGTTCCTCACTTCAAGGCATTTAAAATACAGTTTGAGAGAAGAGATAGCAAAGTGAAAAATTTTTAATTATAAGTTAAATGTAACATCAATATAACAATGAAATAATTGTTCTAATGGTGTGCATAATTAATATTAAAAAATTGTCCAGAAAATGATTGCTGTGGAAATTCAAAAGGAGCAAGAACCTTGGTCTGAGAACATTAGAGAAATTTCTGAGAGTAGGTAGATTTAAGTTGGGTGACAAAGAGTAGGTCAGATTTGAACAAAGTCTAAATGTTCAGAGAGAACAAAGATTAGCAATAATAAAGTATTCCACTAGCAACTTGATTGCCTGAAATAGAATTAATAGAGTTGACTTGGGGACAGAGAAAGAGATGATGATTTTAAAAATAAATACTAACTGAAGTTAAATTTTGCTTGCAGCATACTCATGGTGTGGAAAATCTTTTGCATTTTTCTGTGACTTCTGTACATCCAACTTAATATGATTAATTAATGGTTAATGCCTTTCTTTTATTGAAGACTTAACATTGGAGAAAGGTGTTAAAAGGAAGAAAAAACAACATGTGGATAGAAGAGGATAACAACTTTATATAGATAACTGTATTAGTTATCTAATAACAGCTTTGTTTATTATGACCATCTATATAAAATCCTAGTCTCATGTAAAATCATATTAATTTAAATAAAATTTTTATAAGCAGTCTTAGCTCATGATTCACATAAAAATATTGGATTCCCATATACCAGTAATTACCAACTAGAAAATGTAAAATTTTTAAAAATCCTACTCCCAATAGCACAAGAGCATAATGTTACTAGAAATACAAATAACCATACTGTAAATTCTTGGCAAAAAAATATAAAATATTATTAAAGGATAAAAAAGAGATGTGAATAAATGAAGAGATATAACATGATAATGAGCTGTAAAAGTGCCTTTTCTACCGGAATTAATCTATAAATTCAAAACAATTGCAATAAAAAGAACACATTATTTTTCTTGGGACTCAGTAAGACATTCCTCAAATTCATATAAAAATGCAAAGTGCCAAAAGTAGTCAAGATAATGTTGAGAAAGAATAAGCAACTGTTTTGGGGTTCGTATGTATCAAAACTCAAACTAATGAACATTGTAATTAAGGCAGTGCAGTTCTGGCACTTGAGACCAAAGGAGTAATGGGGTCCATATTAGAGTTGGAAATAGATTCATACAGATGTGCACCTTGATATGACAAAGGTACTATTGCAAATACCTGTGGAATTAATGAATTATTTAATATATTGGTGTCCCCCTTTCATAACAAACAAAATAAGTTCTAGAGTAGGACTTTTCCAGATGGAAAATTCCAATACAAAGTAGTTATTTTCTTCTCTCTTCTAGAAAAGCACTCCGCACCAAGGAGAAGAAGAAAAGAAACACAAACACACACACACACACACACATATATTGCATCTTTGAGAAAATTAGAAAATACAAAAATATAGAAAGTACCTATCGGTATGTAGAAAGGGGCCATTGGGCAGGGTCATGGAAGGAAGAGAGTAGAGAACACACCCATTACAGAATTCAGGGTTGGCAAAGTATACTTTTCTATAGGTCCAGAAGAAGGGGTATAGCCTGATGGTCAAAAACAAAATTCCTGTCTTTGACCTTCTTTACAATGAATGCATGATGCAGGAGCTGGCATTAGGAATTTCCCAGGTCAACTGTGGTTTCAAGAAACATTTTCTACAGCATATTTTACAAAGTTGTTCCAAGATACCATGCTCTATAGAGCAATTCTTACCCAGGTCTCACAACCCACTGATGTGCCATGTAACGGTGCGGTAAAGTACACATGATTTGTTGCTAAAACATAAAAAATTCCAAATTCCGTATCGTTTCTTAAATAAAGATGAATCGAGATTATTTCTAGTTATATTTCTCTCTCACTGGATATTGACCTGGCTTCAGCCGGTACACTTCGTGTAAGTTTTGTCAGTCTTGTGTGTTCAGAGCAGAACAAATGGATTGAAAATCAATGTCCAGGGTTAGTTCTCCTTTTATGTTAAACTTATTAATGTCAGATGTGTTGTTACAGACCTGAATTTTGACAATGTTCTACACCAGAATATACCAAAATATATAAGTGGACTGTAATCTTTTTTTTTCTCTAAGAACCTGCCTTGGAGGAGAGAACTTCTGAGAACCCTGGGAAGCTTCCCTTGTGCTCAGATGCTTTTTGTTCAGACATCTGCTGGCCAGAGGTTCAGCAGGGAAGTGGAGGATGTGCGTTTCTAGTATATTGCAAGAACATCCAACAGGACCAAAAATAAAAATTACTGAAGAAAGAATTTTTTCCTCTTCTTTTATTTCCATGTTCATGGCCTCATGGCATTTCCCCTTGGGAGAAGAGAGGCAATGGTAGAAAACCTACCAGGCAAAGACTCATTTCTACAAAATATTTCCCTGTCAACACCTTAATTCCAGCAGAGACTGTTCCTGCTCCTCAAATTAGTACCAGAGTTTGTAAGACAAACCTAATAGTGGGACACAAGGGCTACACACCTGAAAGGAAACCTTTTTCTTTTCTCAAAAAAAAAAAAAAGGAATCAGGAATTCAGGAATATTTTTATTACATCTCGCAGAGTTCCTTTGACTGGTTTATTGCTCACTTTTTTTCCATTGCTCCATAAAGGGTGAGAGAGGATGCTGAGTGGTGAAGGCTGGGGGAAGCATTAATCTTTTATATACATTCTAAGTTGTTTCTTTATCTGACAAAATGTTTCTTTCTGGGGAGGAGAGTGTTTGCATATTTCCAGATGTCCATTTTTTTTTTTTTTTTTTTTTTTTTTTTTCCGTTACCCCGGCCTCTCACTGTTGTGGCCTCTCCTGTTGCGGAGCACAGGCTCTGGACTCGCAGGCTGAGCGGCCATGGCTCACGGGCCCAGCCGCTCCGCGGCATATGGGATCCTCCCGGACCGGGGCACGAACCCGTGTCCCCTGCATCAGCAGGTGGACTCTCAACCACTGCACCGCCAGGGAAGCCTTCCTTTTTGTCTTTAATGAGGAAAGCACTAATGGATCACAGAACATTCTCTGTCTACTTGTAACTTTGTTTGCTTGTTTCTTTTTTCTGCTCTCGGTCTTGTTTTATGATCTGATGTTGTATGAAGAGCTTTTTATTTCATAAAGTAGTACCATTAGGAATCAACATAGCGGTGCCATGTTCTTCTTAAAAAATAGAATATATACCTTTTAAAAAAGAAGATTCCTACTGACTATCAATGAAGCATACTTTTTTCCTAGACTTTTCCATTTATATATTTATCCCATAGATAATATTGATCAGTTACTATATGATAGGCCATAAACTGCAATATGTGAGAAGACATTTTTGCTATATAAGTGCTTAATACCTTAGCAATGAGGGAAATAAAAATGTATATCCCTGTAAAGTCAAAATGATAAGTGTGAAATAGGTGATAAAAATGAGAAGGGATAATGGTGAAGATTCAGATTTCAGAAGATGACATTTCATCTGGGTGGATGTGGTTAAAGGATACCAACTGCTTGAGGATATAATGAATTTTTGTAAGAGAAATTGATAGAAATCAAATTGATAAAAATTGGTAGAAATCTGGAAACAAGTTCAAAATTAAATCATTTATAGCAAAATATTAGCAATAATACTTAAGAACACTCTAAATAATACATTATGTCCCTAGCATACTTTATTTTTTTCAATTTTTATTTATTTTTGGCTGCTTTGGGTCTTTGTTGCAGTGTTCGAGCTTTCTCTAGTTGCAGCGAGAGGGGGCCACTCTTTGCTGCAGTGCGCGGGCCTCTCCCTGCGGTGGCCTCTCCTGCTGCAGAGCATGGGCTCTAGGCACTTGGACTTCTGCAGTTGTGGCACTCGGGCTCAGTAGTTGTGGCTCACGGGCTCGAGCGCAGGCTCAGCAGCTGTGGTGCATGGGCTTAGTTGCTCTGCAGCATGTGGGATCTTCCCAGACGAGGGCTTGAGCCCCTGTCCCCTGCATTGGCAGGCAGATTCTTAACCACTGTGCCACCAGGGAAGCCCTGTCCCATACTTTATAGCTTATAAAAGATTTTTAGTTTCTTTTATTTCTAAGTGTTCAGAGACCATAGGCAGCACTGCTAAAGCCTTTCTTCTCATCCTCCATCCACCATAGAGATGTGGGAAAGACACTTATTCAGTTTCTCTGGCAACTAGGAATGACTGTGGGACCCAGTTCTCACCCATGAGAGATGAACTTAAGTCTGCTGGTATGAAAGAGAAGAGAAAACATTGCCTTTCCTGATAAAAATAGACAGGTACAACTGCATCTTGCCTTACTTTCTTTTTTTTCCCCTCAGATGTGAACACAATGCTTGATGCTAAAGTAGTCACCCTATAAGAATGAGAGAAAATGCAAGAGAATCTTAGAGCCCCCAAGCCTGACAGAGACAAGCTTCTGAACCAATGGGAGCAGCAGACTGTTCGTAGGTGAGCAAATTGATTTCAATTATTATGAGTTATATTCTGTATTTCAGAGGAATAAATCTCATTTGGTGTGTGTGTGTTGGGAGAGGGAGAGGATTTTGCCCCCAAAGGACAGAGTATTTTGCCCCCAAAGGACATTTGGTAATATCTGGAGACATTTGTGGTTGTTATAACTAAGAAGTACTGGCATCTGGTGGGTAGAGTCCAACAATGCTGGTAAACATCCCACACAGCCCTCACAACCAAGGACCATCGGACCCCAAAGTTCAGTAGTTCCAAGGTGGAGAAACTTTGATTTAAAAAGTTATCTGAAACCAATACTGTGGTCTGAATGTCTGTGCCCACCCTGCCCCTTGCAAAAAAAAGTTCATGTGTTAAAATCCTAACCCCACACATGATGGTATTAGGAGGTGGGGAATGGTGTCTATAGAAACCCCACAGAGATCCCTTTGTCTTCCACTATGTGAGGACAGAGCAAGAAGGCCCTATCTATGAACAAGGGAGACTTTATCAACCACCACAATGCATCTGCTAGCACCTTGATTTCGAACATCCCAGCCTCTAGAATGTGTGAGAAATAAGTTTCGTTGTTTATGAGCCACCCAGTCTGTGGTATTTTGTTACAGCAGCCTGAATCTACTCAGATGGCCAGTTAGCCAAACATCCCCAATTGATAATCAGAGCAATTCTTCATTTTACCCACAAAGAATGGCCGGTATGTTTTCATGTTGGCCTGTACTTACTAAACCATGATCCGATCAGTCCCTTCTATTACACTTTTCCATAGCTGTACTATTTCTATTTAACACCTGCTGCTTGTAACATTCAGGGTTATAAAAGTTTGTAATTCTCTGTTTGTGTCGACTTACTTGACAGCATGAATACTCCAGCTGCCCTGGGCTGTGAGCGCCCACTGCAGTATTCAACCTGCCCTAAGCAGTAGTTCCAGGAAACTTACTGAATGAATGAAGGTTTGGGTTCTGAATTCCTAGGAATTAAAAAAAAAAAAAAATATATATATATATATATATATATATATATGCATTCTTGATGTGCCTTAAACATAAAAATACACTTATTGGATTTTGATAAGAGAAATGATTATCCTCTGTTGCGTAGTTCATGGAATTATGAGTGAATTTTGTTCCTCCTGAACTTAAAGTTAAACTTTTCCATAGTAATGGCTGAGTCAAAATACTATACTGTTTTTTCTTATTCTTCTATTGTTGAAAGTAACTACATATAATAAAAGAAACAATTCTTGCCAGATGATGCTCTTATACCGTAGCTCTAAAAACAATCAAGATTTTATATATATTTTTTCACCTAGAATATATTAATGACTTTTTAGTTTGCACATTTTAGAAACATTTTACACTATACTTAATAATCTGTATGCTAGGTACTTTCTTAGAATATTTTTACAAAACTAAGCATTCAAGAAATGGGTGAAAATAGGAATTTTGTATATCAATTAATCAGATTGAAAATTAGTTGAAACATGGAGATTAATATTCACTCATTTTTAGAATAAAAGTATAAATATATTACGTAAGTATATTTATATAAATGTAGTGGTTATTTTATCAGAGTATAATGTAATAGTAAATGACATAGAATTATAATATATTATAATAATAAAAATTAGTTGCTTTTTGGAGCACTTACTTTGTGGCTGGTACTTTCTAAGCACTCTGCTGGGTTATATTGTTTAATCCTCACAACAGCCTTCAGACTAATACTTCGAATATGCCCAATTTTCAGATGAAGAAATATTAATGAAACTCACCTAAGACAATATAGGTAGTTAGTGATAGAGTCAGTATATATACTCTCTTTACAACTAAAATATTATGTGACAAAATATATCAAACATAAAAAGCAGAAATAATCTGCTCGTAATCAGGTGAGAAGAGTTGGCCCCAGGTACATGTGGCTTCTGGTTTGCTTCCTCAAGCCAAAATCATCTGCAATTTGAGTGCCATTTTTCCTGATAAAATGTATTATTATTGCATATATATATATATATATATATACCAATAGCCACATGTTACAGTTTATATATTACTAAGTATATATAATAAATACAAGCACTTTTGCATTTACTCATTTTAATAATGTGCATGCTACACCTTTGACTCTGAAAAAACATATCAAAATGGTAAGAATTTTGAACTTGGATTCTCCATGTCTGCATATGAATTTTGACTCTGTCATTCACTGGCTAGCTGAGGCTATGAGGCTATGTCACCTTCCTGAGACTGCTTATCTATAAAATGTGGCAATTGACCCCCTCCTAAATTATTTGCGTTATTTGCAGGTGAAGACCCTAGTACATTGTCAGAGACGTAGTTGCTAATCAATAAATGGCCATTATTTTATTACCCTTTCAGTCAGTTAATAAATATTAATACATATTAACGTTTGGTTTCAGCATGGCATTTATGTTACCTTTACTATATTTTACTTATTTCAAAATTTTACTACATAATAGCTCTTACTCATGAGGTTATGCATTTAATTACATGACCCATCATTTACCCAACGCACATGTCAGAAGTATTAGTGCACTTATAGAAGTATTTACCAAATTCTCAGCTCATCTGCAGTTGACTATTTTGACTTTGAAAGAGAAAATGTAAGCTGCTTGGATGTTTACATTACTGATATTTACTATTATAATTATTATGTTTACTAAAATAAGATGGTCCTTTTCCAAAAGATATTTAGATCTTTCAAACTGCATTCCATGTAGTACAGATTTTCTAAATGTTTTGGATGAGAAAATCATATAAAACCAAAATGTGTAATAATCTTTACAATTAATTATTTTGAGATATGAATTTATTGCATGAAATAATCTTATAAAGTTGGCTATACCTTATTTACTCTGAAATGTGGACTACAAGGTAATTATGTTAGGTAAATATAACAGCTCATTTAGTTTAAATATGTGACTAATGAGACAAACTCACAGGTTTAATTGCATTAAAGGTCAATCAGCTTTGCTTTGCTCCATGGAAACAGATTTCACTCCAAAATCTAGCTACCCTCATCACAAATGAATGAAAATAATCATAAGAAATTGCAAGACACTGAAGCATTTGAACAAAGTTCATCATCACAACTAGGTAAAGTCTTCTGAACGGCAAGTCAATAATACCATTAAAATAATACACAAAACTTACAGTTTTTAAAAACATATAAATAAATTTAAAGTTTTATTTTTTTAAACTAGGGTGCTCATAAAAGATTTACTTTCTAGTATGGTTCCATAAATAGATATGGAGCTTCTTATTACACATGTTTGAAATGTGAGCGACTGTGCCTAGCATTCAAAGTCCACTCTGAACTGAAACTCTATATTTCAAAGTCTTCTCTCCCATTCTTCCTATTATGTCTCCTTCATGACCATCCGTGAACATGTCATACTTGTTTTGGCTTTATTTGACCCTCTTGTTTTGTCACTTTCCTTCCCTATCACAGCTCATAGTCTTTACTTTTTAATACATAGCTAATAAAAATATCTGTGAAAAGCATATATGCAATGGCACTATACTTTAAAAAACACCATTAGATAAATTAAAGTAAGTTGCTCCTCAGAATAACCCAATGCATAAGTAGCATGGTTAGACAGAACTGATTTAAAGAATGAAGAAATTAAAATACAATAATGCTAATTGATTTTGTCACACTGAAAGTTAATAACAGGGTCTTTAAGATCACCATGATTCTATTTCTGTGCCTTCTCCCAAACGTCACACTCAACTACTAAATGGTCTTTACAACCGGGACTTCTTAAATCTCTCATGTTGTACAAGACCTCTGCTTCTTGCCTTTCAAGCTCTCTATGGTCTTCGTGTGATTTCCCTTGGAAATAGATGTAAAGAGGATCCTCCTGAGCATTGTCTATTAGATCCTTATATAAGGTACAGCCAAGAAAAGGCCTTGACCTATCTCTAGTTTGTTTCTTCTACTACCAAGAATTCTCATGTATGCCAAGTAGTTGTTCTTTTACTCATAGACCAACACTTCTCATATAGTACATTATTTCCAAGTTCAGTAAGATTTTATCCCACTATAGCTATTTTACTGAATTCTGAACTTTCTCTTCAATCAAATTGTTCATGTTAAAGCAGACAGCACACCATACTTAGACGTTTTTTCACTGATCCTTTCATATGAACCCATTATAATATGTTTCAGTACAGTTTTAGAAAAATAAAGTTAGTTAGATAAATCTGGTAAATAGCAATCCTTCTGTAAGTGAGTAAAAATAAAGAAGAATGTAAAATTAAGTTATAATACAATTTAAGAAGTTTTTTTCACTCATTCCAAATGTAGCATGTAAACAAAGTGTTATAAAATTAAAAAAGGAGGATATCATGTCCACAGACAACAATTTTAGGAAAGAGAACCTACTGTAATTTCAGGGAAAAATATAAATACTTTCTTTTGGATAGAGGATGTGTGTGTGTGTGTGAGAGAGAGAGAGAGAGAGAGAGAGATACACACAGAGAGGGAGAGAGACAGAGAGAAGGACTTAATTATCATATTACAAAGCAAATAGGCACTACAAAGCAAGTAGGTACTATGTATTTTTTAAAAAGTAAAAATTTAGAGGAAAATGAGAAGTTTCTCTGAGTATCATATTAAATTAATGTTAACTGTACATCTCAAGAAATTTCTTCTATTAGTAGTCACAGCACATTTTTCTGAAAAAAATCAAAGATGTTAAATTTCCATGGAGAAGTGGAGAGTAAGCATAAATTTCACCTTTTCTACCAGAAACTGGGGGAAATGCTGAAGAAAGATAAAAGCAAGTAAGTTCAAGTTTGAAGTCAACTGTATTGTATCAAATTATACTGTCGTTAGAATTATGTATCAATTATGATAAATACAAACTTTAATAACGTCTATTAAATTGTAAGTCATTTGAAAAGTCATCATCATGCTTTGATCAATTTATAGGTATGGACAAAATAGGGCAGGATTTCCCAGATTAAAAATAGCTGTTCTGCAGGAAAAGTTAAAACATGTGTTGTGCTATTCGTTCACCTATTAATCAACAGCACAAAATAGACATGTGAAAACTCAATACCTATAAATTGACGTCTATCTCAAAAACTAAACTAATTACATATATTATGGGTCATTTTATTTACTTTTTACTATGTTAACATAAAATTTTAGGCTTTAAGTAAAAATTACTGAGATTTCATGGTATGTAATTTTCCCACTTGCCAGTGCAGGACTCACTTTAAATTAATAGTTTGAAAAATCTATTTTCGTGTTGACATTTTAGTTCTATTAGCATTCAGTGACTTACTACTCAAATCCTGCTTTCTAGAAAACTGCTTTCTAAGGAAATAAGATCCAATAACCAAAATATATAACCATTCACAAATATGCAAGAAGCATCTAATAAAAGTGGCTCTGTGCTATGTTTTTCCTATTTCCCCATTATTTTCATTTAAGAAACAGAAAAGAAATAGTAGCATATTTTATTTATTTGGCTAAAATTTCTAAAGTTATTCATAAAAGAATTTATAAAAATTAAAATCAAGTATACCTTTAAGCTGTGCAACTATATTCTAAAGATAAAACTCTCCTGACAACTTTAACAACAAAACAAGTTGACTAGAACAATAGAATATAGAATTAAAATAAACAAGAAACTCATTAGGTAAACGAATACATACTGTGCAAAATTTGTCCAAATATTTACTTCAAATGATGTCTCTCTCCATTAGATATTTGTCTGTCTTTGTAGAGTGGAGGTTCAACTTAATTCAGCAAATATTGAGTACCTATTATTTACCAAACAGAGGCTCAATTTTATGGAGGCTATAAAGAGTATACAACTCTATTCCTGTAATTACTGAATTGAAAATAAATATGGACACAACACTGACTCACATGCAACAATTAGACAAGTATATAATTAAGTCTTTTTTTTTAATTTATTAAAAATAACTAATGTTTATACAGGTAAGACCAATATTGTGTGTTATCAGAATAAAATAAATCAGAGTTTGTTGGCAGGTTAAGAAGTTGTATGGAAAGGTTGGAAAGAAATTGAGTTTTAAAACAGTGTAATAACTATTTTATTTATTTATTTATTTATAACATCTTTATTGGTATATAATTGCTTACAATGGTGTGTTAGTTTCTGCTGTATAACAAAGTGATTCAGCTATACATATACATACATCCCATATCTCCTCCCTCTTGCATCTCCCTCCCACCCTTCTATCACACCCCTCTAGGTGGTCACAAAGCATGGAGCTGATCTCCCTGTGCTATGTGGCTGCTTCCCACTAGCTATCTATTTTACATTTGGTAGTGTATATATGTCCATGCCACTCTCCAGTTCGTCCCAGCTTACCCTTCCCCCTCTCCATGTCCTCAAGTCCATTCTCTATGTCTGCATCTTTATTCCTGTCCTGCCCCTAGGTTCTTCAGAACCATTTTTTTTTTTTTTTAGATTCTGTATATATGTGTTAACATACAGTATTGCTTTTTCTTTTTCTGACTTACTTCACTCTGTATGACAGTCTCTAGGTCCATCCACCTCACTACAAATAACTCAATTTCATTTCTTTTTATGGCTGAGTAATATTCCATTGTATATATTCCACATCTTCTTTATCCATTTATCTGTCGATGCACACTTAGGTTGCTTCCATGTCCTGGCTATTGTAAATAGAGTTGCAATAAACATTATGGTACGTCACTGTTTTTGAATTATGGTCTTCTCAGAGTATATGCCCAGGAGTGGGATTGCTGGGTCGTATGGTAGTTCTATTTTTAGCTTTTTGAGGAACCTCCATACTGTTCTCCATAGTGGCTGTATCAATTTACATTCCCACCAACAGTGCAAGAGGGTTCCCTTTTCTCCACACCCTCTCCAGCATTTATGTTTGTAGATTTTGATGATGGCCATTCTGACCAGTGTGAGGTGATACCTCATTGCAGTTTTGATTTGCATTTTTCTAATAATTAGTGATGTCGAGCATCCTTTCTCGTATTTGTTGGCAATCTGTATATCTTCTTTGGAGGAATGTCTATTTAGGTCTTCTATCCATTTTGGGATTGGGTTGTTTGTTTTTTGATATTGAACTGCATGAGCTGTTTGTATATTTTGGAGATTAATCCTTTGTCAGTTGCTTCACTTGCAAATATTTTCTCGCACTCTGAGGGTTGTCTTTTCGTCTTGTTTATGGTTTCCTTTGCTGTGCAAAAGTTTTGAAGCTTCATTAGGTCCCATTCATTTTTTTTTGCTTTTATTTCCATTTCTCAAGGAAGTGGGTCAAAAAGGATCTTGCTGAGATTTATGTCATAGAGTGTTCTACTAGGTTTTCCTCTAAGAGTTTTATGGTGCCTGGCCTTAATTTAGGTCTTTAATCCATTTTGAGTTTATTTTTGTGTATGGTGTTAGGGAGTGTTCTAATTTCATTCTTTTACATGTAGCTGTCCAGTTTTCCCAGAACCATTTATTGAAGAGACTGTTTTTTCTCCATTGTATATTCCTGCCTCTTTTATCAAAGATAAGGTGACTATATGTGCATGGGTTTATCTCTGAGCTTTCTATCCTGTTCCATGATCTATCTATCTATATATATCTTTGTGCCAGTACCATAGTGTCTTGATTACTGTATCTTTGTAGTATAGTCTGAAGTCAGGGAGCCTGAATCCTCCAGCTACATTTTTCTTTCTCAAGATTGCTTTGTCTGTTCGGCGTCTTTTGTGTTTACAAAGAAATTCTGAAAATTTTTGTTCTAATTCTGTGAAAAATGCCATTGGTAGTTTTAAAGGGATTGTACTGAATCTTTAGATTTCTTTGGGTAGTATAGTTATTTTCACAATGTTGATTCTCCCAATCCAAGAACATGGTATATCTCTCCATCTGTTTGTATCACCTTTAATTTCTTTCATCAGTGTCTTATAGTTTTGTGCATACAGGTCTTTTGTCTCCTTAGGTAGGTTTATTCCTAAGTATTTTATTCTTTTTGTTGCAGTGGTAACTGGGAGTGTTTCCTTAATTTCTTTTTCATATTTTTCATCATTAGTGTGTAGGAATGCAAGAGATTTCTGTGCATTAATTTTGTATCCTGCTACTTGACCAAATTCATTGATTAGCTCTAGTAGTTTTCAGGTAGCATCTTTAGGATTCTTTATGTATAGTATCATGTCATTTGCAAATAGTGACAGCTTTACTTCTTCTTTTCTGATTTGAATTACTTTTATTTCTTTTTCTTCTCTGATTGCTGTGGCTAAAACTTCCAGAACTATGTTGAATAATAGTGGAGAGAGTGGACAACCTTGTCTTCTTCCTGATCTTAAAGGAAATGCTTTCAGTTTTCACCATTGAGAACAATGTTTGCTGTGGGTTTTTCATTTATGGCCTTTATTATGTTAAGTTCCCTCTATGCCTACTTTCTAGAGGGTTTTTATCAAAAATGGGTGTTGGGCTTCCCTGGTGGCTCAGTGGTTGAGAGTCTCCCTGCCTATGCAGGGGACACGGGTTTGTGCCCCGGTCCGGGAAGATCCCACATGCCGCAGAGTGGCTAGGCCTGTGAGACATGGCCACTGGGCCTGCACGTCCAGAGCCTGTGCTCTGCAACGGGAAAGGCCACAACAGTGAGAGGCCCGTGTACCACAAAAAAAATAATAATTAAAAAAAAAAAATGGGTGTTGACTTTTGTTGAAAGCTTTTTCTGCTCTATTGAGATGATCATATGGTTTTTCTCCTTCAATTTGTTAATAAGGTTTATCACATTGATTGATTTGTGTATATTGAAGAATCCTTGAATTCCTGGCATAAACCCAACTTGATCATGGTGTATGTTCCTTGTAATGTGCTGTTGGATTCTGTTTTCTAGGATTTTGTTGAGGATTTTTGCATCTATGTTCATCAGTGATATTGCCCTGTAGTATTCTTTTTGGTGGCATCTTTGTCTGATTTTGGTATCAGGGTGATGGTGGCCTCATAGAATGATTTTGGAAGTGTTCCTCCCTCTGCTATATTTTAGAAGAGTTTGAGAAGGATAGGTGTTAGCTCTTCTCTAAATGTTTGACAGTATTTGCCTGTAAAGCCATCTGGTCCTGGGTTTTTGTTTGTTGGAGGATTTTTAATCACAGTTTCAGGTTCATTGCTTGTGATTGGTCTCTTTGTATTTTCTATTTCTTCCTGATTCAGTCTCAGAAAGTTGCACTTTTGTAAGAATTTGTGTATTTCCTCCAGGGTTCCATTATATTGGCATACAGTTGCTTGTAGTAATCTCTCATTATCCTTTGTATTTCTTCAGGGTCATTTGTTACTTCTCCTTTTTCATTTCTAATTCTACTGATTTGAGTCTTCACTCTTTTCTCTTGGTGAGTCTGACTAATGGTTTATCAATTTTGTTTATCTTCTCAAAGAACAAGTTTTCAGTTTTATTGATCTTTACTATTGTTCCCTTCATTTCATTTTCATTTATTTCTGCTCTGATCTTTATGATTTCTTTCCTTCTGCTAACTTTAGGGTTTATTTCTTCATCTTTCTCTAATTGCTTTAAGTGTAAGGTTAGGTTGTTTATTTGAGATGTTTCTTGTTTCTTGAGGTAGTATTGTGATGCTATAAACTTCCCTCTTAGAACAGCTTTTGCTTCATTCCATAACCTCCATGTTTAACCTCCATGTGCTTGTTTTTTTTACAGATTTTTTCCTGCAGTTGATATCTAGTCTCATAGTGCTGTGGTCAGAAAAGATACTTGATACAATTTTAATTTTCTTAAATTTACAAAGGCTTGATTTGTGACCCAAGATATGATCTATCCTGGAGAATGTTCCATGAGCACCTGAGAAGAAAGTATTATCTGCTGTTTTTGGATGGAATATCCTATAAATACAAGCTAAGTCCATTTTGTTTAACATATCATTTAAAGCTTACATTTCCTTATTTATTTTCATTTTGGATAATCTGTCCATTGGTAAAATTGGGGTGTTAAAGTCCCCTACCATGATTGTTTTACCGTCGATTTCTCCTTTTATGGCTGTTAGCATTTGCCTTATGTATTGAGGTGCTCCTATGCTGGGTTCATAAATATTTACAATAGTTATATCTTCTTCTTGGATTGATCCGTTGATCATTATGTAATGTCCTTCTTTGTCTCTTGTAATAGTCTTTATTTTAAAGTCTATTTTGTCTGATATGAGAATTTCTACTCCAGCTTACTTTTGATTTCCATTTGCATGGACTATCCTTTTCCACCCCCTCACTTTCAGTCTGTCTGTGTCCCTAGGTCTGAAGTGGGTCTCTTGTAGACAGCATATGTATGGGTCTTGCTTTTGTATCCATTCAGCCAGTCTCTGTCCTTCGCTTGGAGCATTTAATCCATTTACATTTAAGGTATTTATTGATATGTATGTTCCTATTACCATTTTCCTAATTGTTTTGGGTTTGTTATTCTAAGTCTTTTCTTTGTCTTGTGTTTCCTGCCTAGAGAAATTCCTTTAGCATTTGTTGTAGAGCTGGTTTAGTGGTGCTGAATTCTCTTAACTTTTGCTTCTCTTTAAAGGTTTTAATTTCTCTGTCAAGTCTGAATGAGATCCTTACTTGGTAGAGTAATCTAGATTGTAGGTTTTTCCCTTTCATCACTTTAAGCTTGCAGAGTTTCTGCTGAGATATCAGCTGTTAACATCATGGGGATTCCCTTGTATTTATTTGTTGCTTTCCCTTGCTGCTTTTAATCTTTTTTCTTTGTATTTAATTTTTGATTGTTTGATTAATATGTGCCTTGGCATGTTTCTCCTTAGATTTATCCTGTATGGGACTCTCTGTGCTTCCTGGACTTGATTGACTTCCCTCCCCATATTAGGGAAGTTTTCAACTATAATCTCTTCAAATATTTTCTGTCTCTTTTTTTATCTCTTCTTCTTCTGGGACCCCTATAATTCGAATTTTGGTGTGTTTAATGTTGTCTCAGAGATCTGTGAGACTGTCTTTAATTCTTTTCATTCTTTTTTCTTTATTCTGTTCTGAAGTAGTTATTTCCACTATTTTATCTTCCAGGTCACTTATCCGTTCTTCTGTCTCAGTTATTCTGCTACTGATTCCTTCTAGAGAACTTTTATTTCATATATTGTGTTGTTCATCATTGTTTGTTTGCTCTTTTGTTCTTCTAGGTCCTTGTTCAACGTTTCTTGTATTTTCTCCATTCTATTTCCAAGATTTTGTATCATCTTTACTATCATTACTCTGAATTCTTTTTGAGGTAGACTGCCTATTTTTTCTTCATTTGGTGCATTTTTACCTTGCTCCTTCATCTGCTGTGTATATTTCTCTCTCTCATTTTGCTTAACTTACTGTGTTTGGGGTCTCCATTTCACAGGCTGCATGTTTGTAGTTCCCATTGTTTTTGGTGTCTGTTCCCAGTGGGTAAGTTTGGTTCCATGGGTTGTGTAGGCTTCCTGGTAGGGAGGGACTGGTGTCTGTGTTCTGCTGGATGTGGCTGGATCTTGTCTTTCTGGTGTGCAGGACCACATCCAGTGCTGTTGATTGGGGTGTCTGTGAACTTATTATGATTTTATGCAGCCTCTCTGCTAATAGGTGGGGTGTTTTTCCTGTCTTGCTAGTTGTTTGGCATGGGGTGTCCAGCACTGTAGCTTGGTGGTCGTTGAGTGGAGGTGGGTCTTAGTGTTGAGATGGAGATCTCTGGGAGAGCTTTTGTCATTTGATATTACATGGGGTTGGGATGTCTCTGGTGGACCAATGTCCTAAACTTAGCTCTCCCACTTCAGAGACTCAGGCCTGACACTGGACCACAGCACCAAGACCACATGGCTCTGAAGAAAAGGGAGAAAAACAAAGGAAGAAAGAAAGAAAGAAAAAATAGTAATAAAATAAAATAATGTTATTAAAATAGAAAAAAATTAAAAAGTAATGAAAAAAAAAGGAGAGAAAGAAAGAAGAGAGCAACTGAACCAAATAAGAAATCCATCAATGATAACAAATGCTAAAAAGTATACTAAAAAAAAACAAAAAACGGACAGTCAGAACCCTGGGACAAGTTGCAGAAGCCAAACTATGTAGACAAAATCACACAAGGAAGCATACACATACACATTAACAAAAAGAGAAGAAGGAAAAAAAAAATATATATATATATATATAATAAATAAAAAAGCAAGAGAGCATCCAAATCAATAAACAAATCTACCAATGATAATAAGCTCTAAATACTAAACAAGATAAACATAAAACCAGAAAAAAATTAGATCTAGAAAGCAAACCTCAAGTCTACAGTTGCTCCCAATGTCCACTGCCTCAATTTTGGGATGATTTGCTGTCTTTTCAGGTATTCCACAGATGCAGGGTACATCAAGTTGATTGTGGAGATTTAATCTGCTGCTTCTGAGGCTGCTGGGAGAAATTTCCTTTTCTCTTCTTTGTTTGCACAGCTCTTGGGATTTAGCTCTTGACTTGGCCCTGCCTCTGCCTGTAGGTCGCCAGAGGGCGTCTGTTCCCCATCCAGACAAGACGGGGTTAAAGAGTGGCCGATTAAGGGGTCTGGCTCACTCAGGGGGGAGGGAAGGGTATGGAATGTGGGGCTGGCCTCTGGCGGCAGCGGCTGGCGTGACGTTGCAACAGCCTGAGGTGTGCCGTGTGTTCTCCTGGGGAAGCTGTCCCTGGATCACGGGACCCTGGCAGTGGCTGGCTGCACAGGCTCCCGGGAGGGGAGGTTTTGATAGTGACCTGTGCTTGCACACAGGCTTCTTGGTGGCTGCAGCAGCAGCCTTAGTGTTTCATGCCCGTCTCTGGGGCCCGCACTGATAGCTGTGGCTTGCGCCTGTCTCTGGAGCTTGTTTAGATGGTGCTCTGAATCCCATCTCCTCGTGCACCCTGAAACAATGGTCTCTTGCCTCTTAGGCAGGTCCAGAGTTTTTCCCACACTCGCTCCTGGCTAGCTGTGGTGCACTAGCCCGCTTCAGGCTATGTTCACGCAGCCAACCCCAGTCCTCTCCCTGGGGTCTGACTTCCGAAGCCGGAGCCTCAGCTCCCAGCCTCCACCCACACCAGCGGGTGAGCAGACAAGCCTCTCAGGCTGGTGAGTGCTGGTTGGCAGTGATCCTCTGTGTAGGAATTTCTCCACTTTCCTCTCCGCACACCTGTTGCTGTGCTCTCCTCCATGGCTCTGAAGCTTCTTCCCCCACCCACCCCCCATCTCCGCCAGTGAAGGGGCTTCCTAGTGTATGTTAACTTCTCCTTCACAGCTCCCTCCTCAAGGTGCAGGTCCTGTCCCTATTCTTTTGTCTCTGTTTTTCCTTTTTTTTTCCCCCCTATCCAGGTACGTGGGGAGTATCTTGCCTTTTGGGAAGTCTGAGGTCTTCTGCCAGCATTCAGTAGGTGTTCTGCAGGAGTTGTTCCACATGTAGATGTATTTCTAATGTATTTGTGGGGAGGAAGGTGATCTCCACGTCTTACTCCTCTGCCATCTTGAAGGCACCCATAAAGTATTTTAAAATGTTATATTAATATTAGAAATGCTGTACTAAAAATATACAAGAAGTTTTGCAAAAATGAAAAATGTTCATCTCTTCTTGAATACTTGGCAAGTACCTTGGATTAGAAATTGTTGCAGACCAGGAAGTTAAAGTTGATGAATGTGAATTTCTAAAGCAGTTTGAAAAATGTCAAGGTGGGAGGGAAAACTAGTTACAGCTCCATTTAAAGATCATGGTAGTGAAGATGGTCTTTTCTCATAAAATCTGTCAAGAGGGAGAGTTCCTTCCATATCTGTGTTTAAGAAGCATCTCACACATTTATCCAAAACCTACATCTTAATCCCTAGCTCTGACCAAAATCCATTTTTTCTGAAGACTTTCTCATTATAGTAATTGGGCCAACTACCCATCCAGCTGACACAGACTAAGACCCATCTTTATTAAGTTCTCCTTTTTTTCTCATCTTTAACATCTAATCCATAAGAAGTTCTATTGTTTATTATTCCAAAATATTTTTGAAATATTTCTTCTTTTCTAGCTATTCTCTGCAGCTAGCCTAATCCAAGTAACTATAATCTTTTGCTTTTTCTGCTGCAATAGCTATTCAATGCTCTATCCAAATTCAAAAATGTAATCCCACAGAAGCCAGAGTTAGATTTTTAAATCCTAAATCATTGCACACTACTCTCACTTTAAAAAATCTTCAAATAACTTCTCTTTTAAAAATAAAGTCCAATTCCTTACCATGGCCAACAGGATCAATCTCAACTCTACACAATGATTTTCTGACCTCCTCTCTATCCCACACCTTCTGGTTCACTAATACCCCCCAAAACCTACATACATGAGATTATTTTCTTTTTATTTTATTGCTCCAAGTCCTTTCCCATTCATAGACTTCAGACATTTTTTTTTTCTCTATGTGCAATTCTTTTACCCCAGCTCTTCAAAAGTTAGCTCAATTATATATGGCTTTGTTATATTGTAGTAGGTGGGCTTATTTGGGAAATTATATGGATGGAAAGAAAACTGTGCTTGATTTGGAAGCCAAAATCTGTGTTTTAGGCATTTGTACAATTGTTTCCATAATTAAACATTGGGTAGTCAATTATACAAATAGAAATATGTCTCTGTGATAAGGAGTTTAAAAATTAGAATGATATTAAAGTCAGGTGATGGTCTATATCATAAACTTCTCAGGAGCATAGAGAGCCATGTAATATAAATATTCAATATATAAATATATAACCTCCCAGTATTATGTACACATATATATTTGACCTCACTGGAGTGGTGTTAAGCTCCAGTCTGGTTTATATGTTTCCATAAAGTGGCAGAGAGTTCAATAGTACTTATTTGTTTGACATCCTAAGCATTGTAAAATTATCTAATCAAATTTTCTGAGAAAGTAATCAGTGTGTTCCCACATCAATTCCTGTGCTCAAGGGTAAGTATTTATTCTTTATCACGCCTTATAAAATTAACTTTACCTTAAGATGAGACTAAATAGTTTGGTATATAAGTGGTTTCTAAATGTGCCTGAAAACTTTTGTTTATTTGACATCTACCATAAAACAACTGCTAAATGCCCTTGTAATTTAAATCTCGACAACAAGTGCAGAATTACTTTAAATATCATTCACTGAATAAAATGGATAGATACAACAGCAATTTACATGATTACATAAAACATAGCATAATTGATTTGCAAAAGAGCTCTATTGATGAACCTCTTAGTTCAGATTAGATAATATTAAACAACATAATTTTCCTCAGTGAACTCATTACAATAGATTGAATTTATAAACCATCCAGTGATGCCTATTAAGAAATCAGAAGATTTGGCTTTTCAAGCCTGATCATGTTCAAGCATAAAAGTGTGTTTACCTTCTAACTGGTGAAACATCATGCAATTTCATGAGCTCAGAATAGAATTAGAAATAAATGTTGCTTCTTTAAATGGAAGGCAGCATTTTCTCATTCATGAAAACCAAGAGAAGGAAACAACAATATGTTACCTTTAAGTTAACTCTCTGAACATGGATTACAAAAAGTTCAATATTTGCTACCATTTGTACTTTATTTTATATATCTCCCAGTGTATTTTATATCATATTTACAAAATCAGAATTTTTGTACGGTGTAGACTCTGTAGCAACCATATCTTGCTTAAAATCATGTCCTGCCACATAACTTTAAAAATCCTCTGTCCATAAGATTTCTTGATTGTGATATGTGGAAAATAATAACACAAATGATATTTGATTTGTGTTAATATATGTAAGAGTTTAAAATAATGTCTGAGATATAATAAACACTCAACAAAGTTTACTGTTATTGTTTACTACCCTAGTCCTAGTCAATATAATCTCATGCTGACATTAAGATTTTGGTAGAACTTTAGATTTCATTTTATAGATGTGTTAGCCAAGGCATAAAGAGTTTAGCTAACTTGACCATGGTCATTTGTCTAGTAATTTTTAGAGAAATTATTCAAAAAGAAGAATTTCAACTATAAAGTGTCATCTGCCAATTTAGTGTGATAGTAAATAAAACAAACGTCTATTAATGTAGTGTAGTGTAGACCAAAATTGTACACAAGTGTAAAAAAGGTTAATAGAAAAGGTGACACTCAAGTTAGAACAAAGGACAGTGAGGAATTTTCCAAGAAGACCAAATGAGGACAAGTAAAGGATTACTAGATGAAAGAACTGTGGCCTTAAAGTCTATGGACTGAAGATGCTGGGGTAGATAGAGGTCAAATTATAAAGAGCCTTACAAGCCATATTCAAATCTAAGGACTTTTTACCTATGTCTAATTAACTTAATTATAAATTGTGGTTTGTATACTTGTTATTTCGAATCACTTAAACCTCATGGCTCAACTAGAATGGAAGCTTATTGGAGGTCAGGACATACTTCCTTCTGTATCTTTCACAGGAATTAGCACAGTGTCCAACAGTGTAATAATAAAATTCTTCTCATTTATTTATTTTTGATTGTTTATTCTGTTTAAAAAGAAAAAAAAAAAAAGACAACAGGGCTAAAACAGAGTCCCTTATGCTAAACCCAAAATGGAGTCACCAAACAAAGGTTTAACTTAATCATAATTTTGGCTCTCCTAGAAATGGAATCTTAAACCAATCAAAATTTTCCTGATCAGCACTAGTTAGGTAATCTGCCTGGTAGACCCCTGACATCCCCTAAAGGAAAGTAAGTTTGCAAAAACCAACCTGATTTTTTGCCTAGAATAACTTGTTCCCACTCCCTTATGCCTATAAATGAAAAAGCCTTTCATTTTGTATAGCTCTTCAGAGCTCCTTTCTATCTGGTAGATTGGATGCTGCCCTATTTAAATTGGGTTTTACTCAAATAAATTCTTAAAATTTCGAATACCCCTCAGTTTATCTTTTAACAGTTTTGGCATCAGAAAAAAGAGCTGAAGGATACCACTGATGGTCCCCATGACCAATGAGCAACCAGACATAGGTACCCATTAAGCCCTTGATCTTGATGCTTTCTCTCTGCCTCTGGAGGTCGTGGGTAAGTCTCTCTTCAGATCCTAGCTCTGAAGTTTTTGCATTGTGAGCTTTCAGACTTTATGTGAGCATTTCTTTTCGAGACAGCATCCAGAGACCAGCCAGAGTCAGCCTAATTTAAAAACTGGGCTGTGTCCAGATCTAATGGAGTCTGGCTTGGAAACTGGACTAGATCCATCTTAAACTGGAGTGGTCCAGTGTGAGGCTTTGGGTGAATAAAATTTTCTTTTAAGGCTGAACAAGCAGGATAACCTTAACAAAGACAATTCTTGTATTACAGTGGCCACAATAGAGAACTTTTAATCTAGATAAGCTTATCCATTTATGAGATGCCCTAGAGAAAAGGGAGTATCAGCCAAGCACTCACTGTAATGATAGAAGGAAAATTCTTTTTCCTTCTCCACCATTTCTGGTGACCAAGATGAGACCCATCGGGACACCACACTCTCTCCAGAACCTGTAGACAGGTTCCTGGGAGAACTGACAGAAACTGGGAAAAGGTGTAAATTCTTACCAAAGTCAGTGCTCCCAGATCTTTATCTGCAGTGCTTGGTCAAGGGAGAAGTAAAATTTCACATTATCCCTTCCTTTCCAAATTCAGATTAACAGTCAGAAAAAATTTGTAAGAATTAAATCTTTAAATTGTGACTTGGGAATTTCCTTTCTCCCCCAAGGACACCTATTACCTTCTTGTTTGTGTATTTTTGTCCTGAGAACTTGGATTGGCAACCACCAAGTTGGGGACCCCAAAATATGGCCAGACAGAAATGTAGGTTGCACTCTATTTACAGCTAGCGTTCCTACAAACTGTTGCGAGCTCTCGGGGGAATTTTTTAAGTCGTTTATTCTTTTGATATGAAAAGAAAATCTAAGCAGAGTTGGTATTACTAAGAGAGCTCTCTCAAATGGAGCCAGAAATCTACTGAGGAAATGTGACTTATGCACATCTCAGCCTGGATGGAGTCTGATCTTTTGACTACCTATTGCCCTAACAAAGGCGTACAGAACATCTACCAGAAAATCAAGATATTTATTGAACCCTTACCCTAAAATAACTCATTACTCCTTAAGGCCAAATATTTCCTGACTTGTGTCAGAGCCAATCACAATTCTTGCCAGGCAACTTTTAACGAACTTGTGGCTTTTGTCTTAATAAGTCCTTGACACCTTCTCTTCCCCAGAATACTTTCTCTGGTTTTACCCAAATCTGTGTCTCCCAAATTGCAATTCTTTAGACCCCAAATAAACTATTTTTTTTATTTGCTGCCTTCTGTATATATATATATATATATATATAATTAGTTTATATATATATATATAATTAGTTTACATTGGTTATCTTTGGAAGTGTTCTGAATCTTGGAAAGGTAGTATTTTTTGCACCCTCTTTGGGGATGCCTCTTGAGGTCATAGGGTTGGCCACTACTGGTTGTCCAGGAATATTTACTGGTCATCCAGGAATGTTTACTGAAACTTGATGAGATATTCAAAATATATATTTTAAGTATCTCTATGGTCAAAAGTTGGCCAGACTGTAAGCTGATATTCAGGGTCTGATAGAAACTGTTTTAGGCCTTCTCCACACAACTAAAATGAAACTATATACCCAAAGGGAAAGAAAAATATTCTGAAGATTTTGTGGAGGAATCTATTCAAACATTCCAAAGGCACACAGCTCTAAATGTACAATGTAGGAATATTTTGATTTCCATCTTAGCTGAAGATCTTCTCCCTGATATATACAGAAGCAAATTAAAGAAAGTGTAGTTGGAAGGTGTATCAACCTCCCCATCATTCAGGTTGTAGCCCAATTATTTGAAGAATTAAAACAACTGTACCTGTCTTACAATTCAAGTCTTAACAAGCACAGAAATGTGACCCTAGAAACAATCAAATTGTTAAAAGGTTAAACCTTTTTACAAATCCCCAAACCTCCCTTATTTATCTCGGAAGACATACAGATATTGTAAAAGACCTGGACTTAGGAGAAAAAAGTCCATCTTGGCAGAACTTGTTTACTTTCTCTATGTCTTTTGAGATAGAAGTATTCCCCTGATCTTCTCTGGGAACCAAGGCAATTCTTATAAGAAGGAGAGAAAAAAAAAGAGGCTATTTTGAAAACTAGGTCTATGAAAAATCTTAAAAGTCTTTTTCACAAATATTAGTAAAAAGGTTTAACTGTCTGAGCAGATAAATTTCACTTATTCCATCTGCCAGAAACACAATTTGGATCGAACTGTTCTATAAAATAGTGATTTTTGCATTATTGCACCTGTCTCATGGCTAAAATTTTAAAATAAAAGCTCTAAGATCTCTGTTTGTGTCTGTTTGTATGTTTATATTACGTATATGTATGTATTTTATAGGTGTGTGATTTTTCTTCTCTGGATGGCATTTTCAAAATTAATTTGTAAAGAGCTCTATTTAATTGGCTTAAAGTCAAGCTTGATTTATATAAATCAAGTATACTTTCAGAAGTACAGAAACTAACTCAAATGTTTTTCAAGGTCACGTGAGCTAGGATAATCTTTGGTAAAAAAAAGCTAGTTTCAGTTTGTTTGTTTACTTAAAACAAGCATGTCTTTAGAGTTATCAACCTTAAATATACTATTCTTTTCTACCTACATGTACTGAAAGCATAATAAGCTCATGTTCTCTCTGTTACAGACAGAATTTGTTGGTAAGAAAGATAACTTAGGATGATGGTTAGGTGTTTAATGTCTCATGAAATTTTCATGACTAACTTAAATATCATTGTACAAAACAAGTAAATTAAATAGATGTAAGATAAAAGATTATAAATAATCTTTTCAGTAATAATTATGCTTTATGGTATGTCTACTTAAAAATAGTTTCCAAAATAATTTTGGTATCTCGAAATTTTAGTTACACTGAGATAAATTATCTAATGGATATGCATTGAATACCTAGATCATTTCCAACAGATAAAATACTAAAACATTAATTACTGAACACAGAGTTATCCACCTTCAGTTTCCTTTTACAGAGAAACTAAAGATATTTTGGTCTATTAATAAAAATGTTTTGTGCCACATTGGAAATTTTACTGTGAAGAAGAATATACTTCTAGAAATTACAAAATGTATTTATAAATTTGCCAATCCATAGAATACTGTCCACAATTGCTCACTTCTTAGTTTTTACTAGAAAGTAAGGATTCTACGGGATAAAATTCCAATCAATATACGTAATTAAAACTACTTAGGCATAATAAGACTGAAAGGAAAAAAGCTGTGTATGAAAAGTAGGTAAGGAAAGTAAAATGATTGATTGTTCCAGAATGAGAAAGAAAAATAAATAAATAAAAGTCTTTCATTGTGTACAACTCCTCAGGTCTCCTTTCTATCTGCTAGATTGGATGCTGCCCCATTCAAATTGATTTTTACTCAAATAAACTCTTAAAATTTTAATATGCTTCAGTTTAACTTTTAACAACTCTCTTTTTCTGTCTCTGTGTTTTTCTCTTTCTCTGTCTCTCTTTCAACTAGTATACAAAGATTTTTATGTGTTTTACCTGCACTATTTTATTTAATACTTTCCCATGGAACAGGGGTTATCATCTTAACTCTACACATGGGGAAACTGGCATTATGGAAGTTTGTGTAACTTGCCTGACCTTGTACAACTAGGAATTCACTGAATTGGTTCAAATAATAAACTGATATTTGAATGTAGGCATTTGCATTGAAAGGCCATGCTCTGGCAAGACAGCTAACCATAATGCCTCCTGACCTGAAGTAGTTGCATACTACCATATATTTAAAGGGTAAAAAGCATATAGCTAGTCAGCAAAGATTTAATCAATTTGTAGGTTATCGTTCTCTAATAAAAAAAAAAACTAGTACAATAAAGTCAAAGTTTTCTTGATTAGTAAACTCTAAAATTAGGATACATTAGATTAACTCAGAGAACCTAATTACAAAAAGTTAGGTGGCACTTGATGAAAAAAAATGCCTATATTTGGGTATATTTGCATGTGCTATATTTATAAGAAGCAACATAGCATAGTAGCTAAGAGCATACTTTTGAGCTAGGCTACCTTCGTTCAAATTAAGTCAGCATTTATTAGCTCTATTACCAGAAAATCTTACTTAATATTTCCTGCCTGAGTGTCCTCATGTATAAGTGGGGTATAAAATAGTACCCATTTAACAGACTTGTTTTAAGGCTGAGTTTATGGACAGAACTATGAAAGTGTTTGTCGTGATGATGATGATGATGGAGCTCACATATATATTCTAGATCATCTAACTTCTTGTGTGTGTATTTTAGCCAATATTGATCCAACTTTCACAGTAAGAAAATGCATATAATGAGTTTCTATGAGAATGAGTATCTATGGATTATTAGCTATGAAATGATGTGGTGCACATTGTTCTAAGCATAGGGAAAGATACTTCTTAGAGGGGAGGGTGGAATCGGAGAGAAAAGAGATAAAATAGATAACCAGAGTTCCAGATTAGTCATTTCTTGACAAGGTTTTGGTCAGTACAACATATCAGGAGCTGGAGAACAGAATTAAAGACACCACAACTGAAGAGTGCTATCTCCAAGTTGAATATAAACATTCTTGCTTCAGAAGTTTATAAATCCATATTTTCAAGTTTTGCTGAGTTCAAAACATTCTATAATTTTCATTTTGTGTGTATTTAAGTCCTTGGCAATGTAGAAATATTCTAGTTGATATCCAGATATTTGGTACTTTATAATTATATTTTTTTAATTGTTGTCTATCTTAAATTCACATTAGTAAGATAATATACTCGCTTCATTTCCTAGCATAATTTTATTTTTGTTAATATTCCATGTACCCTTAAAATGAATTAGTATGCTTCAGTTGTTGGTACTGTGTTACAGATATAAAAATCTGATCATAATTGTCATTCATAATGAAACTTTTCTTTATCCTTACAGATTTGTTGTTTGCTTATTCTGCCTGTGACTAAGAAAAATAGGTTAAAATCTTCCAATATCATTGTGAATTTGAATAGTTCCCCTTTTGGTTTCTGCCTATTTGGTTTATATATTTTGATATTATGTTATTAGATACATACAGATTTAAAATTTTACATATGTTGGTCAATAACCCTTATATCATTTTCAGATATATCTCTTCATCTTAGTAGTGTTACTTTAAATTCTATTTGTCTGATAATAGTATAGCCACATGAGTTTTCTTTTGGTTAACATTGTTCAGTTCCTTTGCTTTTTTATTTTTCTTCTGTGTCTTCATATTTAAAGCAAGTTGTAAGCAGAATTGTTTTTTGTTTTATTCCCTTTCAAACTCAGTTTGACAATATTTGCTTTTAATTAATTATTTAAAACAATTTTTTGTAATTATTGACATATTTGGGCTTAAGTGTAGCATCTAACTTTCTCTCATGTTGCAAAGCTTAGCTTATTACATATTTATACATCTTTTCATTTATCATTCTGGTCATCAATTTATTTCATTTTGTAGGCATATCAAAGAATGTTGTATACTACCGTGCACTTCAACCCTAACTACTTAAATGCCTGTATATCATTTTTTATTACCTTTATATCTTAATTCTTGTCTACTTATTTGTAAAACAATTTTTTCCTATGACTTGCTAGTTTCATATCTTTTATTATTATTTTTATGGTTCTTATAGAGATTACAATCTAAAATTTTGATGTATAAAACTTACATAAGTTAGGACTTCTGCAATTTTCTCATGACTCAGTGACCTTAGAGAACCTTAACTCAGCATATCTATTCCTTCTCTGTTTGCTACCTTAATCATTTAATTTTATTTGATACACATTTTAAACACAATAAAACAATTAAAATGGTTTTATATCTAGATTTGCCTATATACTTACCTTTTATGTTCCTCCTTATTCCTTCCTGTTTCTTCATGCTTCTACCTGCAGCTATTCTTCTGATAAAGAACATTCTTTAGTATTTCCTTTATTAAAATTATATTGCACATGAGTCATCTTAGCATTTTAAAAAATCTTAAAATGTTTTTATTTCAATATTTTTCTTTTGGGTAAAATCTTAATTTTACCAGTGACGGATTTGGCTCGTGTATACATTCATTTAACCACCACCTCGATCAAGATATAGAGCATTTCCAGCACCTCCGAAGGTCCCTCTTGCTTCTTTCAGGCCATCACCACATCCATAGGCAACAATTTTCTCACTTATATTATCATGTATTACTTTTGCCCATTCTTGATCTTCATAATAATGGTATCATAGAGTATATAGTTTTTTGGTCCAATTTCTTTCACTTAATGTTTTTATAATTCCTTCCTGCTGTTACATGTATTGGATACATATGGATATAGATATAAATATAGAGGTAAACATAGGAGTGAACAATCATTCCTTTAGTGGTATTAGTTTCTTTTAATCTATCCCCAACATTTTATCATTAATATTTTAAACATATATAAAATTGTACAGTGAATAGACATATTCCAATAGCTAAAACTATATAATTATTAACATTTTGTCGAATTTGTTGTATTGTATACATATCCTTCTCTCTAGCCACCTATAAATATGCCTTATTAAGTTTCAGACAACTGCATATCCCACTTCAAAATTCTCAGGAGTCATAATATTAATCAGAAATTAATATTTGTTTAAAGTTCTTTTTTCTGGTAAATCTTACATACTGTAAAATACACAAATTTAAAGTATACTAAATTAATGAATTTTAATTGCTAATGAATACCACAATTTGCTTATCTATTTTTGTATTGGTGGATAGTTGGGTTGTTTCTAGTTTAAGATTATTGTATGTAACATTATTATGAAGATTACTGTACAAATCTCTCTGTGGAAAGCTCTGTTATTTCCTCTTGGAAACGTGCCTGGAATTGGAATTGCTGGTTTAGAATATATGTATGTTAAAATTTATTTTAAAAAACAGCAAGGTTGTGTAGACCCACAACCTAATAACTAAATCTTTTCAACTCTCTCTCCTGCATGAGCACATGTATAAACACACACCACATATGCCTAAACACATACAGATACAGATTCTGTAATGCACTGCTATCAGCAAAACTCTCAAATGGAATGCTATAATCCATCACAATATTCCTTCTTTCCTGGAACTCAGCATCATTTTCACACTCTGAAAAACTTTAAATTTTATTTTAGGTCCCCTATTATCATGCTTTATACCCTGATCCCCTGTTTTCCCCTAGAGTAGAATAATACTGCCTTTTGAAAAGTAAACTACCTTATTTGATATTTGTACATTTCTTAGAAGTATGATGCTTTGATCTTTCATCATTTAAACATAATGATTTTTCTAATGATTTCCTGTCATCTTCCATCTCAGTTTCTAAACCACTCTTTCCTCCCTTATGATTTTCATTCTTACACGTGATTAATAAGTCCATTTTTAAAGATATGGAGAAAAGAGCTCTTCTCAGTAGGCTTATTTTCTTTCAACCTTGAGTGTATTATTACCTTGAGTGCTTCAGAGATAGTACATTAATAATTTACTTCAGAAAAGTCTACACCCAAGAGGATTTGAGGTGGCCTAACAAACAAATATAAAGCAAAACAGAATAATTAAAAATAAAAACAGATCTTAGACAATCAACAAGGTACATAAGAAATAAGTATTATCAGCAGGGTGGCTCTTAGTTTACTAAATGTCTTCTAGAAATTAAAGCAGGATTGGGAAACATACAGGGTAACATAACTAGCTAACAAAACCCCAAAATTTGTCTCTTCATGTATGTAAGACAGCCTTGTTCATGGCACAAGAGTTTACTGTGCTGATATTTGTTATTGTTGGATGAATTGCCAGTTTCATGCTTGAGATCCCAGAGAAAAGGAAGATGATGTTCTTACTCAGTTATCAAGGGCCTTCAATCAGATATTACTCTTTGTCCTAAAGAAAATCAGTTCATGTGTGGGCAACACAGTTTTACATATAGAGTTAATAGTCTTCTTATAAAATATGTTAGATGGTTTTCAGTCACATGGAAGATACCTAAATTCTTGGACATTTGCCATGGAACAAGAAACTTAATTTGAAAACATTCATGAAACATACAAGGAACTGAAATCCTCATTGCCTTTTGGATCTTGATATAGGTCCTCTTGTTGTTAATCTAAGAACATCTTGGAGGACCTGCCAGGACGTTTAAGCTGCCATAATCACTCCCAAAGAATTGAATGTTCTGACATAGGAGGGGGCATTTGAACATGTTAAAGTATTTACTAAGTAATCTTTCTTCATGATAGAGTTGTACATAGTCATAATGTCATGAACTGCTGATCCTGAGAAAAGCAATCAAAAGATTCATCTATTTCTTAAGATTACTCTTAGTCACAGGTTTTACATCATGTACATAAAAATAAGGAACACAGGGCTTCCCTGGTGGCGCAGTGGTTGAGAGCCCGCCTGCTGATGCAGGGGACACGGGTTCGTGCCCCAGTCCGGGAAGATCCTACATGCCGCGGAGCGGCTGGGCCCATGAGCCATGGCCACTGAGCCTGTGCGTCCGGAGCCTGCGCTCCGCAACGGGAGAGGCCACAGCAGTGAGAGGCCCATCTACCACAAAAATAAAATAAAATAAAATAAGGAACACAGAAAGTGTTTGTAAGTCTCAAAAATTGGACAGCTTGCACAGCAAAGAATATTATGAATAAAATATATTAAATTCTCTCTAAATTTCAGACACAATTATCACCAGTTGAACAAAGAAAGATAATTTAGCTAATCAAGCTGAATTTTTAGATCCTGGCATAACAGAACTTCTGTGGGGGAAAAAGCACTTACTACAATTCTTTAGTAACACACTTAGGGATAAATAATTTTAAATAAATCAATATTTGCAAAAAACCCTGAAATTTCAATGAAAGCTCACCAAAGTAAAAGGTGCTCAATATGGCTTATACATTACCTCCTTTCTTCTTTTTCTTTTTTTTTCCATTACCTGGCTCATAGCAGGGTCTAACAAATGTTAGCTCCTTCTCACTCCCCATTTACTTTCAATTCAGCACAGAAAGTTTGAGCATAGAACATTTTTCCCCCCAAATATTGAAAATATGAAATTTCTTTATATATTCTCTCTATATAGCATCTCAAATAGGCCTCTTCTGAATCTGCACTGTTAAATGAGGCCTAATCTTCACTGCCCATTTCCTGAATCCCCTTAGGTAATGGATTCAGTAAATGTCTAAACAGGGACAACAACCTATGTACATTCAGCACTTTGCCTTAAGATAATCTGATTTAAAACTCAGTTTGTAAGAAATTATATCACCTGTAAAAGGGAGCAAATACAGAATAAAGACAAATATTCTTTATTCATGTCTAGTTTCCTATAAAGGATTTTATACTAATGGGATCCTTCAACAAAAAAATAAGAGAGACAGGGGTAATTTAAATGAGAACGGAGTTTCTAATAGTCCAAAGTGGTTTCCTGATGGCAATTTAGTATAAATTTCTACAACAAGACATTTCAGAATTATGTTTCTGGAAGATGAATCCAAGTTCTGGTAAAATTAAAACATTACCTAATTACTCCTTGAGAATGTCCTGAATTATAAATGTCAGTTTTGTAGAACTGGGTGGAAGAGTGAAAATATATGGTTTATATGCCTGAATATTATATTTTAACATGTTCTCAAATTAATAGTATGTCTCAGAAGAGTTTGTTTAATCTTCTTAAAAGTATTAACTCTTATAACTGCATAAATATCAACGTTAAACATTCATTATAATAAAATCAGAGATATGAAATAACAGGGGGTTAATTACTAAAATGGTTACTGTTATACATCTTTTTTTTTTTTTTTTTTTCTTTTGTGGTACGCGGGCCTCTCACTGTTGTGGCCTCTCCCGTTGCGGAGCACAGGCTCCGGACGCACAGGCTCAGCGGCCATGGCTCACGGGCCCAGCCGCTCCGCGGCATGTGGGATCTTCCCGGACCGGGGCACGAACTCGTGTCCCCTGCATCGGCAGGCGGACTCTCAACCACTGCACCACCAGGGAAGCCCTGTTATACACCTTTTAACAAGATATTTTAAAATCGGAGATACCACCATAATTGGAGGAATAATATAATGTCGGCTCTCTCAATCTTTTTCTATTCACAAACTTCATTGTCTGTAGTTGCTAATTCCTAAGTCATGAAATAACGATATCAAACTGAGGAGTCTGTGATTCTGAACACATCAACCTTCCTACCTCTCCTTCTTGAAATAAGAACTTTTCGTACTGTCATTGCTTGAGTTATCTAAGTATTTTCTTAAGTTTCCATTTTACTTACTCTGAGAATATCATATTGACAACTCAAATACATGGCAATTTAGGAAAGAAAAAACAGTGCAGGAAAAATTACCATGACTTGCAACATATATAATTGCAAGATACTGTGTATTTATATCACTGTAAAATACCATGTGCATTAAAATGAATCTGACAATTTACTATATTCTCTTTTCACTTGATATTGTCATTTCTATCTAATCAACCAAAAATGATTTTACTGTAGTACTATCTACTCTGAGAGCTAAGGAATAATTTTCAGAAACTCAAAGTACCTTGGCTATACATCTTCATTATTTGTGACTTAGAAGCATATTGATATTCTCACAACTTCTATGGATTTGCTCTTGTTAGCAATTGCTGCAGACACCTTGTAATCAATACAAATAAAACCATCATGATTTCAAATAAAATTGGTCTTATAATTGCTAATGTGTGTCATTTCTGCAATGATACACATACACAAATATGCTACTTGTATAAGAATATGAATAAAGAAACAATTGTATATGCATACAGATATATTAATTTATATATTTACATTTACATGTGTATTTTTTTTATTGGAGTAAATTGCTTTACAATGTTGTGTTAGTTTCTGCTGTACAATGAAATGAGTCAGCTATATGTATACCTATATCCCCTTCCTCTAGGACCTCCCTCCCAAATCCCATCCCATCCATCTAGGTCATCACAGAGAATGAAGCTGAGCTCCCTGTGCTATACTGCATGTTCCCGCTAGCTATCTATTTTACATATGGTAGTGTATTGATGTTAAACATAATTTCTAGTGCTATAATTTCAGTTTCTTGCAAACAACTCTCCCCTTCCCCCCATGTCCATATGTCCGTTCTCTATGTCTACATCTCTATTCCTTCCCTACAAATAGGTTCATCAGTTCTATTTTTGTAGATTCCACATATATGCGTTAATACATGATGTTTGTTTCTCTCTTTCTGGCTTACTTCACTCTGTATAACAGACCCTAGGTCGATCCACATCTCTACAAATGACCTAATTTCGTTTCATTTTATGGCTGAGTAATATTCCATTGTATATGTGTATCACATCTTCTTTATCCATTCATCTATTGTTGGAAATTTAGGTTTCCATGTTCTGGCTATTGTAAATAGTGCTGCAATGAACATTGAGGTACAATTTGTCTTTTTGAATTATGTTTTTCTCAGCATATATGCCCAGTAGTGAGATTGCTGGGTCTTATGGTAGTTCTAGTTTTAGTTTTTAAGGAACCTCCATACTGTCCTCCATAGTGGCTGTATCAATTTACATTCCCACCAACAGGGCAAGAGGGTTCCCTTTTCTCCACACCCTCTCCAGCATTTATGTTTGTAGATTTTGATGATGGCCATTCTGACCAGTGTGAGGTGATACCTTATAGTAGTTTTGATTTACATTTCTCTAATAATTAGTGATGTTGAGCATCTTTTCATGCGCCTCTTGGCCGTCTGTATGTCTTCTTTGGTAAAATGTCTATTTAGTCTTCTGCCCATTTTTTAATTGGGTTGTTTGTTTTTTTGATATTGAGCTGCATGAGCTGTTTGTATATTTTGGAGATTAATCCTTTGTCCTTTGATTTGTTTGCAAATATTTTCTCCCATTCTGAGGGTTATCTTTTCAACTTGTTTATGGTTTCTATGCTGTGCAAAAGATTTTAAGTTTCATTAGGTCCAATTCATTTATTTTTGGTTTTATTTTCATTACTCTAAGAGGTAGGTCAAAAAAGATCTTGCTGTGGTTTATGTGAAAGACTGTTTTTCCTTTGTTTTCCCTTAAGAGTTTTATAGTGTCTGGCCTTACACTTAGGTCTTTAACCAATTTGGAGTTTATTTTTCTGTATAGGGTTATGGAGTGTTCTAATTTCCTTCTTTTGTATGTAGCTGCCCAGTTTTCCCAGCACCAGTTTTTGAAGAGTCTGTCTTTTCTCCATTGTATGCTCTTACTGCTTTTGTCATAAATTAGGTCACCACATGTGTGTGGGTTTATCTCTGGGCTTTCTATCCTGTACCTTTGATCTATATTTCTGTTTTTGTGCCAATATTTGATTACTATAGCTTTGTAGTATAGTTTGAAGTTGGGAAGCCTGATTCTACCAGCTCCATTTTTCTTTCTCAATATTGCTTTAGCTATCCAGGGTCTTTTGTGTTTCCATACAAATTGTAAAATTTTTTGTTCTAAATCTGTGAAGAATGCCATTGGTAGTTTGATAGTGATTGCATTGAATCTGTAGATTGCTTTGGGTAGTATAATCATTTTCACAATGTTGATTCTTCCAATCCAAGAACATGGTATATTTCTCCACCTGTTTATGTCAACTATGATTTCTTTCATCAGTGTTTTATAGTTTTCTGAGTACAGGTCTTTTGCCTCCTTAGGTAGGTTTTTTCCTAGGTATTAATAACTGACTATATAAACACATGTAATTAAAAAATAAATGATGGTATAAACACTTACATATGAACGTATATACAAAAGTAAAACTTTTTAAACCAATCAGATGAGGTGGCAAGAAAAAGAGTGACACATACTGATAGACACAACAATAATGCTATCCCTACTACTATTAGTTTATCAAAAAAATAATCAATAAATAAATAGTATCAACTCAATATATAATGCTTTTTTTTTTTTTTTTTGCGGTATGTGGGTCTCTCACTGTTGAGGCCTCTCCCGCTGCAGAGCATAGGCTCCGGATGTGCAGGCTCAATGGCCATGGCTCACGGGCCCAGCCGCTCCGCAGCATGTGGGATCCTACCGGACCGGGGCACGAACCCATGTCCCCTGCATCGGCAGGTGGACCCTCAACCACTGCGCCACCAGGGAAGCCCTATAATGCATTTTTAATGAACTCTTTATATGGTTAGACATGAATTTAATCAGTTTTCTAAGAATCAATCATTTAAATGTTAAAAATGTATCTGTTAAACTGAAAAATTAAATAATTAACTGGTCATATTGATACAGAGTTAATACACTCAAAATTTCTCCTTACTTAAAAATATTTCTTTAGGGGTTTCCCTGATGGCGCAGTGGTTGAGAGTCTACCTGCCGATGCGGGGGACACAGATTCGTGCCCCCGTCCAGGAAGATCCCACATACCACGGATCGGCTAGGCCCGTGAGCCATGGCTGCTGGGCCTGCGTGTCCAGAGCCTGTGCTCCGCAATGGGAGAGGCCACAACAGTGAGAGGCCTGTGTACTGAAAAAAAAAAAAAAAAAATTTGTTTAATAAATGAACAGATTAGTAGACAAAAGATTTGCCTTAGATACAAATGGTTTACTTATAGAAAAATTAATTTTCTTTAAAACTTCAGGAAACTAAATTAATTATGTTATTTTTTATTTTCAGCATTACTTACTAACATCTACACATAGCTAATTGATTTGTCATTATTCTTTTCCTATTTTTCTTTTTTCTATTTTTTTAACATCCTTATTGGAGTATAATTGCTTTACATTGTTGTGTTGGTTTCTGCTGTATAAAAAAGTGAGTCAACTATACGTATGCATATATCCTCATATCCCCTCCCTCTTGCATCTCCCTCCCATCCTCCCTGTCCCACCCGTCTAGGTGGTCACAAAGCACCGAGCTGATCTCCCTGTGCTATGCGGCTGCTTCCCACTAGCTATCTATTTTACATTTGGTAGTGCATATATATCAATGACAGTCTCTCATTTCATGCCAGCTTACCCTTCCCCCTGCCCATGTCCTCAAGTCCATTCTCTATGACTGCATCTTTATTCCTGTCCTACCCCTAGCTTCTTCACTTTTCTTTTTTTTTAGCTTCCATATATATGTATTAGCATATAGTATTTGTTTTTCACTTTCTGACTTACTTCACTCCATATGAAAGACTCTAGGTCCAGCCACCTCACTACAAATAACTCAATTTCATTTCTTTTTATGGCTGAGTAATATTCCATTGTATATATGTGCAGCAATTTCTTTATCCATTCATCTGTCGATGGACACTTAGTTTGCTTCTATGTCCTGGCTATTGTAAATAGTGCTGCAGTGAACATTGTGGTGCATGACTCTTTTTGAATTATGGTTTTCTCAGTGTATATGTCCAGGAGTGGGATTGCTGGGTTGTATGGTAGTTCTATTTTTAGTTTTTTAAGGAATCTCCATATTGTTCTCCATAGTGGCTGTATCAGTTTATATTCCCACCAACAGGGCAAGAGGGATCCCTTTTCTCCACACCCTCTCCAGCATTTATGTTTGTAGATTTTTTGATGATGGCCATTCTGACCAGTGTGAGGTGATATCTCATTGTAGTTTTGATTTGCATTTCTCTAATGATTAGTAATGTTGAATATCCTTTCATGTGTTTTTAGCATTCAGTATATCTTCTTTGGAGAAATGTCTATTTATCTTCTACCCATTTTTGGATTGAGTTGTTTGTTTATTTCATATTGAGCTGCTTGAGCTGCTTGTATATTTTGGAGATTAATCCTTTGTCAGTTGCTTCATTTGCAAATATTTTCTCCCATTATAAGTGTTGTGTTTTCATCTTGTTTATGGTTTCTATGCTGTGCAAAAGCTTTTATGTTTTATTAGGTCCCATTTGTTTATTTTTCTTTTTATATCCATTTCTCTAGGAGGTGGGTCAAATAGGATCTTACTGTGATTTATGTCATAGAGTGTTCTGCCTATGTTTTCCTTTAAGAGTTTTATAGTGCCTGGCCTTACATTAGGTCTTTAATCCATTTGGAGTTTATTGTATATGGTGTTATGGAGTGTTTTAATTTCATTATTTTACATGCAGTTGTCCAGTTTTCGAGGCACCAATTATTGAAGAGACTGTCTTTTCTCCATTGTGTATCCTTGCTTCTTTTGTCATACATTAGTTGACCATAGGTGCGTGGGTTTATCTCTAGGTTTTCTATCCTGTTCCATTGATCTATATTTCTGTTTTTATGCCAGTACCATATTGTCTTGATTACTGTAGCTTCGTAGTATAGTCTGAAGTCAGGGAGCCTGATTCCTCCAGCTCCGTTTTTCTTTCTCAAGATTGCTTTGGCTATTCGGTGTCTTTTGTACCTCCATACAAATTGTGAAATTTTTGTTCTAGTTCTGTGAAAAATGCCATTGGTAGTTTGATAGGGATTGCATCTGTAGATTGCTTTGGGTTGTATAGTCACTTTGACAATGTTGATTCTTCCAAGCCAAGAACATGGTATATCTCTCCGTCTGTTTGTATCATCTTTAGTTTCTTTCACCAGTGTCATAGTTTTCTGCATACAGGTCTTTTGTCTCCTTAGGTAGGTTTATTCCTAGGTACTTTACTTATGTTTTTTTTTAAGAAGATATTGGGGGTAGGAGTTTATTAATTAATTTATTCATTTTTGCTGTGTTGGGTCTTCATTTCTGTGCGAGGGCTTTCTCTAGTTGTGGCAAGTGGGGGCCACTCTTCACCACGGTGCGTGGGCCTCTCACTATCGTGGCCTCTTATGTTGCGGAGCACAGGATCCGGACGCACAGGCTTAGTAGTTGTGGCTCACGGGCCCTGTTGCTCCACGGCATGTGGGATCCTCCCAGACCATGGCTCGAACCCGTGTCCCCTGCATTAGCAGGCAGATTCTCAATCACTGCACCACCAGGAAAGCCCCACTTTATTATTTTTGTTGCAATGGTAAATGGGAATATTTCCTTAATTTCTCTTTCAGATTTTTCATCATTAGTGTATAGGAATGCAAGAGGATTCTGTACATTAATTTTGCATCCTGCTACTTTACCAAATTCATTTATTAGCTCTAGTAGTTTTCTGGTAGCATCTTTAGGATTCTGTATGTATAGTATCATGTCATCTGCAAACAGTGACAATTTTGCTTCTTATTTTCCAATTTGGATTCCTTTAGTTTCTTTTTCTTCTCTGATTGCTTTGGCTAAAACTTCCAAAACTATGTGGAATAATAATGGTGAGAGTGGGCAACTTGCTCTTATTCCTGATCTTAGTGGAAATGGTTTCATTTTTTCACCATTGAGAACGATGTTGGCTGTGGGTTTGTCATATATGATCTTTATTATGTTAAAGTAAGTTTCCTTATGTATACTTTATAGAGGGTTTTTATCATAAATGGGTGTTGAATTTTGTTGAAATCTTTTTCTGCAGCTAAAGAGATTTTCATATGCTTTTTCTCCTTCAATTTGTTAATATGGTGTATCACATTGATTGCTTTGCATATATTGAAGAATCCTTGCATTCCTGGGATAAACCCTACTTGATCATGGTGTATGATCCTTTTAATGTGCTGTTGGATTCTGTTTGCTAGTATTTTGTTGAGGATTTTTGCATCTATGTTCTTCAGTGATATTGGTCTGTAGTTTTCTTTCTTTATGACATCGTTGTCTGGTTTTGGTATCAGGGTGATTGTGGCCTTGTAGAATGTGTTTGGGAGTGTTCCTCCCTCTGCTATATTTTGGAAGAGTTTGAGAAGGATAGGTGTTAGTTCTTCTCTATATGTTTGATAAAATTCACCTGTGAAGCCATCTGGTCCTGGGCTTTTGTGTGTTGGAAGAGTTTTAATCACAATTTCAATTTCAGTGCTGGGGTTGGTCTGTTTGTATTTTCTATTTCTTCCTGGTTCAGTCTCAGAAGGTTGTGCTTTTCTAAGAATTTGTCCTTTTCTTCCAGGTTGTCCACTATATTGGCATATAGTTGCTTGTAGCAATCTCTCATGATCCTTTGTATTTCTTCAGGGTCAGTTGCTATTTCTCATTTTTTATGTCTTATTCTGTTGATTTGAGTCTTTCCCCTTTTTTTCTTGATGAGTCTGGCTAATGGTTTATCAATTTTGTTTATCTTCTCAAACAACCAGCTTTTAGTTTTATTGATCTTTCCTATTGTTTCCTTCATTTCTTTTTCATTTATTTCTGATGTGAGCTTTATGATTTCTTTCCTTCTGTTAACTTTGGTGTTTTTTTTTTGTTCTTCTTTCTCTAATTGCTTTAGGTGTAAGGTTAGGTTGTTTAATTGAGGTTTTTCTTGTTTCTTGGGGTAGGATTTTATTGCTATTAACTTCCCTCTTAGAACTGCTTTTGCTGCATCCCATAGGTTTTGGGTCATCGTGTTTTCATTGTCATTTGTTTCTAGATATTTTTTGATTTCCTCTTTGATTTCTTCAGTGATCTCTTGGTTATTTAGAGTGTATTGTTTAGCCTCCATGTGTTTGTATATTTTATAGTTTTTTTTTCCCTGTAATTGATATCTAGTATCATAGGGTTGTATGCAGAAAAGATACTTGGTATGATTTCAATTTTCTTAAATTTACCAAGGTTTGATTTCTGACCCAAGATATGATCTATCCTGGAGAGTGTTCCATGAGCACTTGAGAAGAAAGTACATTCTGTTGTTTTTGGATGGAACGTTCTATAAATATCAATTAAGTCCATTTTGTTTAATGTGTCATTTAAAGCTGTGTTTCCTGTTTTTTTCATTTTGGATGATCTGCCCATTGGTGAAAGTAGGGTGTTAAAGTCCCCTACTATTATTATTATTTTTTAATTTATTTATTTAATTTATTTATTTTAGGCTGTGTTGAGTCTTCGTTTCTGCACACAGGTTTTCTCTACTTGCGGCTAGTGGGGGCTACTGTTCATTGAGTTGCACAGGCTTCTCATTGCTGTGACTTCTCTTGTTGTGGAGTGGGAGCTCTAGGCACATGGGCTTTAGTAGTTGTGGCACACAGGTTCAGTAGTTGTGGCTGAGGGCTCTAGAGTGCAGGCTCAGTAGTTGTGGCTCACGGGCTTACTTGGTCCATGGCATGTGGGACCAGAGCTCGAACCCATGTCCCCTGCATTGACAGGTGGATTCTTAATCACTGCACCACCAGGGAAGCCCCCCTACAATTATTGTATTACTGTTGACTTCCCCTTTTATGGTTCTTAGCATTTGCCTTATGTATTGAGGTGCTCCTATGTTGGGTGCATAAATATTTACAATTTTTATATCTTCTTAGAATGATGCCTTGATCATTATGTAGTGTCCTCTTTGTCTCTTATAATAGCCTTTATTTAAAGTCTATTTTGTCTGATATGAGTATTGCTACTCCAGCTTTCTTTTGATTTCCATTTGCAAGGAATATCTTTTTCCATCTCCTCACTTTCAGTCTGTATGTGTCGCTAAGTCTGAAGTGGGTCACTTGTAGACAGCATATATACAGGTCTTGTTTTTGTATCCATTCAGCCAGTCTATGTCTTTTGGTTGGAGCACTTAAGCCGTTTACATTTAAGATATTTATTGATATGTATGTTCCTATTACCATTTTCTTAATTGTTTTGGGTTTGTTATTGTAGGTCTTTTCTTTTTCTTGTGTTTCCTGCCTAGAGAAGTTCCTTCAATATTTGTTTTGAAGCTGGTTTGGTGGTGCTGAATTCTCTGAGCTTTTGCTTGTCTGTAAAGTTTTAATTTCTCCATCGAACTGAATGAGATCCTAGCTGGGTAGAGTAATCCTTGTTGTAGGTTTTTCCCTTTCATCACTTTAAATATGTCCTGCCATTCCCTTCTGGCTTGCAGAGTTTCTGCTGAAAGATCAACTGATAACCTTATGGGGATTCCCTTGTATGTTATTTGTTGCTTTTCCCTCACTGCTTTTAATCTTTGTTCTTTGTATTTAATTTTTTTTTTTTTTGCAGTACACGGGCCTCTCACTGTTGTGGCCTCTCCCGTTGTGGGGCACAGGCTCAGTGGCCATGACTCATGGACCTAGCCACTCTGCGGCATGTGGGATCTTCCCAGACCAGGGCACGAACCTGTAGCCCCTGTGTCGGCAGGTGGACTCTCAACCACTGCACCACCAGGGAAGCCCTGTATTTAATTTTTGGTAGTTTGATTAAGATGTGTCTTGCTGTGTTTCTCTTTGGTTTTATCCTGTATGGGACTCTGCACTTCCTGGACCTGAATGACCATTTCCTTTCTTGTATTAGGGAAGTTTTCAACTATAATCTCTTCAAATATATTCTCAGTCCCTTTTTTTTTCTCTTCTTCTTCTGGGACCCCTATAATTTGAATGTTCATACATTTAATATTGTCCCAGAGGTCTCTGAGACTGCCCTCAATTCTTTTCATTCTTTCTTCTTTATTCTGCTCTGTGGTAGTTATTTCCACTATTTATCTTCCAGGTCACTTATTCATTCTTCTATCTCAGTTATTCTGCTACTGATTCCTTCTAGAGAATCTTTAGTTTCATTTATTGCATTGTTCATCATTGCTTGTTTGCTCTTTAGTTCTTCTAGGTCCTTGTTAAATGTTTGTTGTATTTTCTCCATTTTATTTCCAAGTTTTTGGATCATATTTACTATCATTACTCTGAATTCTTTATCAGGTAGACTGCCGATTTCCTCTTCATTTGTTTGTTCTGGTGAGTTTTTACTTTGCTCCTTCATCTTTTGTGTATTTCTCTGTCTTCTCATTTTGCTTAACTTACTGTGTTTGCAGTCTCCTTTTCGCAGGCTTCCGGTTCATAGTTACCATTGTTTTTATTGTCTGCCCCCAGTGGGTAAGGTTGGTTCAGTGGGTTGTGTAAGCTTCCTGGTGGAAGATATTGGTGCCTGTGTTCTTGTGGATGAGGCTGGATCTTGTCTTTCTGGTGTGCAGGACCATACCTGGTAGTTTGTTTAGTGGTGTCTGTGAACTTATTATGATTTTAGGTAGCTTCTCTTCTAATGGGTGGGTTTGTGTTCATGTTTTGCAATTTTTTTATCATGGGTTGTTCAGCACTGGACCTTGCTGTTCATTGAGTGGAGCTGGGTCTTAACGTTGAAATGGAGATCTCTGTGAGAGTTCTCGTCAATTGATATTACCTGGGGCCAGGAGGTCTCTGGTGGTCCAATGTCTTGAACTCAGCTCTCCCACTCAGAGGCTCAGGCCTGACACCCGGCTGGAGCACCAACACTCTGTCAGCTGAAAATTGTGCTCCTGCTATTATGCTGGCTGGTTCTTTTCTGTCCTTTTTCCTGTCTTCTTTATCTCCATGACCTTCTGGGCAAGGGGGAGAGCAACACTACTTCAGTGTGAGGAGCTCCAAGGTGCTGGCTCTGCTAGCCATGATGCTGCTCGCTGTCATTATTCTTGATCTGGTACAGGAGCCATCAGCCCATGGCCTGGGACTTAAGAAAATCACCTTTTGTCCTCTCAAATTTAATATGCACAATTTAACATGTATTTTCTATCTCATTTTTCCCAGTGAAGTCATAATCAAGTTTTCATAGTAAATAGAGCAACACACATAGATTAAACATTACCTTCTACCTTGTCTTCATATAAATAGATGAGCAACAACCTAATACTGTCTTCCTCAATTAACATCCCCTTTTCCTGTTATTGAAGCATCATTTAATTGTGCATACAATGTCATAAATGTATCTCAGAAAATACAGACCTTCAAGAATAGTAAAAAAAAAAAATCTTAACATCCTTGTATCTATCTATCCATCTATATGTGTATATCACCACAATTGCCCACATTTCCTATTTCAAGTATGAGGATTGGTCATAAGTGACTATGCTGAAAATATTTTCATGTCCTTTAAGATATATCAGAATTAAAAGTTTCTCTCCCTCAATTATTTATAAGTATTTTTAAATGAATAAATAAATGAATACATGATTTAAAATTCAGAAGAATATTACCTGTTAGATTTCAAGCTCCATGGGATAAGAAACATTTCTCTCATGCATTGAATAGCACAATGACATCACTTGATAGGATTTCTGGTATAAATAAAGTAAGGAATTAACTAGGTTTAGCATTTTTAATCTACCTACTATTCAGTATGTCTGTAAATTAATGGGACTACATTTAAAAGACAAGTAGAAAATTATGCTTCTAAATATACAGTAGTAAAATCCCCAATACCTAATATAATTCCCTAAAAGAAATATTGACATATAATAAATGCTTAACAATTGAGCAACAGTTTGTTGAATCTAACTATTTCCTCCTCTGTTTATACATTTATCTCACTGATAATGTTTTTTCCAAAATATTTTATCACTTCTCTTTGGAATTATTTTTAGAGCTATATTATTTATTTAATTATGTGACTACTTACAGAACACTAGTATCGTTTACTACCAATGGATAGCTATCCATCTGTCTACCACTATCTAGCTAGTTAGCTATATATAAACCTATCTAGCTATCTATAAATCTATCATCTACTACCAATGGATATCTATCCATCTGTCTACCACTATCTATCTAGCTAGCTAGCTATAAATCTATCTATAAATCTAGCTATCTATAAATCTATCATCTATCTATGCATCTATGTCTATAATGTTATGAGAAATGCTTATCTGGAAATTTATTTTTTGTGTCTATTATTTAGTATTGTGTCATAATGGCATATATTACATGAATTGCCCCCATTTCAGATTGGAATAATAGCATCAATTGAGATGCATTTGTATGGCAGGGTAAATATAAATAACAGAAAAGAGAAGTATGATCAGAAACATTTAAACCTACATATGCATATGTATATATATACAATGTTGCTTATCATTCTGTACTTCACAAAATTGTTTCTGATGTCTCACATAGATAATTAAGGCAATAGAATATATCATGTTTTATATATAGACACATTAAACATTCAAAATAAATATTTCATTATATAAATTTAAAAAAATGTTACTACATCAGGAAGTATTTAATTGATAGATATCTAAAATTATTGGAGAGTTTTGGGTATTTAAGGGGAAAAACTATTAGGACTTTAAGTACTAATGACTACTTGATTCAACACCAGAACAATATTTAATATTCTATTTACCTTTCTAAATTAGAGAAGAGTGACAGAGAAAAATACAGTGATATTTACAAATCCTTTAAAAAAGGTCATGTTTACTGAGATTTGTTAGTTATATTTTTGTGATTTATTACAGCAATATAGACTTGAAAAAACTCAAAATCTGAAGCTTCTTTAGGATCACGGTAAGTACCCCCTTTCCTGATCATCATCTAACTTTGCCCCTCATTAATATCAAATGGATTAAAGTTCACTTTTATTTTTCACCAGAAGATTTTATTCATCAAAAGTTGATTATTTTGTAACTGTTTTATCTTTATAATAGAAAATTAAATTTATCTCTGTACTCAAAAGAAAAAGAAAGAGAATTTGATTCAAAGGATCCTAATTTTCAATAATTTTACCTATTGAATGTAATCATTGAAAAGGTCATTAAATCAAAAGTAATCATTGAAAAGGTAATTAAACTCAATGTCCATTTAAAGCAAAGGCACATGGCCTGTTTCGAATACATTGCCCACTTCGGCTACAAGGACCTTGAATAAAAATGTTTATGCCTGAGAGAGAAGTCTGAGGAAAATTAACCATGGGCTAATCCATTGAACAACATGATTTCAAGGATAAATTGCATCAGTTAACTGAGAATCCAATAAATCATATTTGCTGGAATCAGATTATATATTGGATGGACTCATATACAGATTCACTATTTATATAAAAACTAGAAACAAAAAATATTGGTAAACTTAGTTTACACTGCTGATGTGACATCATATAGAAGTTAATAGTAATTTTCCAGCAAGGAACAAGTGAGTATGGTCTCTGTTCTACCTTTGTGAAATATGTTCCTGGGTGAGCCACTCTTTGTCATTCTTTCCTTAGTGTGTTTCAATGACTTTAGCCTCTCTTAAAATTTACAATTAGCATAATGATTTCTTTACTAGTTCTTCTTGCTACTGTTTACATATCCTTATGAAATAAAGTTTCCTTTTTTTTTACAGCTGTTTTTAACCAAAACTTTTATCATTAGAATTTTGTTTCACCTAGAGGTAACAAATTTTCTCTGAAAGCAAGTTCTACATGCTCTCTCTTTCTCTGACTTCTGTAATCTGTTTAGATTATCTGCTATGAATCTGTGACTATTTCTCAATGTTCTTTTTGCTCTATCATTGAATTCATTTTCTTTCAATTTTGGGCATCTGCCATTTTTTTGTTCGCTTGTTTCATAGCCTGTACTATTCCTGACATTAATTCTAGGTACAATGGGTAGAGTTATTTATTTCATTTTTGAAGATTAATTATTTTGACAGAAATAACACACTTTACAGTATAGTTAGACTGGATAAAACCAAAAACTTTATTTCAATAATTTAACAAATATAAATGGCATGATTTTTACTCATTCAGTCTTCATAGCAAGCCTGTGAGATATATGCAATTATTATCCTTTCTTTTTTCAGATGAGATAACTGAAGCTCAGAGAGCTTGCATGAATTGCTCAAGATAACACAGCTAGAAAGTAGAAGAACTGAGATTTGATCCCAGGAATGTAGAATTCATGCTCTTAAGCACTATGCAATGCATGCTCTCTCAGTTAAATAAATAACTCATCTTAAGGAGAAATTTCATAGAGCAAATTTACCATTCATAAATACTTGTTAATGATGTTACAGCACTATTTTATCAGAAATATTTGCCATCAACAATATAAGTGGAAATTATTCCTTTGTTATTGTGTGTTCAATGACATAAATAATAAAAATATAATAATAATAATATATAACAAACTTAGAGGCTAAAACAACACACATTTATTTTTTCATGTTTTCCATGGGTCAAAGTGCAGGCACAATTTATCTGGCTCCTCTGCTCAGGGTCTCACAAAGCTACAATCAAGGTGTTAGCTGGGCCATGTGCTCATCTAGATGCTCAAATTGAGAACTGCTTTGTAGTTCTCTCAGGCTGCTGGCAAAATCCAACCTCTTGCAATTATTGGACTGAGGTCTCCACATTTTTGCTAACTGCCAGGTTCTCTATGCTACCCTCCATTCCTTGCCATGTGACCCTTTCAATAGGAAGTTTACAACATGTATGTTTGCTTCATAAAATAATCATGGGGGTGCTTTCCCATCACCTTTGCTGTATAAAAAACCTAATCAAAAGTGTGACATTCTTTTGCCTTTGCCATATTCTATTGATTAGAATCAACTCACTGGTCCCACCTTGTAGTCAAGAAAAGATTTCACAAATTCCTGGGTACCAGAAGGTGGGAAATCATTGTTGCATTCCACTGCCTGCTACAATCATTATGACCATTTTAAATACTGATACCAAATAATTATATACCTTGGTTTGAATTAAGATGAAGAATTTGGGGAATAGTAACCCCCTTTCATGATACCTTTTCAATCTGAGTGACCAGCTGCAAACTTTTTAACATTTTTTGGAGAGGCCAACATCATAACTTTTGAATATTAGTGTATATCATTGGTACAGGATTGATCAGATTTCCTCAATCTTACAGCCCTAATTTTCAAGTACCCACTCATCAATTTATCCAATGAGGAGAACATTTCCTCCTGAAGCACTGTTCCTCTGTCAGTCTTCCAAGTGATAGAGCTAAAGGGAATAGCGATTACAGTTACTTCCTAGCATACTGGAAACAAGAAACTGTAAGCAGAATATATTTCAAATTTGATTGCTTTATTGATGGTTGCTCAGTGATCGACCTACACGCAATTGATCTGGGCAACCCCACAGTACTCAGTCTATGCATTTAATTGAGATTTTAGTGAATAACACCTAATGTATTGAGCATGATTTAAGGGGAAAAAAAAGGATCCTTCTCGAACCTGTCACCTATTAAATTTGAACGGTTCATGATGCTACTTAAGTTACTTTTCATGCCACTTACTTTTAACTATGCCTCTACCCATAGGGCTATGATAGCTTCAGATTTAAATTCCAGCTGTATATATTTTTCTATTTATAACATCTTAAGAAACTCTTACAAGTCTAGGATTAAGAGAGTTTGAAAGTATTTGAAAGTAGCTATTGAGATACTACCAATTAAAAATTAGGTAAAAAAATATTTTCTGTGTGGAAAGACACACATGGCAAAATAACAAGAAACTATATATATTAAATAAATTATATTTCTTTGACAAGGAAATGAGTACAGGTACATAAGAATATGGAATTCAGGGCAGTTAAAAAATATGAATGTGATTCTTTGTTGCATCATTTGCAAGGATGAAGACTGTTCTCAGGATTAAGACTGTGCACATTCCAGATGATGTCTACATCCCTCTGAAGGGATGCACAGTTCCAGAGGCACCCTGTGGAAGGACTTCAATCACATCAATGTAGAACTCAGTCTCCTTGGAAAGAAAAAGAAGAGACTCCAGGCTACAAAGTGTGGGGAAATAGAAAGCAACTCGTTTCCGTCTGCACTATCTGTAGTCGTGTACAGAACATGACCAAGGGTGTTGGTCTATTCTAAGATGAGGTCTGTGCATGCCGATTTTACCATCAACGTCGTTCTTCAGGAGAATGGGTATCTTGCTGAAATCCAAAATTTCTTTGGCAAAGAATACATCTACTGGACTTGGATGAAGCCAGGAGCTGCTTGTTCGGTATCTCATGCCCAAAAAGATGAGTTGATTTTTTTTTTTTTAAGATGAGTTAATTCTTGAAGGAAACAACACTGAACTTCTATCAAATTTAACTGCTTTGATTCAGCAAACCCCAACAGTTAAAAGAAAAGATATCAGACAAATTTTGGATGGTATCTACATTTCTGAAAACAGAACAGTTCAGCAGGGTTATAAATAAAATCTAAGTTTTCCAGCTACAGAAACAGCAAGATGCCAGATAATTCCTCAGACTTATTTGTAATGTTTTAAAGATGCAAGAAAAGCCATGTATTGAAAAAAAATACTAATGTGTTTATACTATATTCATACATTTAATGCTTAATATATTATTAAACACAGCCTGAGGCAAAAGTTCTGCTCTAAAGATTAGAAAGGCCATTTTAGGGAGCAAAAATATCCAGTGACTAAGCTGGCTTTGTGCAATTACATGTTCAATCATCAGTTGGCATAACATTTTATTTATTTATTTATTTATTTTTAACATCTTTATTGGAGTATAATTGCTTTACAATGGTGTGTTAGTTTCTGCTTTATAACAAAGTGAATTACTTATACATACACATATGTTCCCATATCTCTTCCCTCTTGCGTCTCCCTCCCTCTCACCCTCCCTATCCCACCCCTCTAGGTAGTCACAAAGCACCGAGCTGATCTCCCTGTGCTATGCGGCTGCTTCCCACTAGCTATCTATTTTACGTGGCATAACATTTTAAAAAATGTGATACTACTTCAAGTGTGTGACAAAGACTGCTTGATAATGATTCATACAGAGATGGATTTTTTTTTTTTTTTTTTTTTTACAGGATGCTTAGGGCCTAAAATTTACTGCTTATTCTTTAGTCTGGGGACTTCAGCCTGTGGTCTCAGTGGTATCCTTGATGATAAAGACAAAGAAAAATCACATCAATATACTTTGTGTTTCACAAAGAGTTTACTTATTAGATCTTCAAAATGAGTCTAGAAAGGCATTTATTTACTTTCTATTTAAAAAAATAAATCCGGGGCACCCAGAATTTGAAGATATAACCCAGTTTCCATGAATCCAGACATGATATTTTTTAAGAGAACATAAAAATTAAAATGGTTATCACCCAACAGATTTCAAGAATCACATCTCAATATTGTGTTAAGACATGTGGCACCATAATTTTGGAATTCTAGACATTTTGGAATCCTAAAAATTGAGTTAAAATTATGGTTTCACTGTTTATCAGATCTGGCAAATTAGGATTGTTTCTTGGCATTTCTGTGTCTTAAATGCATCTTCTGCCAAATGAATAATAGAATATATATATAATACAATATAGATGTACTTATTAAGATAGAGTATTTATACAATTCATATGGTTGTTCCAATTTGAAAACAAAAAATAGTTGCTCAAAAACAATTTCAAGGCAAGTGAGTTAGTAAACAGATCTCCCATTAATTGTAATCCACTGTAACATGGAAAGGTACACTTCTAGAATGTTGTGCTTGGATTATAGCATTATTAAAGCCAGATCATATCACTTTGATATCTAGAAAGTTTCTCCTACAAACTGTATTGCACTTAGCTGAAGGACAATATTCATGCCTTTTGACTATTTTACTCCCAGTAAGATCTACCATGATGTTCTACTTATGGTGATTTAGAGAATGACGTCTGTGTGGTAAGTCTATTTTTAACTATTTGAGGAGCTACCAAATGGTTTTCAACAAAGGTAGCATCTTTTTACATTCCTACCAGCAATATATAAGTGTTTCAATTTCTCCACATCTTCACCAACACTTGTTATCTTCTGTTTATTGATTATAGCTATTTTAATAGATGTGAAGTGGTATCTCATTGTGATTTTGATTTGCATTTCCCTAATGGTTAATGACTTCAAGCATTGTTTCATGTGCCTATTGACCATCCATATATAGATATAGATATAGATATAGATATAGATATAGATACAGATATGGATATAGATATAGATGAAATGTCTTTTCAAATACTTTGTCAATTTTTAAATTAGATTATTTTATCTTTTTATGGTTGAATTCTAAAGATTCTTACACACCCCAGACATTAATTTCTTATCAAATATATGATTTATATATACTTTTTTTGTATTATATAGTTTGCCATTTCACTTTCCTGATACTGCCTTCTGATATATAAAAGTTTTTGACTTTGATAAGTTCAATTTGTCTATTTTTTTCTATTTTTGCTTGTACTTTTGCTGTCACATCTAAGAAACCGTTGGCTATTTCAAAGTCACGAAGATTTACACCTATATTTTCTCCTATGAGTTTTATAGTTTTTTTTAAACTATTTTACTTTAAGTTAATTTGTACATTCTGCATGAAATAGGGATCCAAATTCATTCTTTTACATGTGGATTTCTGATGATTCTAGAACCGTTTGTTGAAAAGGCTTTCCTTCCCTGCCTTGAATGTTCTTGGCACTCTTTTCTTAAATAAAATGTCAATAAATATGTATTTATTTCTACATCCCCAATTCAATTCTATTGTTCTGTGTGCCCATACTTATGCTAATACCACATGTCTTAATTATCAAGGCTATGTGGTAAATTTTTAAGTATTCTGAGTTCTCTCTATTCTGTTTTTTGAAGATTGTTTTGGCTATTCTGGCAAACTTACCAGTCCATATGAATTTTAGAATAAGCATGTCTATTTAAAAGGAAGTCATTGGCATTTTTTAAAATAAATTTATTTACTTATTGGCTGCATTGGGTCTTTGTTGCTATGCACGCGCTTTTCTTTAGTTGTGGTGAGTGGGGGCTACTCTTTGTTGTAGTGCGGTGGCTTCTCTTGTTGTGGAGCATGGGCTCTAGGCACCTGGGTTTCAGTAGTTGTGGCATGCGGGCTCAGTAGTTGTGGCTCACAGGCTCTAGAAAGCAGGCTCAGTAGTTTTGTGGTGCACGGGCTTAGTTGCTCCACAGCATTTGGAATCTTCCTGGACCAGGGCTCGAACCCGTGTCCCCTGCCTTGGCAGACAGATTCTTAACATCTGTGTCACCAGGGAAGTCTCTCATTGGTATTTTGATAGGGATTATGTTGAATCTATACATCAGTTTGGAGAGTATTTCCATCTTAACTGCATTGTCTTCCAATCCATGAACACAGATGTCATTCTATTTATTTAGGTTTTCTTTAATTTATTTCAACAAATTTCTGTATGTATCATTGCATACATCTTGAACTTTGGATAAATTCATTCCTAAGCATTTTATCTTTGATAATATTTTTATTCAAGCTGTTTTCTTGATTCCACTTTCAGTTGTTCATTGTGAGTGTATCCGTGCATCTTTGTATACTGATCTTATAGCCTGGAATCTGGCTGTCTTCATTTATTGTCTCTAACTGTATGGTGTGTGTGTGTGTTTGTATGTGTGTGTGTGTTTCTTAGCATTTTCTCTATAAGATTATGACATCTGTGAAAAGAGATAATCTATTTCTTCCTTTTCCATCTGGATGCCTTTTATTTCATTTTCTTCCCTAATTGGCTTGGCTAGAACCACCAATACAATGTTGAATATAAATAACAAGAGCAAGCATCCTTGTGTTGTTCTTGATCTTAGGGAGAAAGTTTTCACTCTTTCATCATTAAGTGTAATGTCAGCTGTGGATTTATCATTGTTGAATTTGACTGTGTAGCAGAACTAAACCTCTATTCCTAGTTTGCTGAGTGTTTTTATGATGAAGGGATGTTGGTCTTGTCAAATGAGTTTTCTGCATCTATTGAGATGGTTGTTTCTTCAATTGTTTTTGTTCTTTATTTTATTAATACAGTTTATTACATTGATTAATTTTGTATATTATACCAACCTTATATTTCTGGAATAAATCCCATTTGGGTATGCTATATAATCCTTTTAATATGCAGCTGGATTCAATCTGCTAGTATTTTGTCAAAAAGTTTTGCATCTATATGCATAAGTGATATTGTGCTGTAGCTTCTTTTCTTCTAATGTCTTTGTAAGGTTTTGATATCATGGTAACATTGGCCTCATAGGATGAGTAAGGAATTCTCTTGTCTTCTATTTTTTAAGAGTTTGTGAAGAATTGATGCAAATTCTTCTTTAAATTTTTAATAGAATTCACAAACAAAGCCATTTCTACTTGAACATTTTTGGGGGAATTTTATTTTTTTAGTTTTTATTTTTTGTAAATGCAAGCTCTTTACTTGTTAGGAGCCTATTCAGATTTTCTATTTCTTCTTGTGTCAGTTTTGGTAGTTTGTGTCTTTCTAGGAATTTGTCCATTTTAATAAGGTTATCTAATTTTTTGGCATATTACTGTTCATTGTTCACCTAAATTTATTTTTTAATTTGTACATTGGGTAGTAACATCCCCTCTTATATTTTTTATTTTAGTAATTTAAAAATTTTTTATTTGATCAGTCTAGATATAGTTGGCCAGTTTTGTTGTTCTTTACAAAGAAACAACTTTTGACTTTATTGATATTCTCTGCTGTCTATTGACCTGTCTTCTTGTCTATTGCTTGTTGATCACCATACTACATTTTTCATTATAGTTGTATTTTTGATACTTTCTTTTAGTTCTTCAGACATGGTTTCCTTTAGCTCCTTAACCATATTTTAAATAGTTGATTAAAGTCTTTGTCTAACAATTTCAGCATGACTACCTCAGGGAGAGTTTCTATTTATTCTCTCCTATCTCCAATGTTTGTTTTCATCACTGCTTATTGTAGTTGCTGTCTTTCCTAACTTTTCAGGACTGATTCTGTAAACTATGTATTCCTTGTCATTTGTGGCCACTGAGGTTTCTGCTTGGTTATCTTAGTGGTTAGAGATTTCCTTAAATTTCTGAAATTAATAAATCTCTCCATTTTATTGAGATGTCTGTGTGCATGCCATGGCATGCTTTTATCACTCTGTCTTGGCCTTTAATTTCTGCTTATGCAGGGTTTCAAGATCATTTGTAAGTGAGATATTAGGGCCTTCTCAAGTCTTTCCTAGGCATCTACACAGGTCCATAAATGTGCATGGCATTCTAGACCCCCAGCAATACATCAGAGCTTAACAAAGGCTTTATGATATCTTATATAGACTAAATTGTGTTCCTCCAAAATTCACATGTTGAAGCCCTACCCCCCTATATGATTATATCCAGAGATAGGCTCTTTGGAAAGTAAAGTTAAATCAGGTCATAAGGGTGGGGTCCTAATTTGGTAAGAATGTGGCCTTCTAAGAAAAATAAGAGAGAGAAATAAAGATCTCTCTCGCTTTCTCTCTTTGCCACATGAGGACATAGTGAGAAAGTGGCTTTCTGCAAGCCAGGAAGAGCACTCTCAATGGAAACCAACCATGCTGGCACCTGAATCTTAAACTTCAAGCCTCTAGAACTGTGAGGAAAAAAACAAAAATTTCTTTTGTTTAAGATACCTAGTCTATGTTATTTTATTAGGGTAACAACTTATTCTGCAGCTTTTCCTTTTAAGCTTTTTTGAGCAGTCTATTATTTGGCCCAAATTTTATCCTTTACCTGCAGAAACTGAAACATTAAAATACTTACCTATAATTATTTTTTAAAAAATGAACTCAGAAGAAACTTTAGTACTGCATGAGTTTGAGTCATGTTTAAAAAGACAGACTTTTCAAGTGGAGTATTTCCAGGGAATGGACAAATAATAATTTCATTTTTGTTTCAGAATGAGGTTTTGAAAAAGCTGGAGCTTTGTGCTTTTCCTTTTGGTACTTCCTTTTAGTTGACTTGTTATTTTACAAATCTATTCCTGGGCTGGATAGAAGGGAACAGAGCTAGAGCAAGTTAAAATACCATAAAGCTCACTGTTAATATCAACATTCAGCAGTTTTTAAAATAAGTGTTGCTGCAAGCATTTGGTTAATTTTCATAGTTTTGAAAAAGTTAATTCTGAAAGTTTTTGACAGATTTTTTCATTGTTTTTTTCTTTTTTTTTTTTACAGCAGGTCCTTGTTATCTATTTTAAATGCAGCAGTGTGTACATATCAATCCCAAACTCCCAATCTATCCCTCCCCACTACCTTTCCCTCCTGTTACCATAAATTCATTCTCTAAGTCTGTGAGTCTCTTTCTGTTTTGTAAATAAGTTCATTTGTATCATTTTTTTTGGTTCTGCATATAAGCAATATCAAATGATATTTGTCTTTTTCTGTCTGACTTACTTCACTTAGTATGAAAATCTCAAAGTCCATCCATGTTGCTGCAAATGGCATTATTTTATTCTTTTTAATGGCTTTGTATTCCATTGTATATATGTACCACATCTTCTTTATCCATTCATCTGTCAATGGACATTTAGATTGCTTCCATGTCTTGGCTATTGTAAATAGTGTTGCAATGAACACTGGGGTGCATGTATCCTTTTGAACCATATTTTTCTCTGGATATATGCCCAGGAGTAGTGTTGCTTGATCATATGGTAGCTCTATTCTTAGTTTTTTTTAAAAGAACTTCCATACTTTTCTCCATAGTGGTTGTTCCAATTTACATTCCCAGCATCAGTGTGGAGGGTTCTTTTCTCCACACCCTCTCCAGCATTTATTGTTTGTATATTTTTGATGATGGCCATTCTGACTTGTGTGAGGTGATATCTCATCATAGTTTTGATTTGCATTTCTCTAATAATTAGCGATGTTTGAGCATCTTTTCATGTGCCTCTTGGTCATTTGTATGTCTTCTTTGGAAAAATGTTTATTTAAATCCTCCACCCATTTTTTTGATTGGATTGTTTGCTTTTTGGTTATTGAGCCACATGAGCTCTTTGTAAATTTTGGGGACTAATCCCTTGTCAGTCGCATCTTTTGCAAATATTTTCTATGGTTCTGTGGGTTGTTGTTTTGTTTTGTTTGTGGTTTCCTTTGCTGTACAAAAGCTTTTGAGTTTAATTAGGTCCCATTTCTTTATTTTTGTTTTTATTTCCATTACTCTGGGAGAATTGAAAAAAGATATTGCTACGATTTATGTTAAAGAATGTTCTGCCTATGTTTTCCTCTAAGAGTTTTATAGTATCCCATCTTACATTTAGGTCTTTAATCCATTCTGAGTTTATTTTTGTGTATGGTATTAAAGAATGTTCTTGTTTCTTTTTTTTTTTTTTTTTTTTTGGCAGTATGCGGGCCTCTCACTGTTGTGGCCTCTCCTGTTGCAGAGCACAGGCTCTGAACGCACAGGCTCAACAGCCATGGCTCACAGGCCTAGCTGCTTCGCGGCAAGTGGGATCCTCCCAGACCAGGGCATGAACCCGTCTCCCCTGCATCGGCAGGAGAACTCTCAACCACTGCGCCACCAGGGAAGCCCCCTTGTTTCATTTTTTTAATGTAGCTGCCCAGTTTTCCCATCACGATTTATTGAAGAGACTGTCTTTTCTCCATTGTATAATCTTGCCTCCTTTGTCATAGATTAATTGACCATAGTTTAAGGAGGGTCAAATTTTCAGAGGTCCTTATATCACCATTTTTGCTTATGAAATTCTGTTATTTATTTTTTAATGTGTTCCTAATATTTCAAGATCTAGAATTCTAGCTTCTCCATAAAATTTGGAAATCTAACAATACTGTGCCTATAATATCAGAAGGTTAAGGAAAGTATGGTGATAACTGAGCTGTGCCTTTTATTTTATTACTTTTATTCTTTGTTAACCGTATCTCTCCAGCCCTCCTTTTGTTATTCAGCTGGTCCCTGTCGGTTCTGAACAATCACCATAAATTATTGCTGGAATACATTAAGTGATATTATATTGTAATAAGTAATATTATAATGAACTCACTTTTCTAGGACAAAAATCAAATTTTTCAAAAAATGACATTCTTCCTTTTGAATATTATTAGGGAATGTAAAAACATATATTTAGAAGTATATGTAAATTTGTCTAAAAATAAAGGATAGTTTTTTTAAATCCCTTTTCTCTCTTTTTTTACCATCTGGCTCTCATGCAGGTCTGTAATCTAAATTCAAACAACCTGTTTCTTTTGAAAACTCTTAACCAAATAATTTAATTTAAAATGATCCTAGATTTGTAGTGCCTCCAGATAGTCAAATGATAGCAAAAAATCCTTTCCAGAGTAACTCTACTTTAACATATGCTCACCATATTTCTACAGATTCTCTAAAGAATATGACCTCATAGTCAAAAATCACAAATCAGCTAAGGAAATGAAGGAAATGATTTACAGCTAATAAAATAAGCTTGATATCAAAATTTGATATTAAAATGCTTATATTTTAATTATCAAGCATGGCTATAAAGCAATAAGTTAAATATATTTATAAAAATAAGAAATGTGTGAATATCTAAATAAATAAATATGCATATTTAAAAATAGAAAAGAAATTTGATTATAAAGTCTTAAAGTGGAAATATAAATATATATCCACACATGCATTTACATATATATGTATATGTAATTGTTGAAATTATCAAAAGGTAAGTAAGCAGCAGATTAGAAACAGAAAAAGTATTAATTAGAGTAAAAGGATTAATGAAATGGTTTTTAGATTTAAAGAATGTAACAGATTTCAGGATGGAAAGATACAAAACATGATAGGAGCTGAAGACACATGCATGTTCAAAAGAATAGAAAAAATGTAAATTAAATCAGAGTTCTGAAAAATAAAAGCAATGAAGAAACAATATTGAAAGAACTATTAGCCAAGAAATTTCCAGAATTGTTGAGCAACACTAATTCTTAGACCTAGCCAACTAAGCAAATCAATAAAAAAGAATTCCTAATTATAATTCCAATAAGGGTAAATATAATAAATCCATACCTAGGCACAATATAGTTAAACCACAGAACACTAATTACAAATAAATTGTCTGTGAAGCATCTAGAAAACACACACACAACACACACAGTTGACCTACAAATTTAAACAAGACTTCAGAGGAAATTTTCTGCTTTACAACTAATTTTACATCATTCCTTTTATTCTAATAAAATATCCATAATGTTTCCTGTGAATTATTTTTTGTAATCTTTTTCAATAAATCCAGTTAATCAGGATCAGCATACATCTATTTAGTGACAAAGTATTCATAAGACTGCATTAGATTCCATTTGTATGTGGAATAAATGAAGATATTTTCTATGAAGATTTTATAATCCAATAAGGACAAAAGATGACCAAAATATATTGATAAACATCTTAAGTTGTATGCTTTGTTTATAAAGCCTCAGAAATTGACTGCATAAATTTAACAAAAATAGAATTTATCAGAATGTTTTAGGAGAAATTATGCAATGTAAGAGAAAGTTGAAGAACCATTTAATGGATACGACCCATGTTGATTTCAGGAATCAAGGTAGGTTTATTGTATTGGTTTTCTATGGCTGGCCGCTGTAACAAGTTACTACAAACACATTGGCTTAAAAAAACACTAATGTATTATCGTACAGTTCTGTGATTTTGGGAGTCTGAAATGGGACTCACTGAGCTAAAATCCGTAGGTCAGCAGGGCTCCATTCCCTTCCAAGGCTCTGGGGGAGAATTCTTTCCCTTACATTTTCAGCTTTAAGAGGCTACATATGCTCCTTAACTTAGGCCTCTTCCTCCATCTTCAAAGCCAGCAACCTCAGATTCCTTTCCACACTCTCACTCTCCAGATCTTCCCTCTTCATCCTTCCTCTGCCACCTTTTTTTTTTTTTTTTTTCGGTACGCGGGTCTCTCACTGTTGTGGCCTACTCCCTTTGCGGAGCACAGGCTTCAGACGCGTAGGCTCAGCGGCCATGGCTCACGGACCCAGCCGCTCCGCGCACATGGGATCTTCCCAGACCGGGGCACGAACCCGCGTCCCCCTGCATCAGCAGGTGGACTCCCAACCACTGTGCCACCAGGGAAGCCCCTTCCTCTGACACCTTTAAAGACACTTGTGATTACATTGGGCCCACCTGGTTAACTTTTCACAGGTTCTGAAGATTAGGACATGAATATCTTTTGTTTTGGGGGAGCAGGAGGGGTGTTTATTCTACCTGCCACACTTAACAGTATTGTCAGCTATTTACTGGAATGAGTTAGCTCTTTATTTTTCTGTCTCTCCACTAAAGATTCAAAATTTTAGAAGAGAAAGTACCAATAGCCCAGATTGGGTCATTATATCCAGTATTTGGGTATAGCATGGTGTCATCATTCCCATCAATTCTGTGCTAAATGAGAGAACTCCTCGAAAGTATATTGAGGGTCTGCTACCAGAGGAGCCAGAGGAACGAATGCAAGAAGCCATGGAATAACAAATGTCCAATATAATTAGTAAAAAGAAATCACACTGGCAAACACAGCACATGGAAACATATAACATAGTCAGTAGTACTGATACTTATTTTCCAAGACATGTTCCTCAGAATGTTAGGAGATCCATGACTGCATATAAAGAAGAAAAATATAATTGTTTCATCGTCATAGAATTCTGAGAACTACTATAAGTATATCCTTTTCTTTGATATTTATTAAGTAAACCAACAAACTAGAGCATTGTAAAATTTGTATTAAAGTAACTTGAACACAGTTTTTCCTAACCTATTTGAGTAAGGAAACTTTTGTTTCCAGATTTCTTTCTTAATTCCAATGAAAGACCCAAGAGCATACATGTTTTGGGGAAGAATTCCTTAGAGCAGCTTTGAGTGCTGCTGAATGATAAAACATCAGCCTATTGGTAGTACAAGAAAACTCTGAAAATTAATATTGTACATTTAAAGTAAAACACTTTCTCCAAGCTATTTCAGCTGAGGTGAGCAAATGTAGTATCATGAAGGAGTGGAATAGTTTCACTGAAAATATGGCCTATAAGCAAAAATGATTATGCTACTTAATTTAGTATTATTTAGAAAGTATTTTTTTCTTTTACATAACTACATAAGAGCAAATGTCACCCTATTTAATTGATGCTAAATATACCTTTTAATATCATTTCCTTGGTTCTGAGTTCTCAGTGATATATATATATATCATTAAGATTCCCTCATCCTCATTCTGGCCATAAAATATATAAATTCTAACAGTGAAATGTAGTTATACTGTATCCTTTTACATTAACAAAACTTTCCTTAACATTGATTTAATTTGCATTTGTTGGATGTCTGATTTACTTTTTAGCCTTTGGAAATAGATGCAGCAGGGAGGAAGTTGGAAGGCAAGTTCAAGTGGCATGAGATGGTAATTTCAGTCCATTTCATTAATCTACATTGCCTCCTACTGTTTAGTAAGGTGAAGACAATATGAGGTTTTCAATTCCTTTTTTTTTTTTTTTTTTTTGCGGTACGCGGGCCTCTCACTGTTGTGGCCTCTCCCGTTGCGGAGCACAGGCTCTGGATGCGCAGGCTCAGCGGCCATGGCTTACGGGCCCAGCCGCTCCGCGGCATGTGGGATCTTCCTGGACCGGGGCACGAACCCGTGTCTCCTGCATCGGCAGGCGGACTCTCAACCACTGCGCCGCCAGGGAAGCCCTCAATTCCTCTTTCGACATTAGTTTGTCAAGTATTTATGGTGTACAAGCTATGCATAAGACATTATGTTTTTTTTATGTTATGGATACACTAATAACATACAGTCTCAGCAATGAAGTAGGTTAGACCCTCAAGGGACAGAGAGAAGAGTGAAGAGACAATTTTAAAACAAAACATAAAAGAGATATAAAGTGTTATGAAGTTTCAATAGCAAAAGCAGAATTTTCTTTGTTGGGGATTGTGGTGCTTAAGACAAATTTTTTGAAGGAAGTGTTCAGTGAGTTGGAGTTTGACCAGTAAGAAGCTCAGAGTGTAGGAATTTTTTTTTTTAAAAACTTCAAGTTTGACTTGCTAGTGGATAAAGAGCAAAGAGAAAGAAAAACAATATGGATGTTGAGGGAAAAGTTGTAGCCCATGTAGCAGGAATATCAGATGCATGAAAGCTTGAGAGTAAAGGCTGTAAAAGCTGGTTAACTTCAAGGAATCCTGAACTTTCAGTGTGCAGCTGACAAGTTGTTAAAGAATAGGGAAGTATTGAAGATCATTGAACAGAGAAGTGGCATAATCAGTAGTATGCTTTTGAAAGATTAACCTGGGACTTTGGTGGGAGGGCAGGTGAACAATGGAAGGAGATCTAGTAGAAGAAAGTCAAACTAGAACTTATCTAGTCAAGAGATCATCTGACCTAGAATGTTATAATGATGAGAAAATAAAACTAATGGAAGCTGAGAGAGGTACAGTTGAGAGTAACTGAATAAATAGAATAAACAAGGGACTGGATTTGATAAGGCAAGAGAGAAGAGATAATGGGCTGCCTAGGAGTGACAGCAAAGTTTTGAGCTAAAGAATTGGGAAACTGATATTCTTTCATTAAAGTAGGGAAATTTGGAAATGTTGATGGTTTATTGGGGAAGCAGATGACTGTTTTGGATATGTTGAGATAATTGTTTTATTGTGTTTAAAATGTGTATCAAATAAAATTAAATGATTAAGGTAGCAAACAGAGAAGGAATAGATATGCTGAGTTAAGGTTCTCTAAGGTCACTGAGTCATGAAAAAATTGCAGAAGTCCTAACGTGTAAGTTTTATACGTCAAAATTTTAGATTGTAATCTCTATAAGAACCATAAAAATAATAATAAAAGATATGAAACTAGCAAGTCATAAGAAAAAATTGTTTTACAAATAAATAGACAAGAATTAAGATATAAAGGTAATAAAAAAATGATATACAGGCATTTAAGTATTTAGGGTTGAAGTGCACGGTAGTATACAACAATCTTTGCTATGCCTACAAAATGAAATAAATTGATGACTAGAATGATAAATGAAAAGATATATAAATATGTAAAAAGCTAAGCTTTGCAACATGAGAGAAAGTTAGATGCTACACTTAAGCCCAAATATGTCAATAATTACAAAAATTTGTTTTAAATAATTAATTAAAAGCAAATATTGTCAAACTGAGTTTGAAAGGGAATAAAACAAAAAAACCAATTCTGCTTACAACTTGCTTTAAATATGAAGACACAGAAGAAAAATAAAAAAGCAAAGGAACTGAACAATGTTAACCAAAAGAAAACTCATGTGGCTATACTATTATCAGACAAATAGAATTTAAGGTAACACTACTAAGATGAAGAGATATATCTGAAAATGATATAAGGGTTATTGACCAACATATGTAAAATTTTAAATCTGTACGTACCTAATAACATAATGTCAAAATATATAAACCAAATGGGCAGAAACCAAAAGGGGAACTATTCAAATTCACAATGATATTGGAAGATTTTAACCTATTTTTACTGCCAAATATATTCTCATGAGATATAACGGGCACAGTGATTTCTGATTTGCAAGTGTCTTGACAATGGAGGCATGAAGTTTACAGAGCTTAAGAAGGAACTCCCCTCTTTCAGCCATGACACTGCACCTTACAGTGCCAAGATTTCTTTTTCTGTTTCCTTTTTTTTTTTTTTAATAAAATAGCTATGTTCAGGTAAATTGATCTTCCTTTGGCTTTGCTGAAGGACTAGGCCTGGCTAAGAAGTGTTTTTTTCTTTATTAAAAACATCTACCAGCTGCATAGCACAGGGAGATCAGCTCGGCTTTGTGACCACCTAGATGGGTGGGATAGGGAGCGTGGGAGGGAGACGCAAGAGGGAGGGGATATGGGGATATATATATACATATAGCTGATTCACTTTGTTATACAGCAGAAACTAACAACATTATAAAGCAATTATACTCCAATAAAGATGTAAAACAATAAAAATTAAAAACACCTGCCAGACTTAAGTCCACTGCTGGTGGTTGAGCAAGGTAGTCATTATAATAGTCAATGTTTAGTCATTTGTGTTAGATGACATTTGCATTTTGATTTCTGTGCACCCAGATATGTTAGGTAAGTGTTCATGCATGAATAAGATGAAAAGAGAAATCCTTACAGAATAAGAGTCATAGAAAGTACGTTTCTCCTTTCTGTCTATGAAAAGCATGGGCTGAAATATGCTGGCACAACAGCAAAAGATAATCAGAAAGAATATTCCTTGCTAAGTAACAAGGCACACGGGCTTAGTTGCTCCGCGGCATGTGGGATCTTCCCGGACCAGAGTTCGAACCCATGTCCCTTGCAATGGCAGGCAGATTCTTAACCACTGCACCACCAGAGAAGTCCCAACAAACTATTTCTTATTTTTCCATCTCAAGTCCTCTCATATCTTGTGTTTAGAAGTCCTTTAACTCACCATAATCTACAATCCATTGATCTGATTTTCCTTTCACTGTACCTCACCTACTTAAATATCCTCTTTTGCATTATCTAACTTAAATTCCATTGCCAGACATTAAAATCTCTTTCTTGTACACACTCTTGTCTCTTTTGTCCCCTCATGTTTTGTTATTTTCCATTGACAAAAACACAACTAGTTAAATCTAACTCTTTGCCCAATCCTTGTATAGATCCATGTAACTGAATGTGGTTGAGAAAAACACACAAGCACAATTTGTGGCCCCTGTATTCATAACCACAGACCTCAACCTCCAGTGCTTCCTTAATGCTACCAGTAACTCAAAATATATTCCTATAGTTATTTTGCTCTCTTAACTCTCTTAGAAAAGTTTTTTTCTTTCCTTAAACTATAAAGTGCATATAACAACAAAGACCTACTGCATAGCACAGGAACTGTATTCAATACCTTGTAAGAACTATAATGGAAAAGAATCTGAAATATATATAACTGAATCACTTTGTTGTACACCTGAAGCTAACACAAAATTGTAAATCAACTATACTTCAATAAAAAAGGATAAATAGAATAAAATGCAAACAAATCACCTGGGAATCTTAGTAAAGTCCAGATTTTGATTCAGTAAACTTGAGGAGGAACATGAAATTCTGCATTTCTAACTCCCAGTAATGCTGATACTGCTTTTTCTTAGACCATACTGTTAGAAAGAGGTTCTAGAAGACTATTTCCTACGTTCTTCTCTCTCCTAAACCCCAAGTCTCCTTCCCATCCTTACTTTCAGTTAATGATCCTGCTTCTCCCTTCACTGAAGCAATCAAAAGATAAAGTTGACAGTCTCACCACCATACTTTCCTACGTAACAGCCTCCCTATCTTTACAGTTTGATTTGACATCAGTCAACTATGTGTGATCCTAATGCAGGCCAATATCTTCTGTGGAGCAGAGATACCACTTCCTCTTGTCTGTTAAAGGACATTTTTTCCTCAGAACTTGCCTCCTCTTTTTCCTACATTGTTGAGTTTTCATGTTCTTCTGTTGTGTTAAGTGTAGGTACAGATAAGAAGTATCTGGCAATTCTCACTTAAGCCCACTCCAAACTTTTGCCACCATCACACCACTGAAACTGCTTCTGTCAAATTACCAATAAAGGCCATGTAGCTAAATCCAGTGATCAATGTTAGTCAATATATTGCTTGAACCGTCTTTGTATTTGACAAATTTTATCAGTCTTTTCACTCAGTTCCCAGGATATTGTTTCATCTTGCTTTGTTTTCTTGTCTCATTGGGCACTCAATTTCTTTTTTAAATTCCTAATCTTCTCCTTGACCACTTAATATTGACTGTGAGGTCTCAATCCTTTGTTCTCTCCTTTCTCCTCTTCCCTCCTCTGTGATCCCCTCACCTTTCTTTTTCTTCTATTCCTTTGTATTCTCTATTTTATCTACATTCATATTCATATAATTTCATGACTTTAAATTCCCTCTACATTTCTAACTGTATATCTCCAACTCACAACTTGCTCTTGAATTGCAGGTCCTTGTAACTGCCACTAGTTATCTCCAAACAAAGGTCTAACAAATATCTCAACCTAACATTTTCAAAGAAAAACTCTTGAACTTCCCACTCTGCCAAATTTGCTTGATCTCCAGTTTTATACACCTTATTCAACGGCAAATCCATCCTTGTAGATACCTTTTGGTCATGCTGAATTGCGCACACCCTAATCCAATCTGTCAGTAATTTTGTTGGATTAATGTCCAAGATTTATCTAGAAGCTGAGCACTTCTTACCACATCTACCAAAGCCAACCTTTGGTCTAAGTCACCATCTTTTCTCAAACTGACTACTGAAATAGCCTCCGAATTTGTCTCTTTCTACCTGCAAGCCAGAAATATCTTTTAAATAAGAAAGTCCAATTCTCTGCTCAAAACTCTACAACAGCTCTCAATCTTTATTTAAAGTGAAAGCCAGAGATTTTGCAATAACCTACATGGTTCTACTTGATCTCCCTACTGCTCTTATATGAAACTCTGATAAATCTCATTTCCTACAATCCACCCTCTGTCTCCCCTGACGCCCCAGCCAGCTATTCAGCCACACTTCTCTCTCTTGCCCCTGCTCCAACACATTAGGCATGTTCCTAGGAGCATTAGGACCCTGTACTCATTTTCCTGTACCTGGAAAGCTCTGTCTTAGATTGAAACATCGTTCAGTCCCACTACTTCCTTTAAGTCTTTTCAAGTAAGCCTGATCTCTTTACTTAATAATAAAAACTTTCCTCCCATACCTCCACCCCTCACCCATTCCCTTTTCCTCACATTGCTAGGGTTTTTTTGTTGTTGTTGTTGTTTTTTGATTACACCAATTATCATCTTCTATACCATAAAATTTATTTCTTTATTACAGTTAATTTTTGTTGTCAAACTAAAACTTAAGCTCCATAGTTCTAAGTTACTTTGCTTTTTTACTACTGATATAACCCAGGTGTATAAAACAGTGTCTAGAAGATAGCAGAACTCAACAAATATTACTTAATTGAATGTTGAAGAAAGAATTATGTAGGGGAATAATAGGATGCCGTGTTAGATTATAACAGGGAAAGAATTCCTAGACATTTGATCTGTCAATGCTTATTGCATTACCTGAAATGTCAGTTTCTTTTTCCCCTGGCAACACATGGAAAACATTTTGAAAATTGATTTCTGCATTCCTTGCATAAATACTGCAGTTCCAGCATTTCACAAATCTTTGAATCCTGTTTTAGAGCTCCAACTAGCATAGCTGTTAATTTCTTGGTATTTACCTGTTCATTTACAAATCAAAGTAATAATTTAACTTAAAACATAGGAGAATAACCTCTTCAGACACTTAACGATGCCAAAGACAGGTTACTGCCTTTTTAACACCATCACAACATACAATACAAATGGAATTACGGGGAGACCACTTTCCATTCAATTACCAGTGCACCTATTGCTTGGTCTTTGAAGCAGCACTTTGCATTTTAAAAAGGTCCGTTTAGTTAAGTAACATAATTTATTTAAGAAGGTTTTAAAAATACACATGGCATCTATCTTTTCAGAAGGTAGAGCATTGCATGTAACCGCAATTATAAACAAATCAACCAATTAAATTCCTACAACTGAAACAAAAGCAGCTTACTTGTAAGAATTCATCAGAAAATCCATTTACATAGTCTTCACTGAAGAGGGAGAGCCATTCTGCCCAAAATAAAGTGCACTGTCTGCTTTCAAGCATTTAACACATTAATATCTCCAAAAAATTTACAAATTTGTGGTCCACGTTCCAAACAGATATTCACAGTTGAGGGCCTGCCGGCAAACTTAGGTGTTTTAAGATTGTTTATGAGGCAGCACTTCAAGTTTGGAAAGATCACATTGGCCTTTATAGCATGCTGTGTGTGCAAATAGGTTTCTTGTTCAAGCTTCTGAAACAAACTATGGCAAAGCTGCCTGCAAAGTTGTTTCTAATAAGACAGCTTAAACGTGTTGCCACATAGGTACTTCTGATCTAACTTTACAAGCTTTCTAAAGGATGTTGCATAAAGAATCAAAGAATCTGCCAGCAGTTGAGATGCAACCTCAGGAAATGTCAAAGGCAAATTTCAGCCTAATGTTCTGGTGAAACAGGGACATAACCAGAGAAGTGAAATCCATGTCTGTTGTTTCAAAGGACCCTCTCATAGCCTGGTTCTGTGCTTAAGGGAGAGACAAGTGACCAGAATCCCTGGGGTTTTCTCTTTAGTGTGAGTGTCTGCCTTGTCAGTACTCTTCCAGGGACAATGACAGGTTTGTGAGTAGAACCTGCATCATAAAACTCAACCAGGGTTCTTAGCCACAGGAAATCCCCTGATGAAAGCTGAGCCAGAGGCAAACACTCACACAGGCTTTCCCCTCTCTCACAACACTAACAATTTTCCAGAAGATACTAAATTAAAACAACATTAAGTAGGGGAAAAAAAGTGACAGAATTGTCTGATCCACACATGATGTGCTTCAAAACAGGGCAGGACAGACTCAGTTACTGTGTTTTACTGATAGTGGAAAAATAAGGATTGGGAGTGGATGGTGGATGATAAACATTCTTCAGATATATTTTTCCACATCTTCATGAAGGCTATTTGACCACATGATTGGGGAGCTCCAGAAGACACCCCAGTAACTACACTAGCTAAATTCTGGAGTGGCTAGCTGAATTCAGTGTGTCGTGTCCAAAGAATATCTGGGTCTTGAATGGCAATTACCTAATGCCCATGATGATAAACTTATATAGGAAGTCTTGGTGTAACGGCAAGATGTTATTTTCTTAAACTTTTAATTAAGTAAAATGAAGTTACTGTTAACTGACAACAGTGACACATATATTCCTTTGACAAGCAGCTGTTAACTGCAAAGACGAAAGGATTACTGAAGAAAAAAGCAATTTTCTAATCAACTTAAAAGAAAACACATCATCCTTGAAACAACTTCCAAACATGAATTCTCATTCAGAATCAAATTTCTGTTTTACTACGATAACGGCTTGTTTTGAAGAATTAAACACCATCGTTACGTGCATAGTCATTTCTTCCCTGACCTGAGATTTATTCTTGTCTTTCTTCCAAGCTTTCCCTGCCATTATCTGGCTTTGGACTCTACTCTGTGTGTTTATAATTGTATATAAAATAATATTATGTTTATATACATAAGATATAATATCTAGTATTATACATAACCAATTTTTTCCTTAAATGTTGATCAGAGCTTGCCAGGGATGCAGAAGGCCTTGGTTCCATCTAGACAAGGGATTTGCCAGGTGGGCTGCTTTTGAAAAGTCATTTAAATTTCCAGAACATCAGAGTTTTTGTCTGTAAAATAAAGGGAATGGGAAAGGTGAGATCTCACATTGATTCTTAACAGAATATCTTGTTATTTTGTGATCATGCCTAGTCTAAAGTTCCCTAAGAGAACAAGGTAGTTATTTGAAGATGAGTATTTGAAGATTTACACAGATATGAGTCACCACATCATTGCTTTATGCCTAGATAGTACTAAATGATAGTGATAGTCACCACATCATTGTATTACACCTAGAGAGTATTAAACTTTTTTTTCACTAATGCTTTCTTATAACAACTCTGAATGGAACCTAGGAGAATCATTACGATTATGGGTTTTGTTTATTTTTTAGTGAGAAAAACAAAATGCAAAGTTAAGAATTTTCAATCTCCCATCAAGTGTTCCATGCATACACTGTGTTTCAAATATGTGAGCAACAACCCATTTTCCCTAAAAATAAGCACAAATAGCCTCTAGGATCGTCATGTATCATTTTTGAAATATACAGGATAATTTGGCATCTTGGATCAAGTGCAGTTCACTGCCTCACCATATAGAAGCAAAATAGTTATTTTTTGTTTTAATGCACAAAAAAAGCCCTGTGAATCATAAAGGATGTGGGATTTTGTCATAAAAAAAATGCCAGGTGTTTGTTTAACGTATATATGTGTTATGTTAGGTCAATATATACATTTGAATGAGGTATGTTATGCTGCAGGAATAAACATCAAAATCTCAGTGGTTTTTGCATGAGTCCATCAGTGGAGGCTACACATTGTTCTCCAACATCTTTACTCAGAGACCCATGATGTTGGTGTAGCTTCAATATAGATTATACCTAGAATCATGAGAGAATAATGAGGGTATGGAAAAGTACACATCGGCCCTTAAATTTCTGCCAAGAAGTGATAAGCACTCTTCTGCTCACATCTTATTAATCTAAACAAGTCATATAACTATGCTTGAGTTCCACAGAGTTGTGTTATGCATTCAACCTGCAGGGAAAGATAAAAATACATATATAAGGTAAAGAGAAAGACAACCTGCCATAGCTATTTTCCAGAGTAAGTTGATATTAAAGAGATGGTAAAGATTACTGAGGTAACTAGTTATTATATACAATTTAAACAATAGAGGTGTCAAGTTATAAAACCAGATGTCAAACAAAAAAATTAAGGAAATCCAAAAATCTGCTTCTCAACAAAAATATTGAGAACACTGGCAAAATTGTTCAAAATCAACCTTTTAAAAACTCTGGAAATCAACCAAAATCTTGTAACAATCCAAGAAGAGTATATTTGAGAAAATTGGCTAAATCTCAGTGAAAAGGGCAAGTCTTGGGACATTTTAACTTGCCACAAATCTTTCCATACTTCCCCTCAATGTATTTTTGGTATCCTTGAAAATTAACAGGCTTGCAGTTACAGTATCTATAAAACCCAGCAGCCTAGCAGCTCAGCAGTCACTACAGGAAACAGACTAGGGTTGGAGCTCCTCAGAAGTCCCATGTGCAAGGGAGAATCATTATTTGACATAGCAGGAAGGTCTCTGAAAAGCTCTCCTCTCGAGGTTGCCTGTACTGACATGACTCAGTGCAAGTTCTCAGCATAGACTAATATTCAAGGCATTTTTCAAAAATAATCATTGGCAATTCTTAATATGACAGAAATCTGAAGCAGCAACATCAGTTTGAGATAATAAGGGACTCACCAAAAATCTTAAAAGGACAAATTGGGGAAAAATGTGTCCATGGTGGACTTTGAAAAACTAATATATTTTTTAAAATTTAAAGGCCACACACATATACAGGACTGTGTACCTGCCCAGAAAATACATAAGAAGGCCCTAATGTCTCACCTTTAGCTGTTTTTGAACAAAACGTGAAGGCTAAGGAAGAGTTGCAAACTGCCTGGTCTGTCCTCAGCAAGATTCAATGTATTTAAGGATATTTCTGTCTAACAAAAGCTAACCACTAAGATAACTCAGCAAAAATTTCAGTGGCTGCATCTGAAAAATAATGCAGACTATATAAATACAGTCCAAACAAACAGACAAAAAACAATGGCATATCAATAAAAACAATCTATGAAGAGGTGGGTAAATCTGATCTTTAGAGATGCCACAGTATATTATTCAAAATGTCTGTTTTCATTAAAAAATTATGAGACACACAAAGAAGCAGAAAAGTATGGCCCATACATGGGAAAAGATACTGTTAATAGAAACTGTCCCTGCATAAGCCCAGATATTGAACTTAAGACAGACTTTAAATCAGCTATTATAGATATGTTAAAAGAACTAAAGAAAACTATGTCTAAAAAACCAAAAGTCAGTATGAGAATAAAGTCTCACAAAATAGAGAATAACCATGAACCGATAGCAATTATAAGAAAAAGAAACAACTAGAAATTCTGGAAATGAAAGCTACAATAAATTAAGTGAATAACTGACTAAAGGGTTTGAAGCAAATTTTAACTGGCAGAAGAAAGAATCAGTGAACTTGAAGATATGTCAATTGAGATTTTCTAGTCTGAGAAATACAAAGACAAAAAAAACAAAGAAAAATTGTACAGAGGCTCCAGCCACAGAGCCTCTCATGGTCTCTCCACACCCCTGCCACTTTGGTTTAGCTGGATATATGGTGACCTAATTTAGAGCATACAAACCTGGGCATCCATTGAATATGTGTGGGGCAGCAGGAGAGTAAGCTTCAAGCAGTGAGAGGTGAGCAGAAGCAAAGGGTGTGGCTTCCAGGTCAAATCTTTGTAAAGGAAGTGGTTTCTGACTTTAAGTGCTTTGAAGGAAATAACTCTGTTGCCCTTCTCAGTAACTGTAGAACAGACAATGTGTAGGCGAGATGGCATTGATCTCTTGTTCAGTGGAACACCTCAGAGAAGGCAAGTTCAAGGTAGAAAGAACCTGGGCCTTTTTGTAATTGCATCAGCTGATCAACCTACATTCTACCCACCTACTTCTGTATTCCTAAGTCATAGAAAAAATGATCTAATTGAATTGATCCACTCAATTTTTTGGTCTTCTTTATTAACTATACCCCAAACTAGTAAAATTTTTTGTCTTGGGGTTTATCCATACTCTAATGAATAGTTTGTTCAAAATTAACTCAATAAAAATTAGACTTGTTTTACTCATCAAGGAATCTCTTGTTTTATTTCCCAAGCAATCTCCTTTTTAATTCTTTTAAAATCTTTTAAAAACTAAGCATCTAACTTTGCTATGAAATCATGTCTATTCAGTCTATTTTCTGCAAATGTACCTTGATAACTATGTTGTATTTTCAAGTTTTCTTAGTTTTCTTTTGGAAATTCGGATTAGCATTTCTTTCCAATGGGTTTTCTCTCATTAAATTTGGCAAATTTAAATATATTTTCAAATCATAATGGTATTAATTCTTCAGGGAAGAATTCTTCAGGGAAACTCAGTGAACTTTCTCTACCAGCATTTTTGACTTACTTTCAAAAAGTTAATTTTCTCTGCTACAAGATATAGCTTAACTAAAAATATATAGAATATATTCAGAAAGATCAGAAAATAAATTTATATCATGCCTCTACAAGTATAGGAAATATCACTTCATTTTAATTTCAAATCCCTTTATCATATCAAAATTAATTCAAATATGCTATTTATAGCACATACAAGTGTTTATATAATATTGTATTGCATAATATTATATGTGAATATTATAAGAATATATTGTTACATATATAGTGTATATATTTATTTTAATATTCAACAAGATAATCTTATTTTTAATTGTACTCTTTAATCAAAATAAGGGAGAGATAAAACTATGCAGATTAGAGAAGTCGATAGAATTTAAACCAAGCCATTGAAGATCTGGAGTGAATAATGGATCCTATTGCAAATATAAAAGCACTGAAAACATTTTACCAATACAAATTTTATTCATATGTTTGTTTTAATTTTTCTATTCCTAGCATTCTTGCAATATTTTCATAGCATCAGTTTTATAAACACTAATTTTGATCTATGGATAGAAAGTACCTATATTGCTTCAAAATGTTGACCTTTCTTATATGTCTCTTCAGGGTGCCACTTTTGAGCTCTCATTCACATTGAATTTGGGTTATTATACTAAAGCATTTTTAAGATATTACAGTCTTCATACTGACTTGCTATTTAAATAATATATTAGGAAAACTTGTCAGTGCTAAATGTCTTTTCAGACTGTGAAATGTGAGTTCTCTAGGGTTAAAATAAAAATATGAAATTAAATTAAAATTTAACTTTATACACAGAAGAGTAACTTTTCACTCAAAACCAATTTCATGAGTAATTTTTTTCCTCAAAGCATGTCTCTATCTTTGATTAAAATGATCCACAATGTGATTAGAAGCTGGTCATTAACATGGACATTTAATGATAGCTTTATGATTGACTGCAGCATGATTCTGCCAACTCTTCCCCTGAGCAAAGTCATAGGAGTATCATGAATCAAGGACAAAGAAAGAATTCCACTCTGCAGATACTTTATGAAACTTTTAAAATTGCTGATTAACTAAAAATGACCCTTAATGGTTGGTTTGTTTGCATTAAACTACCCATTCTTTAGTTTCTGGCCAATCCAAAATTGTCAGAAGATGACTGTATATTGTGGAAAGTCATCAACCTTCCTCATCCTTCATATTAAAGAGATAATTTACCTTTTAAATTCAGAGAATAAGACCTGTAGGTGAAAATTTGTATCAGATTTTTCAGTCTATAGAGACATTTCCTTCTTTCTTCTTAGAGATGTTACCAAGGTGGGGGGAAAACTGAGTTATATAGACAAATAATTTAACAAAATTCCTCATACTAGTTCCTGTTTTCCTTTCTTATTGACTCAAAATAAATACTGGAATATTAAATTCTCTCAGCATTATTAATTATTTGCTTAAACCTAGCTTAACACTGCATTTCCCAAACAACTGAGTGTAGAATCCCTATCCTCTTTGATCCTTAACATCTTTATTAATATTCTCAAAACAGTGTATCTGTATGCCCTTTAGAAAAGTATTTGCTAGTAGTTAAATGAATGTATAGAAGAATACTAAGGGTACCATAGATTCTACTTAGTGCTACTCAATCTCTCTCTCTCTCTCTGTATACAGAGAACATGCTTTCTTTTTTTTTTTTTTTTTTTCGGTACGCGGGCCTCTAACTGTTGTGGCCTCTCCCGCTGCGGAGCACAGGCTCCGGACGCACAGGCTCAGCGGCCATGGCTCACGGGCCCAGCCGCTCCGCGGCATGTGGGATCTTCCCGGACCGGGGCACAAACCCGTGTCCCCTGCATCGGCAGGCGGACTCTCAACCACTGCGCCACCAGGGAAGCCCCATGCTTTTTTTTAAACTAGACTTATTATGGTGATCATTTCACAATACATATAAATATCAAATCATTATGATATACAACTGAAACGAATATAATGTTACATGTCAATTATACCTCAGTTAAAAATAGCTTCAAACAGAAAAAAAAAAAAGATTTGACAAAATGGTCAAAATATTTGCTTCAGTTTTGAGCAATAGGCTGAATTGTGTTTTTGTCAACTTGGTTACACTAGGCATTAAATTTCACAAAATACCCTTTCCTGTGTGATTCGAGGTTAGAGTTGGTCAAAATGAAGTTGTACAAGATTTGGGAGTCAAGATGAAGCAGTTGCCATAACACCCTGAAAGGTCATCTTTGTTCAGAGGTGTTGAGAAATATCTCCACTGAGAATTTGGTGGGTTCCTGTGTGTCCTTGCCCATCCTATTAGCTTTAATTCTAGCCTTCCTTGTCAACTGTTAATTCTGATGATCTGCGGCAAAACCAGGTCTTTACATAGTTGTGTGACATTGGCCACAAACATAAATGAGTATTAGTCTCCCTCAGCTACAGATGGAGATAATAAAGCCCTATTTTCCTCAAATTTTGCTTCCAAGAAATAAATAAATAACCTAATTCATATTTCCAAATTGCTAGCGCCATGATATTAAATGCATAAAAGAATACATGCCTTCTACTTACAGGTGATGAAGCTGGTTTCTCCAATCCTAATTTGTCCCTAAAAGAAGAATGGCATGTGGGAGGTCAGCACTAATCTCTAGGCTCCATGACTATATACTTATTTCTGAAACCAAAAATGAATTTCTATGTTATCCAGATCAAAACAGAACCTCCCAAGGGACAGACTAGCCTCATCATTAAATTATTTTAACCCTTATTTGTTTAGTTTCCAATTGTCAACACCAACCATGTCTGATTATATTTTTCCTGCTTATGAAAGTTGAAAAATTGTATTTATAACATATATTAATACGTAATATTATATTCATATGTGATATTATGTAATATATCACATATGAACATAATTCTATTAATATATAATATATAAAATATAAATACACATAGAACTCATTTGGATTTTAAAATAATTTCTTGATTTTGAAATCTCTGTATATGGTCTAAAAAATTTACCAGAATTGTTTTATTTTATTATTTTTTTAAATTAATTTTTATTAGAGTATAGTTGATTGACAACGTTTTGTTAATTTCTGCTGTGTAGCAAAGTGAATCAGTTATACATATACATATATCCACTACCAGAATTGTTTTAGTGCATAGGAAATATCCTACTGAGAAACAAATTGTTCATTACATATGTCATTTTTCATTAAGTTTAAGATTAGATTAAACCAGGCTGTCCCTGATTTTTTCATGAAAAGATTTTAGACAACCAAAAGGAGTCTGTTAGCCTTGCTATCACTTACTAATGGAAGATACTGGAAAAGTTGAAAAGGAAGTGGAACATATATATGTCATTTAACCTCCTAATGATGCAAAAGAATATTTCTGCAGATAATTAAGAAAGTCATCATGATAGATCTTTTTCAGTTGGAATAGAAATAATCGTCTAAAGTACTAAACTTCTTCATAGAAATTTAATAATTACATTATTTTATTCAGAAGTATTGTAACCAGTTTTGATGTTTAACATTATAAGCACAAATAATTTATATCCTAATTTTGTCTTATGTGAATAATAGGTGTTTCTCTAGGGAAATTTTTGGTTTCAAGTATCACAAACCACCTCAAGACCTTAAATATAAAGGAGTTGGAGCTAAAAACAAACAAACAAACAAATAAAACAAACAAAAAAAACATACACGAATGTCTCCTAACACAGAAGACCATGAATTAAATCTGAAATTCGTAAGAAAATGAATCCAGAAACCATAATGTCTTCATGGACCACAGCCATTATACTCAATCTCTCACTTAAAATCGTTTTAAGAATAACATAATGCCATAAGCAACAAGGTTTTATTTTAGAAATGGATCATGAAGAAGGAAAAAATAATTATTTGAATGGGAGAAACGGGGATAAATTGAAGTCAATGTGTGGAGGACAGTCTGGAAGAACCTTCACATTTTTGTCTAAGAATCTGATGTTCTATTTCCAAGACTGAACATGGTGCCTTGAGTTTGTATGATTTCATAGTACTTAAAGTATTTTTATGTGAATGTAATGATTCTGGTTAAAAAATGAGAACATGTACTTTGAGTAGAGAAAAACTTAACTTTTGCCAGCACAGAGCAGATATCCTGACCCTAAGACAGACTTTAACTGAGTCCTACTGCTTCAACCTGAGTTACTCATCCACTAGTAGGAAATTTAGATAATATACAAAATGATCTGGACCCATTTTAATGTTTAAAAATTACATCTAAATCTATTTGGGAATATGTGTTAGGGGAGTAGACACTTTAGCTTGATTGTAATTAGAGCCATCACATGAAGTTTTCTTTACCCTTTCTAAAATCAATTTTCAATGGGACTCTTCCCACATTAAATTTTTATTATGACTGATAAAGATTATATAAAATAATATATATATATATATATATATATATATGTCATCCTGTACCCCTCTTAAAAAAGAGCTTAATCAAACTTAGAGCAGTTCCATTCAAATAAGTAAAAATTAGTGAGACCTCATTTGTCTCTGGGAAATACTGACACCTGAAGTTTCATAGGCCAATTCATTCTTACCCTCAGACTTTTTTAAAGAGCTAATATCATTGGGTCTTTAAAATCAAATCACTGTTATATATGATTTCTTTTCCATCCATTTACAAATGTCATCTTAAATTCATTTTTAGATTGCACTTAATTGGGAATAAAACTCAGACCATGACTATCACAAGTGGCACATTCATTTTAAAGTTCACTTATAGAAGATTTGTTTTTAATCACAGTGATTTTTCTTTTTAATCTCCATTTACATTAGGGCTGGGAGAAATATTGAGGCCATCTAACTTTATTGATTAAGATGATGTGAACAACTAGCTGACTTTCATTAATTATCTAAACTGCCTACCCAGTACCCAGAGATATTGGGATTTAATTATGGTATTTCATTGTACAAAATACCTCAATCATCTATGGTGTCTACATTATTACAGATGCATATTAGGATGGTATCCTAAAACTATAATGACCCTTGTCATATATTTGTTGCAGATGCTTTTAATGTTGGGGTGAAGAACAGCTTTGAAATATGTGAATGAATAATGTGGGTGGAATGCCATAAAATGAGATAGTTTAATTAAAGCACAAGTCCAAACTACCCTAGTCCTGTGCAGTAAGATCCGTTGATGGCTTCCAAGCACTCCTAAAATAAAGGCGAAATCCTTGATTGCCCAACTTAAAATGACCAATAGCTCTACACTCTTTCCAGCTCACCTGTGTCATCTTATACTACTTTCCACATTACTTTGAAGATTTCAGCCATATGAGTTCTTTCAGTTCTGAATTTCTCCAAGCTCTTAACCAACATAAATTATTCACAAATACATTTTCCCTTTGACAGAAGTACTTCCCTCTTCTTGCGTATTCCCCCACAACTTCCCTTTAGTTTGGATAACTCTTATGTCTACTGCATAGCAGTTAACTCCTAGTCATACTTCCTCAGATTAGACTAGATGGCTTCCCTTATATGCTTCTATATCACCAGCAAATGATCCCATGACAACAACATCTTAACAGAGACATGGACTTGGATTTTTCTAAGTTTTGATTATCAATCTTCTGGAAGTCATTTTTATAGAAGTATATGAGTGTATACCTTTCTATTTCTGATATAACGAATTACCACAAACCCAGTGTCTTAAAACAACACAGATTCATTAGCTCTAGAAGTCATAAGTTTGAAATGAATCTTACAAGGCTAAAGTCAAGGTGTCAGCATAACTTCTTTCCTACTGGAAACTATAAAAGAGAATCTATTACTTGTCTTTTCCAGCTTCTAGAGGCTGCCTGCATCAGTTGGCTTGTGGTTGTAGCATTCCAAACTCTGCTTTTCTCCTTACATCACCTTCCCTGACTAGCTCTTCCTGTCTTTCTCTTATAAAAATCTTAGTGATTACATTAGGCCCACCGGGATAATACAATATAATCTTCCAATCTCAAGATCTTTAACTTAATCACCTCTGCAAAATCCATTTCGCCATGTGAAAGAACAGATTCACATGTCACAGGGATTAGAACCTAACAGACCTCTTTGGAGGAGGTGGTACATTATTCTACCTAACACAATGAGACTATTTTAAAAGAAGTGATCATTTTGTGTTTTGCAGAAATTAGCAAAATTCATTTCATTGACTCTTTTAACACTCTTTCCTGAATCTTCACTACATGCAAGGAAATATAGGAAAATTGATGTGTCAATGACAAAACAACACTAGAATCTCAAGACAACTACGTAGTAAGATACTAATTTTCTAATGTGTATAGCATTTCCTGAAAATTATGGGTACAAATAATATATAACTCAGTTTTTACACTAATGAAATTTAATCTATGTATTTCAGCTTTATTCTAACTAATGTTAGATATAATAAACAATCAATTATGAGTTAAATGAACTCAATCTACTCCATATTATTCTCTTTAATTCACTCTACAGAGGATTTAATCCCTGGGAACCTACCTAACATCATAACTTTGTATCTTTCCACATTACCCTGCTTGTTTCTGAAATTTCATCATCTCTTTATGCTGAATACTGAAATTTATTCATCCTGTTCTGGCTCCTCAGTTTTGTGGGCCAGGATTCTATGTATCTGCAAACTTTCAGTGTTATATCCACACCCATTTGGGAAACACACATAGAGGCATAATAAGTTAACAAACAATTGAAACTAGTGAAAATGAGAAAATTGTGACAAAGATTTTAGAAAAGCACGGTTTCTCCACAGCTATGCAGTCTTTCTAAAATAGTTGTTTGTATGTTAATAGTGACGGCTTTCACATTTATCTTAGCAGAAGGATATTTTCTTAAGATCATATTTTATGTGAGAGCCAAAGGTATGAAACAGATAGGAATGAAACCATTTTGCTGTTTCTCCCTAGAATTTCTGGGGCTCAGAGTAGCAAATTAACCATCAAACCTCATTCCCTTCCCCAACATACATACTGGATAAAAGAGATTTCAGGATAAACAAGCACCTGCTTGAATTCCAGCTTTGTAGTTTGATAGCCAGCCATTGACCCTGGAGAACATTACCTAATTCCACTCAGCTTCAATTTTATCATCTAAAATGATGTAATTCATCTAACTTGACAGAATTATTTTTAGGATTAAATGAGATAATGTAAGTAGTGCACCAAGCCTGTGCCTGACATGTAAAACTATCTTTTTCCTCACCAAATTCTTCTGAAAAATAGTTATTTTCTGTTTTTTGGCCATTTCTATCATTTAGCAATTTTTGGAGTGATAAAGAACAAACAAATCTTATTTTGGTACCCCATGTTTCATAGGAAGAAAACTAAAGATGAAGATTCCTGATGAAAATATTTTATAAATATGAGCACCAAACCAAAAGTACATGTATATTACTTTTATATTAACATGTATAGGTCAATACAGCACATTTTAGAAGCTAGAAACTCTCCACAATGAATAGTCTCTGAGTTGTTTTTCAATAAGATTTGCTTATATGTTAAGATGAACAAGAAGTTAAATTGCCACTAAAGCACAGAGAAGCCTGTCTTTGTTTGCAGCCTGCTTCTTCTGCCAATCTCCAAAAGAAAAAAGCATGGGTATCAATTGCTGTTGGTGCCACAAGACAGGGAGTTCTGTTTTGGGAAGAGGAATAAAGAACAAACTCCTTCTCTAATTGAATGAGTCAGCCCACTTTGATTCAGGACCCTCTTGTCAATGAGCAGACATATAATATATTTTATGCTCAAAGATTGAAAAAGTAGAATAAAAATAAATAAATAACTAATAAATATTTAGGCCCAAGATACAAAGAAAGTGAAAAAAAGAAATGTACATTTTGTTTGAATGAACTGACTGTATCCAAATATTTTTTTTAATTTCAAATTATAGAGGATAAAGATATCTCCTTAAAATTTGGCCTCCAAGTAGGCAGTGGTGATATAGCTGTCAATAAACTTGCTTATTTACATAACATAGTGTAGCATCATCTTTGAATTTTAAAACATCTGGGTTTTAAACCTGTATATTTCCCCATACCCAAGTGCTCATAATTAAAAGGAAGCACAAGCTTAGGCAGTTTTATTTCACTCTCTTTATCTTTTGTTGCTAAATTACACACTAATAAGTATATCTGATGTAGTAACATTAAACCGCTTTTTTGGTAACAAAATGCAGTCCCTTGAGGAATAGTTCTACTAGGTTTCACAATCAGTTACTATAAGTAATTTTTTCTTGTTATGTTATTTTAAATGCCTAATTTTATAAAGTAATGAACATGTAAAATAATTCCTGTTTACTTCATTTTCATTTCATTGCAGTTTTTACAAAATTAACTGAGGTTCACCCTGTACATCTTCCCATTCTCACCATGGACATAATTGTGAAGCAAAAGATTTGGCAGGATGGGAGTAAGAGCTGAATGGCTTAGGCATTCAAGGTGATTTTGAGGGACCATGTCTCCAAAGGAACTGAGGGATGAATGAGTTGAAAAGGGAGAAAACTTTGAGTTGTTTATGAACGATGTGATGAAATTTCAGTAAAAATTATAAATTGTAAAATATGTGTCTCATCTCCTTATTAAAATAGCCATGACTTATTGATGAGATAGGTACTTGATCTGATTGATTGTTGTAATGTGTAGAACAGTGGTATTCTGCTTTAAAATGAGTGAATATTACAACAACAGTGTTCCTGAGAAGTTCTGCTACTCTCAAATTCTGCTATTCAAAGTAACAAGCTAGATGCACTTTGCTGCACAATAGAAACTAACACAACATTGTAAAGCAACTATACTCCAATAAAAAGTAAAAAAAAAAAAAGAAAGAAAGAAAAAAAACAAAGCAAAAGCTAATACCTAACTGTACAGTGTGAAGATTTTCTAATTTTCTGTAGTTTGTTTTTTGTTTTTTTTCTCCTGTACTATCGGAGTCAGTAAAGTGGTTGGGAGAAGATTAAAATATATTAAGAAAAAATTATGTTAACAGAATTCTTAGGCCCTGTACACATTATAAAAACAAGGAGTGTTTCCCACAAACAAAAACAAACAAAAGCTAAAAACTAACAGTGTCTTAAACAAGTAAATACTTTATTCAACCATTTAAGAATTCTAGTGACAGTAACCCAGGGTTAGTTCAAAGGTTCAAAGGTGTTAATTAGGAAAGAGATTTTTTTACATTTTTTTATCTTTGAGCTCCACTATCTCTAGCACATGGCTTTCATCCTCCTCTTTGCAAGATGATTTTCACCTCCAGGCATTGTTTCCACATTCTAGGCAGAAATAAGGGCAAAAATCCCAAGTGATATGCCAACTGAACCTTTTTCATAAATGAAGTATTCCCAGAAGCCTTCCCAAGAGGCTTTGGCTTACATTTTACTCGGCAGAATTCATAACATGTCCACAATCTAGATGCTAAAGAATCTGGAAAGGTGAGTGACTTGACTTTTCAGGCTCTATAGAAGAAAAGAGAGCTTAAGTAATGGCTTATATGAAACCAATCCTTAGGATACGTCACCAATAGCATCACATTAATACTAAAAACAGGACTATATGGTAGTACTATTACATTAATTTACAGATTGTAAGACTGAAAATCAGAGAAGTTAAGGAAAGTTCTCAAATTCATCAACTTGAATAGCAGAGCTAAAAATCAAGCCCAAGTTTGTCCTATACCAAAAATGAAAGCTTGTATGTACTTTTAGAAAATACATAAATAACATTTTATTAGAATATAAATAAGGCATGTGAGTTTAATCAAATCTATGCTATAAACACTATATTAAATGGATATACTAAAATTATTCTTGCATTTCTCACACCCACATACAGAGAGAGAGAGAGAGAGAATCTACATAGATATCACTTATTATTTTGTAACAAAGCAGGTGCAAGTTTTTGAACACACATATTTCAGAATACATATGGTAATATTGAAAAAAGGGAGTGAAGTTTATTTTCAGTTTCACCAGGTGGTCAGCCTTTCATGTTTGCCCTAATTTAAGTCTAGAAGACAGATTATTGCAGAAAAGATAATGGTCTGATTGAAAACTCATGTCTGAGTCTTAAGAGAAAATTTCTCATTAAATTCTGTCAACTAGACAAAGTGACATTTTAGGTATATTATCTTTCTCTGTAAAGCTTTTCAACCCACTTAGACTCTTTGCCAATTGAAAACATCCTCTCTTAAGCTTCAAAAAATGGTGATGAACTTCAAAACCAAAAATGTAACACATCCAAAATGGCCTATAGTTTCTCTATGGCATCTATAGGGAGAAAAGCAGATTTTTTTAAATTATAGAATAGGTTAAAACATTATGTTTGTTTCACTTTCCCATGATTTATTTTACAAAAATAATGTATCAAAAATGTTGCATTATACATGAAGCATTTTTATAAATTCATCTTAAAAGCCTGTGTAGACAGCATTTTCCCCTAAAATATTTAGCATACATATGCAAAAATCATTGAATAAGAAATGCATTTCTTATGGCCATATAAAATATTTCCTGAGGAGGTGGACCTAGTCAGCAGAATAGGACAGCACTGAACTCACCTCCTGCCACAAGCACATGAAAATTACAACTGTTACAGAGCAGCTACCTATGATAATGACCTGAGGATAAGTAGAAAAGATTTTCCACAACTAAAGACATAAAGAAGGAATCACAACAAGATAGGTAGAGGGCCAGAAGTGTGATAAATTCAGGACCCACATCTCCAGGTTGGTGACCCACAAACAGGTAGAATATCACCACCATAGAAGCTCTACCCAAGGAGCAAGTAGTCAGAGACCCATAGTAGAGTCTCCAACCTGGGAGTCCTGCACTAGAAAGACAAGCCACTGTTTGAAAAACAGTGGGTCTTATGTTGGAGAGAGCCAGAGGGCTAAAGGAAACAAGGACTCTTCTCTTAAGGTGCAAAGTCTCATACTCTCCGAGTCTAAGCACAAAGGCAGTAGTTTGAAAGGAGCCTGGGTCAGACTCACTTGCTGGTCTTGGAAAGCCTCCTGGGGATGGAGAGGCTGGCAACAGCCTTTCTGGGGAGCTTGTTCTACCACGATAACATTGGCACTGGCAAGCACTGTTTTGGAATCCTAGCTCTAGCCTGTTAGTGCCAGGGATCTGACCCTGCTCAGCAGCAGACTGCACAAACCCACAGCCTCCCCAGCCCTGGAGAAAACTGTTCGAGGACCCAGTCCCACTTTCCAGTGGGCCCACAGCCATCATAGGGAGACAAGGCCTTGCAGCCAATGGTTCAGTGGCTACCCTGCCTACCAATGCACCTCAGTAGTTGGCCCACCACAATAGAAGGGCATGTGCAGACCACATGGTGAATAGCTCTAGGGCATATAGCGCTGGTGACCAGAGGGGAACATGCTACTGGGCCTCATAATGATCTCCTGAAAATATGAACTTGTTTATATCAATATTTAAAGTCACTCATAAATTTTATTTTTCTCCAGGACAAAATTTTAAATCCCTCTCCTGGGATATACATATTTTCTGATCTTACCTCTTTCATATTCACCTGCTTCTCAATTTTTGTTTTATGTGAATTTATAGATAAATAGATTTTCACATTCAAATTTGTATATATTTCCATGTCACCAACCAATTTTACCATGTTTATTATGATTTATTTTACTGTCATTTCTGAAGTTTATAGAATACCCTTTCATCGGAGTCACACATCCAGGAGAGCTAAACGTTGAAAACTCCTAATCACACTCTTTCTTGGCAATAGTTTTCAATCTGTATTGAAATCAATCTCCATTTTACTACAATTGCTATAATATAATCATATAATAACAATTAGGATATTCTATAAATATACACTCACAAAAACATGTACACATATAGACACTATTCAAAAAGTATAATTATCATTTTCCTCTTCTGTCAAATTTTAATGATAAATTTTTACCATTAGATAGAATTTACCATTTTTTAAACATTTCAAATTTATTTGGTTCATTTTATCTACATTCTTTAAAGTAGGACTCTTTGAGGTCATATGTACTCTTTGTAATCCTATTATATTTCCTTCTTTTGGAATATCACCTACTGTTGATTTTTTCTTGGTAATAACTCCTCTTTTTCTTTACTGGACAGATTTTATGTATATTTTTCTTACCAAGCCAATTTTTTCTTAAAAATGTTTCTTCAAGATTATTGATTCTTTTTCCAAATACATTCTTATTCGCTTACTTACTTGTCCTTCAGATAAGCTATAAATAATAAATATATTTCCTGTTCCTTATTACTACCTAATTATCTTTTGTTTAATTTCTTTCTACTCCAAAATCTAGCTGGATAGAAGGATATGATGAGTATGTATTCTTTCAAAGTTATTAAAATATTTCCATATATATTTCAGATTTCTTCAGTACTATCTAGTTGTTTTAGAAAAAAGTGAAATAAGCCTGCTATTGTATAGCTATTAGCAAAAGCTTTATAGCATTCTGAATATATAATTTAACAAGGCAATTCTTTCAGGTAAATAGGTTATGCTTTCAATAAATTCTTTATCTATTTGTATGAGGTATATCACCTAATACCACTATGTATAAATCCACTTAAATATATTGTTTTCTTGCTTTAAGAGGTTCTGTAAGTGGAAGACACAATGCTGAATTTGAAAGGCTTTTCGTGCTTTAATATGCAGAGTTTTCACATACTATTTTCTCAAAATTTTATATTAGAATAACTTGCCATTGGCAAAGTTCATTCAATTAAAGACTAATAAGGTAATAACTAGAAATCCAGAGGCCCCAGTCACAAAATTGCTTAAAACCTGAGAGACAATTACACTATCAAAAGAATAAATAAAGATAATGTTAGCATTTCAAATATCCTTCAAAGAAGTAATAAAGTGTTTCTGCCTATAATCTCTGAATCCATTACTTCTAAGAAGTATTCCCATCAACATCACAGACCTATGGTTATCTGAGGCTCACCAATTTAACATACTTTTTAAATTGAATTTGTTATGCCCTTCGGATAGTTCTCATCATGGTGACATGCACAATTAGGAGGAAACCTGACAGAGAGACAGAGAAAGAGGGAGAGAGAGAGGGAGGGAGTTGACCACCACTTAAAAACTCCTACTGACTTTGCCTAAAGAAAAGAGAAAAATGCTTTTTATCATATACAAGCGCCATGTTAATTGTGTCAATTTTTGCTACCAAGATAAAAGTGAAGCTCATTCTTAGCACCACCAATTTTTCAATATTTATCTTTTTATTTTTCTCAAATTACTTATCCTCCAGTGACCTGGAAATCAAAATTTCAAATAACCTTACCATTTAAAAATAATTCACAAATAAATAAATAAATAAATAAAATTCACCAATGTTTGCATTAATCTACATAATACAATATTGATCCATTTTTAAAATATATCCTGTGCCTCAACCAAAGCAGACACTAAAACAAGCAAGCTAGACATAGTGCAGGATTCAAACATACTTACACACAGAACAGTTTTTCTTTTCTGTACTCTCTTTAATGGATCTCTATTCACTATTAGGGAACATTCTTTTATTTATTGCCTAGATGTTAAGGAATTCATCATTGACCTGAAACTATTTCTTTGTTTACTGATTGATTTCTATTTGAGTTTGCTTAATGCAAAAGTAATATCTCAACTTATTTAAGAGGAGATTTACAGTACTTCATCAATTCAAAGACACAATTTTCCCTACATCTTAACATCTCTGTAATTGGTATATGTATTACAATTGATGGCATTGCTATAATTTCATTGGCTATGATTTAGGATTTTGCTTGTTTTTTTTTTCTTTCTTTCCTTTATTCTTAGTGATACATAGAATAATGGTGTATCCTGTGATTAATAGCGTCTCATATTTGATGAATCATGGTGTTTAATCCAAAAAATATAATGTTGGAATAATTTTATTTTATGTATCAGAGGAAGAAAATCATATATGGGCTGACAAGATGGTCAAGATCTTCCTGACCACACACTTTCTACCTCTGATGTCAAAAATACTGGGTCACCTTTAGCCTCCAATGTAGCCAAATATAGAAAATAAGATACTGCCATATAGGTGGTTTACAGAAGTATTCAACCCACTGCCAAGCAGAAATGGCTCTCCTCAAGGTTAACTAAGATGAACATCTTGCCAGTTCTCTGCTCTTGATTCACTCAACTTCATAGCAGAATTTATCAGAGCTGACCACATAATTCTTGAAATATTCTCTACATATAGCTTATATAATGAAAGTATACAACATACTCCTGGTATTCTTCTTATATTACCACTCTCTCTTTCTCAGCCTCCTTTGAAGAATAAAGTTGAGTTTTGCAGTCCCTAATTAATTGATTGCTCTTAACTTTCTTCTATGTACTACCTATATTGTCTATATGCCTTACCTAGATGATCCTTAATAAGACTTACAAATCTGTATTTGTACAGTTGGTATAACTTCCTTATAAAAAAGCATAAGAAAATGTTGTAGAATTGTTAAGCTACAAGGAAAACCTTAGTAAATTTCTGAAAAATATGCATATGTTTACACAAAAATATCCCTATTAAATAAACATTTAAGAAGATGAGTATTTGGTTCTTGGTTGTATACAGAGCAGAAGCATCATCTTTTCCTTCTTCCAGAGTTTTCATTTAGATGACAGAAAATGTTAAAAGGGTGAAAGAATAACAGCATTAGCAGATAAGGAAGTAGTGGGTCATAAAAATTGAGAACAACCCAGAAAAATAGACAGCTAGTAAAAGAACCAATAAATCCACTGCAAAAATCTCCAGGAAAAAGAACGATTCTTTACAAGCTGGTTTAGGAGAAGACAAAATCTTAATGTGAATTTTTTTTTTTAAATTGGAATAGGCCAGTATGTCTCAGGTAATTAATTATTGTACTATGATTAGAACAGTGAGGGTGGTTGACCCCTTAAATAATTGGCAATACCAAGTGCTGAAAAAGATGTGGAGCAACAGGAATTCTCATTCACTGCTGATGAATATGCAAAATGCTATAGACATTTTGGCAGATACTTTGGCAGTTTCTTTAAAAAGTAAATATAATTTTGCCATGTAATCCAACAACACTCCTCTCTACTTGTCCAACTGACTTTAAATCATACGGCCACACAAAATCCCACACTCAAGTGTTTATAGTAGTTTTATAATCATCAAGAGCAAGAAGCAATCAAAATATCCTTCAAATAAGTCAATGGATTAACAAACTGTGGTACATCCATACAATGATATGCCATTTTGCAACTAAAATAAATAAGCTATCAATCCATGAAAAGACATGGAGTAACTTTAAATACATGTTACCAAGTGAAAGAAGTAAGTTTGAAAGTTCTACATATTGTATGATTCCAATTGTATGACATTCTGGAAAAGGTAAAGCTATAGAGACAATAAAATGTTCAGTAGTTGCCAGAAGCTTGGGCAGAGTGGGGAGGGTTGAAGAAAGGAAACACAGGGAATTATTTTAGGATGATAAAACCATTATTTGTGCTATTGTAATTGCAAACACATGAATGATGCCTGTATCAAAGCCCTTTGACTTTTTACAGCATAAACAGTAAACTATAATGTATGCATATTTAAAAAAATCGTTTAGGAAGCTTAGGGAAACCTTAGATTCAATGACGAATGTGGCAAAACACTCTCAGTCTCAAAGATAATATTTAATTAGGTTAATGTTATTTTTTTTTAATGAGACTTTTCTGTGATAGTTTGAAGAATAACATATTACGGAACTAGAAAATACTTGGAAGTCAAATATGTCTGCTTTGAGTTCCACCTATGTTTCTTTATATTTGAAAGACCTTAAAGCAAATTTTAATCTGTGAATATCAATTTCCTAATCTAAAAATACCAGTAATTTTCTTCTAATCAAGCATATAAAATTATGTTTATAGTATCTGACCTATATTACCATAAATGGTAGCCATTAGTTTTAATACAGATATTAATCACTCATACATTAATTCATTTAACATATATAATTGAAGTGGATTCTATGTCATGTTTCCTACTGAACCTGTGCACATAATGGCAATCAAAGACTGATAGGAACCCTGTCCTGATGAAGTTTACAGTGTGGAAAATAATACTAATAAACTACTTTTGAGTTCTTGTCATGTTCTAGGAAATGTTCTAAATATTCTTTCCATATCCCCATGGGAAGATATTACAATTATCTCTACTTTATAGAAAAAGCACCAGAGGCATAGCTTAGCTTGACCACATGGTGCTTTGTTCCATAATCCAAGATATTAACCAGATCCAGCAATCCCACTCCTGGGCATATATCTAGAGAAAAACATTGTTTGAAAGGATACATGCACCCCAATGTTCATTGCAGCTCTGTTTACAATAGCCAGGACATGGAAGCAACCTAAATGTCTGCATCTTTTCATACGCTTATTTGGCCATTTGTATATCTTCTTTGGAATAATGTTTATTCAAGTTGTCTGCCCATTTTTTAATTGGGTTGTTCATTTTTGTGGGTGTGGAGTTGTAGGAGTTCCTTATATATTCTGGATATTAACCCCTTATTTATAGATATAAATGCTATTGATTTTGGATATTGATTTTATTGCCTGCTATAAATTGTATGCTGATATGTAGATTTTGCTAATTTCTGTAGAACAATTTCTCCTACTTGACCAATTTTAAACTTTCAATGGTTAATACACTGGCTTGCAAAATCCCTGAATTTTTAACAATCTGCATTAAAAGCCAGTCTAAGCTGGCTCCAGCATTATGCTGCCTGCTACTTTAATAAATTATTTGTTTGTTTGTAGCGGTTTTTCAATTGATTCTTTTGGAATTTCTACATGTATAATTATATCCTCTGCAAGTAGAGATAACTTTAGCTTTTCCACTTCATACAGTTTTAATAATTTCCTACTGTCTTACTGTATTAGCTAATAGATCCTACAAACTGTTATATGTTCCTGGAGAGCATGGCTATCCCTACCTTGCTGATGATTTTAGTAGAGAAGCTTCTAGTATTTCCGTTGAATAAGCAAACTTCTGCTCTTGAGTTTGTGTGGATGTTTTTGTTTATGTGTGTGCCTGTGTGTGTGTATGAGTGTGTCAATGATATGATATATCTAACATCTGCTATTTTACTGAAAGTTTTTAACATAAATTAATGTTCACTTTGCTTTTTGTATAATGACTTTTCTGCTTCTATACTGAATCTATGAGTAATCATATATTTTCCTAAGTTCTATTAATAGGCTAGACTGCATTCATAAATATCTTAGTAATGAAATACCATTTTATTTCTAAAATAAAAACTCTTTGGTAAAGACTTTCTCCTTGACATTCTATTTTAGTATGCTGTTGTAACTATTGCCTACTATATAATTTAAAATGTTTACAAAATATTTATAAATGTGATTGGTGTATACATATCTTTTGGGTGGGTATATCAGGCTTTGAAACTTTATAGAATTTTGATTTATTAGTATAGATTTTGAAATTGCCAGCTAGATGGCAAATCTAACTTAATTTGGTTGTTAAAAGAAAATTGATTGTTGAAATACATATTTAAAGAGTAAAAATCCATTACATAGAAATACTATATTACATGGAATGAGAACTGTATGTGATTATATTCTACATTTGCTTATGGATATCAGTTACAGGGCTTAGGTTATTTCCATTTTACATGTGAGAAAAATGGATAAATGAAGGGTTCGGTTGGTTTAAATTAGCAGCAATGAAGTCCAACAAATGTTCTCTCTTTTTTTTTTTTAATGTACATGTATATTCATTATGGCATTATTTTTTTTCATTCAAACAGAAAGTCACAAAAATTATAATCCTCATCAGTTCACTCAGTCCCATGTAATTAATTTTTTTTTCATCTTCATCTTTTGTTAGCACTTTTATGAATTCATCAGTTTTCCATTAGAGTTCTGAAAATGCTTATTCATTCAGTTCAGCAGTATAGTCAGTTACCAGAAACCTGTACTCGTCAGAGTCTTTTCCATGAACTCCTTGAAGATGAAACCCTTTTATAGGAACATTTTTGCAAAAGCGTCAGAGTACATCCAGAACTGTCTGTAAATGACAAAAGACTTAAAAATGACCACGGTTAAAGATTCGATGAAAGTTCATAATAATGCAATTGACAAGGAAATTTAGTTATTTCTGAGATATACATTTTAAAATAATAACTAGAATTATGACTTATAACATTATACCAGAACATATAAGATTTTTAGGAATTTCATATAATGTCTGAAACATTTATATTAGCATATTTCCATACAAATAACCCAAAGAAAGTTTAGTATGAGTTGTTTCTTTTTAATTTTTAAATTTTACTTATTTTTTTATACAGCAGGTTCTTATTAGTCATCAATTTTATATACATCAGTGTATACATGTCAATCCCAATCACCCAATTCATCATGCCACCATCCTCACCCCCCCGTGGCTTTCCCTCCTTGGTGTCCATATATTTGTTCTCTACATCTGTGTCTCAACTTCTGCCCTGCAAACCATTTCATCTGTATCATTTTTCTCGGTTCCACATACATGCGTTAATATACGATATCTGTTTTTCTCTGACTTACTTAATTCTGTATGACAGTCTCTACATCCATCCACGTCTCAAAAAATGACCCAACTTCATTCCTTTTTATGGCTGAGTAATATTCCATTGTATATATGTACCACAACTTCTTTATCCATTCATCTGTCGATGGGCATTTAGGTTGTTTCCATGACCTGGCTATTGTAAATAGTGCTGCATTGAACATTGGGGTGCATGCGTCTTTTTGAATTATGGCTTTCTCTGGGTATATGCCCAGTAGTGGGATTGCTGAGTCATATGGTAATTCTATAGTTAGTTTATGAAGGAACCTCAATACTGTTCTCCATAGTGGCTGTATCAATTTACATTCCCACCAATAGTACAAGGGGGTTCCCTTTTCTCCACACCTTCTCCAGCATTTGTTGTTTGTAGATTTTCTGATGTTGCCCATTCTAACTGGTGTGAGGTGATACCTCATTGTAGTTTTGATTTGCATTTCTCTAATAATTAGTGATGTTGAGCAGCTTTTCATGTGCTTCTTGGCTATCTCTATGTCTTCTTTGGAGAAATGTCTATTTAGGTCTTCTGCCCAATTTTAGATTGGGTTGTTTATTTCTTTAATATTGAGCTGCATGAGCTGTTTATATATTTTAGAGATTAATCCTTTGTCCTTTGATTCATTTGCAAATACTTTCTCCCATTCTGAGGGCTGTCTTTTCATCTTGTTTATGGTTTCCTTTACTGTGCAAAAACTTTGAAGTTTCATTAGATCTCATTTGTTTATTTTTGTTATTTCCATTACTCTAGGAGGTGGATCAAAAAAGATTTTGCCGTGATTTATGTCAAAGAGTGTGCTTCCTATGTTTTCCTCTAAGAGTTTTATAGTGTCTGGTCTTACATTTAGGTCTCTAATACATTTTGAGTTTATTTTTGTGTATGGTGTTAAGGAGTGTTCTAATATCATTCTTTTACATGTAGCTGTCCCGTTTTCCCAGCACCACTTATTGAAGAGGCTGTCTCTTCTCCATTGTATATTCTTGCCTCCGTTATCAAAGATAAGATGACCATATGTGCACGGGTTTATCTCTGGGCTTTCTATGTTCTTCCATTGATCTATGTTTCTGTTTTTGTGCCAGTACCATATTTTCTTGATTATTGTAGCTTTGTAGTATAGTCTGAAGTCAGGGAGTCTGATTCCTCCAGCTCTGTTTTTTACCATCAAGACTGCTTTGGCTATTTGGGGTCTTTTGTGTCTCTATACAAATTTTAAGATTTTTTGTTCTAGTTACATAAAAATTTCCTTTGGTCATTTGATAGGGATTGCATTGCATCTGTAGATTGCTTTGGGTAGTATAGTCATTTTCACAATGTTGATTCTTCCAGTCCAAGAGCATAGTATATCTCTCCATCTGTTGGTATCATCTTTAATTTCTTTCATTAGTATCTTATAGGTTTCTGCATACAGGTCTTTTACCTCCATAGGTAGGTTTATTCCTAGGTATTTTATTCTTTTCATTGCAGTGGTAACTGGGAGTGTTTCCTTAATTTCTCTTTCAGATTTTTCATCATTAGTGTATAGGAATGCAAGAGATTTCTATGCATTAATTTTGTATCCTGCAACTTAGCCAAATTCATTGATTAGCTCTAGTAATTTTCTGGTGACATTTTTAGGATTCTCTATGTATAGTATCATGTCATCTGCAAACAGTGACAGTTTTACTTCTTTTCCAATTTGTATTCCTTTTATTTCTTTTTCTTCTTCCTCTCTGATTGCCTTGGGTAGGACTTCCAAAACTATATTGAATAATAGTGGTGAGAGTGGACATCCTTGTCTCATTCCTGATTATTAAAGAGATTGGATCAACTGTGTATAAAAGGAAGGCTTAACAATCTTTATCTTAAATGCTTAGACTCTTCATGTAAAACTGGCTTGATCAGAAATAGATAAGAACGATATTTTTGGTTTTTACTGCCAAATATATTCTCATGAGATATAACGGGCACAGTGATTTCTGATTTGCAAGTGTCTTGACAATGGAGGCATGAAGTTTACAGAGTTTAAGAAGGAACTCCCCTCTTTCAGCCATGACACTGCACCTTACAGTGCCAAGATTTCTTTTTCTGTTTCCTTCTTTTTTTTTAATAAAATAGTTATGTTCAGGTAAATTGATCTTCCTTTGACTTTGCTAAAGGACTAGGCCTGGCTAAGAAGTGTTTTTTTCTTTATTAAAAACATCTACCAGCTGCATAGCACAGGGAGATCAGCTCGGCTTTGTGACCACCTAGAGGGGTGGGATAGAGAGGGTGGGAGGGAGATGCAAGAGGGAGGGGATATGGGGATATATGTATACATATAGCTGATTCACTTTGTTATACAGCAGAAACTAGCAACATTATAAAGCAATTATACTCCAATAAAGATGTAAAACAATAAAAATTAAAAAATAAAAACACCTGCCAGACTTAAGTCCACTGCTGGTGGTTGAGCAAGGTAGTCATTATAATAGTCAATGTTTAGTCATTTGTGTTAGATGACATTTGCATTTTGATTAGGTAAGTGTTCATGCATGAATAAGATGAAAAGGGAAATCCTTACAGAATAAGAGTCATAGAAAGTACGTTTCTCCTTTCTGTCTATGAAAAGCATGGGCTGAAATATGCTGACACAACAGCAAAAGATAATCAGAAAGAATATTCCTTGCTAAGTAACAAGACTTATAGCTAATTGAAACATTTAATATAATAAATGTATACCACTGAAAATCGTAGGCTCATTTCATTTGGCAAAATATACTGACTGTTAATATATAGCACATTGCAGGAAAACGATTATCTAGAGAACTCATCAACATGCATTGGGGAGAAAAAATGAAGCAAGGAAGAAGCAAATTTTATATGCCAACCTCTGTTCTTCTAAGCATAACCCACAGGTTTCAGAATTTAAGATTCTACTTGCCAACTTTCTCCTGAAGGGAGCAAAGAAAGCATGATATTATACAGTCAGAATTTTGTCCCTTCTGTTACATTCTATGCTCATGGAATGATATCTATTGTCTCTATCCCAGTAATAATATATAAGATAAGCAACACTCTCCTCTCACCAAAATAAATATTCTACATGTACTGTTTTGTGTATAATATACCCCCTTTCCTTTTAGGCATTACAACCATACTCTGTCAATCCTTGCTGATATCCTGGTATCTCTCAGAATATTTAATACTATTAAAGAAGCAGTTGTGTCCCCAGGTTGTACCACATTTTGTTCAAAGAGTGGATTTTAAGAGCTGAGGGATTTTTTTTTTTTTTTTACAGCCAAAGAACTTTATCTGAGTTTCCTTCATTTACTTAGAAAAGTATAATTGTCAATGGCTACTGATAGGAAGAGTAATTCAGTACCTGTAGACAAAGGCTGAAGTAGGAAAGTCTGAGTCCTAGACTCATATTTCAATAGTATTGGCAACAATGAAAAATGTAAATTAACTTAGACTCTTCATGTTCTTTTACCCTCCATTTAAAAAAAAATTCAATATCTTGAGGTGATGAACATGGAATTTGTTAAAGGAAAAAAAAAGTAGGAAGAGGAAGAAGAGAATGGTGCACAGAAAGAGGTACATGAGGAAGAATAATGACAAGAAAATCATATTTATATAACACTTTATGCAAGGTTTCGCACTAAATTCTATGTACTAAGCTATCCATAATCAACTTCAAAATTCATAGCTTCATTCATGTACCCTTAGAGCTATTGTAAGGATTATTTTGGATTATTGTGAGGACTAATATTATCACCATTTTCCAGATGAGAAGCCTGTGGTTTAGACAGGATATGTGACTTGTCCACTGTTGTATTTATAAGAGGATTCAAAATGAGATCTGGCTGCAGAGTGTATAAGAGTAACCACTATTATGGACTTCCTCTCCTTTTAGAAATGCTAAACCAAAAGCTGATCTAATCTGGGTTCCAATGAAAATCTACGCTTATTTTATAAAATTCATTTTGTACTAGATAGAATAAGAAATTCAATTCTAATCCCTTCAGGTCAGAAATCAGGATGGACAACTCACAGGGAGAGCTGAGCATAAATGTATTCAGAAAATGAGCTCCTTATTTCCCCCTGCAGAAGCCTCCTTAGGCTCTCTTCCTGTATCTCTGGTCTGCAGAGCAAACCAGGGCAAATCAGGAAGCAGATTAACTGCATACACATTTAAACTAATCAATTTGTTCCAAATGTATTGCAGTCACTTTAACAAGTAAAGCTAAACTGAATGCTGCAATAAAAAGGAGGAATAAAGAGAACTGAATATATAAGGCACAATCATCAGTTTTAAACAAAAAGAAACCTCAAAATCAATGAAGCATGCTCCTTCCTTTCTTCACAAACAGCCCCAACAAGGGAGGGGAGCTAGCATTACCTCTGAAGACTATTACGGTTCATAAAATATAATTAAAAAAAAGGAAATTTCTACTTTCAAAAAAATGTCTTAAGCCAGTCTTACAGATTTATTATATAATGGCTTCTTCTCTACTCCTCTGCCCTAACATCTGGATTTGGGAGTCAGTCAACACACTAACTTTAAGTAGGGAATGGAAGATTAGAAGACCCTTCTTCTCCATTAGAATAAATAATTCTCGCTTGCCACATGAGAATAAAGTTCCTTCAACCAGCAAAGAGAGAATAATGCTCCAAACCACACAATGACATTGCTTTCTTTCTTTCCCTTTAGGAACAATAGTCTTTTCACCCATACTTCATCCTACTTCTGCCAGACCCTGTCTTTCCCAGGAGTTTCATTTGTCTGGATTTTTCTCTCTTAGGACACCCTTTATCAGCTCCAGCTGAACAAAGTAAGCTTTTTTCTTTACTTCACAAAGAGTTTTCAGAATAGAGAAACTTTAATTACAACCCTTAGAGAGTCAACTGAGTTATTTAGAATTGTTGCCTGAATCCTCTGATTTTACCCAACCTTGTCTTTGGGGCTAGTGAACTGTAGAGGAAAAAGCAGGTGCTTTTAAACAAATCAATCGTTATAAAAATCTCTCCTGTACCATTAAAAAGCTGGTGGTCATAGGTGAAGCATATCACCTACCCTCATTAAAAAAAATGGAGATCATAATTCCTGTGATATAGGGGTATTAGGAGATAACATACGGGATGCATCCAGTATGATCTTGACACATATTGGGAGAATATTTTGGAATTTTGGGAAAGAAACTTTGAAACTTTGGGGATTATACAGGTGTTTAGGTGTTGTGGAAAAGAAGAGAGGTGAGGAGTAAGGGAGATGTACTGGTCTTCACAAGAAGAAAATATGGCAAACTGTGGTGACAGTGAGATTAGCTCAGGATTCAGAGTATGTTGATGACTGGGGGAAGAATTTGTAGGCCCTCTCCCCTCCCACAAAAATACCCCTGTTATCAAGTACCTCGAACAATAAATCAGCCTTTACTACCTCTCTTGTTACTTCAACCCTTCAGAAAAATCCTGAGATGAAGGATAAACATGAAGTAGGACTCTTTTCTTCCACAGCCTCAAGCAAGGCACATCATAGTTCACTTTTCTAGAACTCATGGCTTTGTACCCAGTGAAGGAAGACACCTTAGCATCTGTTTCCTGAGGTTCTTTTGGAAATGAAAGGTGAAGTTAGGAGGACTAGATGTCCCAATATGACTCAAGCATATGGTGATATAGATTTGGGTCAGTATCAGTGTCAGGTGGCCTCTTCTTATAGGTGGCCTGCAACCCTTGGCTAAATATACATTTTGTGAAAGGGAGATACATCATTCCATTACCTTCTATTCATATTTTTGAGAGAAGTATGCACATAAGACACAACATCACAAATTGATGGTAGTAAAAGTGGTGGTAGTAACAAGGAAAATAATAATTTTAATAATAGCAAAGTAAATAATCATTGTTAAGTAATTACTAGGAAACATCTCTGGGATGATTATGTTAAAAGCATTATTTTATATAAAATTTATATAATTTTTATTAAATTTTTATTAAAAGTATGTAAGTTTTGGTATACTTATTTTACAGATGAGATGACCAAGGCTTATATCAATTAAGTGTTATGCCCAGATCCACACAACTACTTAAACTACTTAATGGCATAGCTGAGACTCCAGAAAAGGGGCAATTTGTTCAATATGGTCCCAAGAGGTTGGACAGAAACCAGATTTTAGAAACTAAAACCCTAAACACTGCAACGATGCAAAAGGGTTGGGACTATGTTCTCAGTGGATTCAGGTATTTTCTTTGATATGTGTTGTTGTGTGCATGTATTTCCTATATTTTGGGCAACATGTAGTCACAGTAATCCTACAATGTAGATATCATCAATTCCAATTTACTGATAAAACTATCTGAGGCTTAGAGAGATTACATAATTTCTTTAAGATCACTTCCATTATAAGCATAAAAAATGAAATTCAAATTAAATCCAAGTCTCCTGGGGTTTCACCAAACTTCATTTCTTCTATGGTTGATGGTAAATTTACTTGGTAAAAGGTGATTTATATTTAAATATATTTTATATTACCTGAGAAAATGTATATCAATTACTATTTTTGGTGTATTTCATTTCATTTAGTCATTAGGTGTAATAGCCAAGCAAAGCTGTGAATGTGAAAGCTCTTGACAAAGTTGCCATGGACACTTTGGTGGAAATGTGAAAGGCTTCTGCAGTTCACCCTTGTGAAGGTAATAGTATAGTGGTGTGATGATAAATGCTTAGCCCACTGGGTCTCTGGAAAGGGGGAAGCTCTGATATAAGGAGTGTACCAATTTTCATGGTATAAATGCTCTCACCATGACCAATTTCAAGCTGTCAACATAATGGCACTCAAGAAGGAGTCAAAAAGAAAAGTACACAGTGCACTCAGAAACTGTTGCAAGCCAGACCAGCACACTATTGAAGGTGCTCCCACAAAAGCCACCCTTTAATCTGAGCATAAATGACGTAATGAACTGAAATGTTGCTACCTGAGAGTCAACACCAAGCAAATATTGCTGCAAAAAGAAAAAGCCAAATTTTATCCCATGGATATCTTGGATATTGCACAGTATTGACTTTTAATTTTTTTTGTATTTTGCCCCTCTGTGTGGCATGCGGGATCTTAACTCCCCTACGAGGGATCGAACCCATGCCCCCTGCAGTGAAAGCATGGAATCCTAACCACTGTACTAACAGGGAAGTCCCTGGACAGTATTGACTTTATGTCACATCCAATGTAGTTCAGATTTTGAACCTTTCAACTTCACTTTGTTCCTTCCATGGCCACATTTCTAAGATATTTTATAATTTCCTTTTCTATAAATTCAAGTAATGGTACCAGTGCTAAATTGGACTTCTTGCAGAAAGGTGAATCACATTCATCAAAAATGACAGGCGATATTGAGCAGATAAACATTCCTTTCTTTCATTGCCCCAATAAATCATTCATTTATGGAAAAAGACTTTAAGGACACCCTAATAATTTCACTTCCACAACTCCACTAGTATCAAATCCTCAGCATGGAAGGTGTTAAGAGGAAATTTTGATAAATAACATCTCCAAAAGCAAGGAATGCTTTTAAACCAACCACAAGAACACTTGAATGGGGTAGGTATCACTCGGCTTCAGACAAACTGCTCAGAATCTACTGAGGAACCTAATCATTCTGGATTATTGAACCATCATGGGAGAAAAAATAGCTTCCATGACATCATTTTGAGATTTTGTTCAATATATATTTATTAGCTTCAGTCTTTTGCAAGGTCCGTAGGTGATGTAAGAGGAATAAAAAGAAAATCATAGTTACGTTGATTTGACAACATTTACACGAATATAATAATAGAAAATACCTACTAGAGTGTGACAGGTCACACCAGTACATATATATTGTAGGGGCTAGAAAGGTACATAAAAATGGCAGGATTTTATGAACTAATGTAATTTTGAGGAGGATTCGTAAAGATACCGAGATGCAAGTCTGCATCTGAAATTGTATGAGACAGAGATGAAAAATCATCCCCAAAAAATGTGGACAAGGGAGACAGATTTGATGATTGCATCAGGAGAATAAATTTGAACTATTCCAGGAATTAATTCAGCACATCATTAATGGAAAGAAAACTTCTTAGGAAAAAAGAGTTTAGGACAGAGGTGTTATGCTTACATATCTTCACAAGGCGGCTTATACAAATTAACAACTTGGACACAGTATAAGGGGGAAAGAAAGACTTGAGTTTTGCAGCTGTATCATTTACTTTTTCCCATTCAAACTCTGTTGAACTTTTAGTTCTTTTTTTCAGCTCAGAAATGTATCATCCACATCTTTTTCTGAAAAACTGTCATGGATCATATAACCATTGGTTTCATAATGTTTTCTTAAGTTATTCGTTCTCACAACAAAATCCCACAAAGAAATATACTCTCCCTTTTCCAGACAACCATAGATTTCATGTTCTATTTTTTGTCTTCCCAACCTTTATAGATGCTTAGGTAGAGACCAATATGAGAAATATTTAAATACGAGAACTAAAAATACCCGTACTTGCGGATTTTATTGTGACTGCTCAAATTGCCAAATTTGTTGAGTGTACTTAAATAAATCTGCCATGTCCTAATAAGTGTAGGATGGACAAATGGATAAACTAGCACCTAAAGTTTAAAAAAAATATATTTAAATTATGAATGTATAAAGAGATAAGTGATAAATATAGAACAAAACATAAAAATTGCCTATTAGAGAATAGTGCTTCTGGAGATTAGTCTTGAAGATCAAAGAACTGCTTTCATAATTAAACATGGTAGAGTTGTAAAGTGTACTTGTTAAATTCTTTCATAGATTACACATTTATCATAGATCATTCCAGTTATGATCTGTATATTATATGAAGACTCTATAGAGGATGATAGCCAAGGAAAGCTACCTACTCTAACATGGATCAACAATGCTTAAGAACATGCTTTACATTCTAACCAACATAGAGTATTTTCAATCTTCTTATTTATTGCCTCTCTACTTGTATGTCACTGTAGTTTAAATGTGACTTCCTGGATGATTAATGAAGTTGTACATTTTCAAGTATTTATGTCCATTTGAATGTACTTATTTGTGAAGTTCCTGTTCAAGTCTTTAGGTAAGTTTTTTATTGGGGTTTCTTTCTTTTCTTTATTACTTTATAAGATTTTTTAATATATTCTGGAAACAAATCTTTACTCCTTTGTCAGTTGTATGTACTGCAAACTTCCTACTCTATGGCTGGCCTTTTCACTCCCCTTCAAGGTATAGTGTATTTTGATAAACAGTCTCTTAATTTCCATATAATGTTTGTCAAATTTTTCTTTATAATTAAGGGATTTTTTCTTCATCCTGTTTAACATATGTAATCTTTGTATACTCTACTGCAATGAAGATATTCTCTGTATTATCCTCTGAAATATTTATTTATTTTACATTTTACATTAAAATCTAAAGCTCATCTGAAGTTAACTACTGTTTATACAGTGAGTGGATCAAAATCTCCTTTCTTCTGTCCAATTGATGAAAAGCAATTTGCTGAAATGACTGTGATTTTCTCACTTTTCTATTGTGCCACCTTTGCCATTAATAAAGTACCTATATATGTTTGGGCCTGTTTTAAACTCTATTCTGTTTTCTTGGGTGATTTTGTATACCAATTACACACTATTTTAATTTCAGTGGCTTTCAAATAAGTGTTCATATATGGAAGTCTTACTCCTATTTTAGTCTTTCGACAAGATTGCATTGGCTATGTTTGGCCCTTTGAATGCTTATATAAATTTTAATTCATATTAAACTTCATATTCATAAAGCTTGTAATTTTTGAGAAAAAATTTCTGTTGGGATTTTTCTTGAGATTTGAGTAAATTTACAAGTAGGTGATTTGGAGATAATTGTCTTCTTTCCGTACTGTCTTCCATTTCATGAATATTTAATTTTATTTAGATTATATTGATTCTGCCTCAATAATGTCTTATAATTACTCTGTATAGGTTTATCCCTTGTTTTGTTACATTTTTCCTTAGGTATTTGGTTCATCTGAGTAATTTGATCAGTTCATATGTATTGAGGATTTAAATATTAAAAGCGTTTAAGTTTTTTTTTTTTAAACATCTTTACTGTAGTATAATTGCTTTACAATGTTGTGTTAGTTTCGGCTATATAACAAAGTGAATCAGCTATATGTATACATATATTCCCATTTCCCCTGCCTCTTGTGTCTCCCTCCCACCCTCCCTATCCCACCACTCTAGGTGGTCACAAAGCACTGAGCTGATCTCCCCATGCAATGCAGCTGCTTCCCATTAGTTATCTATGTTACATTTAGTAGTGTATATATGTCAATGCTACTTTCTCACTTCATCCCAATTTACCCTTCCCCCTCCCTGTGTCCTCAAGTGCATTCTCTATGTCTGTGTCTTTATTCCTGTCTTGGCCCTAGGTTCATCAGATCCATTTTTTTTTTTTTTTTTTTTAGATTCCATATATATGTGTTAGCATACGGTATTTGATTTTCTCTTTCTAACTTACTTCTCTCTGTATGACAGACTCTAGGTCCATCCATCTCACTACAAATAACTCAATTTCATTTCATTTTATGGCCGAGTAATATCCCATTGTATATATGTGCCACATCATTTTTATCCATTCATCTGTCGATGGATAATTAGGTTGTTTCCATGTCCTGGCTATTGTAAATAGTGCTGCAATGAACATTGTGGTACGTGACACTTTTTGAATTATGGTTTTCTCAGGGTATATGCCCAGGACTGGGACTGCTGGGTTGTATGGTAGTTCTATTTTTAGTTTTTTAAGGAATCTCCATATTGTTCTCCATAGCGGCTGTATCAATTTACATTCCCACCAACAGTGCAAAGGGTTCCCTTTTCTCCACATCCTCTCTAGCATTTATTGTATGTAGACTTTTTGATGATGGCCATTCTGACCGATGTGAGGTGAAACCTCATTGTAGTTTTGATTTACATTTCTCTAATGATGAATGATGCTGAGCATCTTTTCATGTGTTTGTTGGAAATCTGTATATCTTCATTGGAAAATGTCTATTTAGGTCTTCCACCCACTTTTGGATTGGGTTGTTTGTTCTATTAATATTGAGCTACTTGAACTGCTTGTATATTTTGGAGATTAATCCTTTCTCAGTTGCTTCATTTGCAAATATTTTCTCCCATTCTGAGTGTTGTCTTTTCATCTTGTTTATGGTTTCCCTTCCAGTGCAAAAGCTCTTAAGTTTCATTAGGTCCCATTTGTTTATTTTTGTTTTTATTTCCATTTCTCTACGAGGTGGGTCAAAAAGGATCTTGCTGCGATTTATGTCATAGAATGTTCTGCCTATGTTTTCCTCTAAGAGTTTTATAGTGTCTAGCCTTATATTTAGGTTTTTAATCTATTTGGAGTTTACTTTTGTGTATGGTGTTAGGGAGTGTTCTAATTTCATTCTTTTACATGTAGCTGCCCAGTTTTCCCAGCACCACTTATTGAAGAGGCTGTCTCTTCTCCGTTGTATATTCTTGCCTCCTTTATCAAAGATAAGGTGACCATATGTGCGTGAGTTTATCTCTGGGCTTTCTATCCTGTTCCACTGATCTATATTTCTGTTTTTGGGCCAGTACCATACTGTCTTGATTACTGTAGCTTTGTAGTAGTCTGAAGTCAGGGAGCCTGATTCCTCCAGCTCCGTTTTTCTTTCTCAAGATTGCTTTGGCTATTCAGGGTCTTTTGTGTTTCCATACAAATTGTGAAATTTTTTGTTCTAGTTCTGTGAAAAATGCCATTGGTAGTTTGATAGGGATTGCACTGAATCTGTAGATTGCCTTGGGTAGTATAGTCAGTTTCACAATGTTGATTCTTCTAATCTAAGAACATGTTATAACTCTACATCTGTTTGTATCATCTTTAATTTCTTTCATCAGTGTCTTATAGTTTTCTGCATACAGACCTTTTGTCTCCTTAGGTAGGTTTATTCCTAGGTATTTTATTCCATTTGTTGCAGTGGTAAATGGGAGTGTTTCTTTAATTTCTCTTTCAGATTTTTCATCATTAATGTATAGGAATGCAAGAGATTTCTGTGCAGTAATTTTGTATCCTGCTACTTTGCCAATTCATTGATTAGCTCTAGTAGTTTTCTGGTAGCATCTTTAGGATTCTCTATGTGTAGTATCATGTCATCTGCAAACAGTGACAGATTTACTTCTTCTTTTCCAATTTGGATTCCTTTTTTTTCTTTTTCTTCTCTGATTGCTGTGGCTAAAACTTCCAAAACTATGTTGAATAATAATGGTGAGAGTGGACAACCTTGTCTTGTTCCTGATGTTAAAGGAAATGGTTTCAGTTTTCACCATTGAGAACAATGCTGGCTGTGGGTTTGTCATATATGGCCTTTATTATGTTGAGGTAGGTTCCCTCTATGCCTAATTTCTGGAGAGTTTTTATCATAAATGGGTGTTGAATTTTGTCGAAAGCTTTTCTGCATCTATTGAGATGATCATATGGTTTTTCTCCTTCAATTTGTTATATGGTTTATCACATTGATTGACTTGTGTATATTGAAGAATCCTTGCATCCCTGGGATAAATCCCACTTGATCCTGGTGTATGATCCTTTTAATATGTTGTTGGATTCTGTTTGCTAGTATTTTGTTGAAGATATTTGCATCTATGTTCATCAGTCATATTGGCCTATAGTGTTCTTTTTTGTGACATCTGTGGTCTGGTTTTGGTTTCAGGGTGATGGTGGCCTCGTAGAATGAGTTTGGGAGTGCTCCTTCCTCATATATTTTGGAAGAGCTTGAGAAGGACAGGTGTTAGCTCTTCTCTAAATGTTTGATAGAATTTGCCTGTGAAGCCAACTGGTGATGGGCTTTTGTTTGTTGGAAGATTTTTAATCACAGTTTCAATTTCAGTGCTTGTGATTGGTCTGTTTATATTTTCTATTTCTTCCTGGTTCAATATCAGAAGGTTGTGCTTTTCTAAGAATTTGTCCATTTCTTCCAGGTTGTCCATTTTATTGGCATATAGTTGCATGTAGTAATCTCTCTTGATCCTTTGTATCTCTGCAGTGTCAGTTGTTACTTCTCCTTCTTCATTTCTAACTGTGTTGATTTGTGTCTTCTCCCTGTTTTTCTTGATGAGTCTGGCTAATGGTTTAGCAGTTTTGTTTATCTTATCAAAGAACCAGCTTTTAGTTTTATTGATCTTTGTTATTTTTTCTTTTTCATTTATTTCTGATCTGAATTTATGATTTCTTTCTGTCTACTAACTTTTGGAGGTTTTTTGTTCTTCTTTCTCTAATTTATTTAGATGTAAGTTTAAGTTGTTTATGTGAGATTTTTCTTTTTTTTGAGGTAGGATTGTATTCCTATAAACTTCCCTCTTAGAACTCCTTTTGCTGTATCCCATAGGTTTTGGGTTGTCAGGTTTTCAGTGTCATTTTTTTCTAGGTATTTTTTGATTTCCTCTTTGATTTCTTCAGTGATATCTTGGTTTTTAGTAGCGTACTGCTTAGCCTCTTTGTGTTTGTATTTTTTACAGTTTTTTTTTTCCAGTAATTGATATCTAGTCTCATAGCATTGTGGTTGGAAAAGATACTTAATATGATATCAGTTTTCTTAAATTTACCAAGGTTTGACTTGTGACCCAAGATATTGTCTATTTTGTAGAATATTCCATGAGCAATTGAGAAGAATATGTATTCTGTGGATTTTGGGTGGAATGTCCTATAAATATCAATTAAGTTCATCTTGTTTAAGGTGTCATTTAAAGCTTGTGTTCCCTTATTTATTTTCATTTAGGATGATCTGTCCATTGGTGAAAGTGGGGTGTTATAGTCCCCTGCTATTCTTGTGTTACTGTCAATTTCCCCTTTTATGGCTGTTAGCATTTGCCTTATGTGTTGAGGTGCTCCTATGTTGGAGCTCCTATTTACAATTGTTATATCTTCTTCTTGGATTGATCCCTTGATCTTTATGTAGTGTCATTCTTTGTCTCTTGCAGTAGTCTTTATTTTAAAGTCTATTTTGCCTGATGTGAGAATTGCTATTCCAGCTTTCTTTTGATTTCCATTTGCATGGAATATTTTTTTCCTTCCCCCCACTTTCAATCTATATGTGTCCCTAAGTCTGAAGTGGGTATTGTAGACTGTATATATACAGGTTTTGTTTTTGTATCCATTCAGCCAGTCTATGTCTTTTGATTGGAGCATTTAATCCATTTACATTTAAGGTAATAATCGATATGTATGTTCCTATTACCATTTTCTTAATTGTTTTGAGTTTGTTATTGTAGGTCTTTTCCTTATCTTGTGTTTTCTGCCTAGAGAAATTCCTTTAGTATTTGCTGTAAAGCTGGTTTGGTGGTGCTGAATTCTCTTAGATTTTGCTTGTCTGTAAAGTTTATAATTTCTCCATCAAATCTGAATGAGGTCCTTGCTGGGTAGAGTAATCTTGGTTGTAGGTTTTTCCCTTTCAACACTTTAAATATGTCCTGCCACTCCCTTCTGGCTTGCAGAGTTTCTGCTGAAAGATCAGCTGTTAACCTTGTGGGGATTCCCTTGTATGTTATTTGTTGCTTTTACTTTGCTGCTTTTAATAATTTTTCTTTGTATTTAATTTTTGATAGTTTGATTAGTATGTGTCTTGGTGTGTTTCTCCTTTGATTTATCCTGTATGGGCCTCTCTGTGCTTCCTGGAGTTGATTGACTATTTCCTTTCCCATATTAGGGAAGTTTTCAGCTATAATCTCTTCAAATATTTTCTCAGTCCCTTTCTTTTTCTGTTCTTTCTGGAACCCCTATAATTCGAATGTTGGTGGCTTGTGTAGGCTTCCTGGTGGAGGGGACTGGTGCCTGTGTTCTGGTGGATGTGACTGGATCTTGTTTTTCTGGTGAGCAGGACCACATCCGGTGGTGTTTAATGGGGTGTCCATGAACTTACTATGCTTTTAGGCAGCCTCTCTTCTAATGAGTTTGATTGTGTTCCTGTCTTGCTAGTTGTTTGGCATGTGGTGTCCAACACTGAAGCTTGCTGGTCGTTGAGTGGAGCTAGGTCTTTGTATTGAGATGGAGACCTCTGGGAGAGGTCTCACCAATTGATATTATGTGGGGCCAGGAGGTTGCTGGTGGTCCAGTGTCCTGAACTCAGCTCTCCCACCTGAGAGGCTTAGGTCTGACAACTGGTGGGATCACCAAGACTCTGTCAACCACACAGCTCAGAAGAAAAGGGGGGAAAAATAGAATGAAACAAACAAACAAACAAAATAAAATAAAATAATTAAAGTAATTAAAATAAAAATTATTAAAATAGAAACAGGAATAAAAAAGAAAGAAGAGAGCAAATAAACCAATAAACAAATCCACCAATGATAACAAACACAAAAACTATACTATGATAAACATAAAAGTCAGAAAAAAGTCGCATACAGCAAACCCCAAGTCTACAGTTGCTCCCCAAATCCACCACCTCTATTTTGGGATGATTTGTTGTCTGTCTATTCAGGTACTCCAGAAATGCAGGGTACATCAAGTTGATTGTGGAGTTTTAATCTGCTGCTTCTGAGGTTGTAAGGAGAAATTTCCCTTTCTCTTCTTTGTTCGCACAGCTCCTGGGGTTCAGCTATGGTTTTGGCCTCGCCTCTGTATGTAGGTCACACTCTTGCATCTGTTCTTTGCCCAGACAGGTGGGAGTTAAAGGAGTGGCTGATTAGGGGGGTCTAGCTCACTCAGGCCAAGGGGAAGGAGGGGCATGGAATGTGGGGTGAGCCTGCAGACGCAGAGGCCCAGCGTGACATTGCAACAGCCCCAGGTGCCCTGTTTGTTCTCCCGGGGAAGTTGTCCCTGGATCACAGGACGCTGGTAGTGGCGGGATGCACAGGCTCCCAGGAGGGGAGGTGTGGATAGTGACCTGTACTTGCACACAGGGTTCTTGGTGGCTGTAGCAGCAGTGTTAGCGTTTCATGCCTGTCTCTGTTGTCTCCACTGATAGCCGCAGCTCACACCTTTCTCTGTAGCTCATTTAGGCAGTGCTCTGAATCTCCTCTCCTTGCACACCCCGAAACAATGGTCTCTTGACTCTTAGACAGTTCCAGACTTTTCCCCAGCCTCCCTCCTTGTTAGCTGTGGCACACTAGCACCCTTCAGGCAGTGTTCACACAGCCAACCCCAGTCCTCTCCCTGGGGTCTCAACTCTGAAACACGAGCCTCAGCTCCCAGCCTTCACCTGGGCAGGTGAGCAAACAAGCCTCTCGGGCTGGTGAGTGCTGGTTGGCACTGTTCATCTCTGTGGGAATCTCTCAGCTTTGCCCTCTGCACCCCTGTTGCTGTGCTCTCCTCCGTGGCTCCGAAGCTTCTCTGCTGTCCACCCCTCATTTCCACCAGTGAAGGGGCTCTCTAGTGTGTGGAAACATTTCCTCCTTCACAGCTCCCTCCCAGAGGTGCAGGTCCCATCACTATTCTTTTGTCTCTGTTTTTCCCTTTTCCTTTTGCCCTACACAGGTATGTGGGGAGTTTCTTGCCTTTTGGGAGCTCTGAGGTCTTCTGCCAGTGTTCAGTATGTCTTCTGTAGGAGTTGTTCCACATGTAGATGTATTTTTGATGTATTTGTGGGGAGGAAGGTGATCTCCACATCTTACTCCTCTGTCACCTTGAAGGTTCTATCCCTAAAGTGATTTCTTATACATGACAAAAATCACAAACTGTAAATTAAAAATAGAAAACATAAAAAAATTAAAAGAAATTCCATTTATAAAAGCCACCAGAAACTGAATGAAAAATTGAAAAACAAACAGTGAGAAAATATGCAAAATGCATGATTGACAACTGAAAATATTTTATATATCAATTTGAAAGGTACTACTATCTCAACTTAAAAATGTGCTAAAGTCATGAGCAGGTGTTTAGGAGAAAAGGAAACACAAGTGACCTATATATATATGATATATATGACAAAGCTTATTAATAATTAATAATTATTGTTACTCAGTAGTAATTCTAATGCAGATTACAGTCAAATCAGATATAATTATGCATCACTTGTTTATCAAAATATAAAATGTCTAACAAAACCAAGTGGTAGTGAAGATACATACCAGGGGAGTATTCAGATACTGCTTCTGAAAAAGAGAATGATAAATAAGTGACCAATTACTTTATAAAACAGTTCACAATATATTTTAAGTCTAAATGTAATCCAGCAATTACACTCTCAGGTATATGACTTAATATATTGATTTTTATCTTTATTATTTCTTTGTTTTTCAATTGAGAGTTGCTACATATTAAGTTGTACAATTGTTTTGGTGGGTAATACACAGATTTTTGAAAATGAAATATAAAAGAAAAATAAAATCAGTATTCCTCCATCATGTAAAGTATAAGGGCTTCAGTCATACATATATTTGTTGTGAGAGGCAATCCACCTTGGGCCCTGGGGGAGGTGAACATTCCTGCTGTGTGTGCCAAGAATTTAAAGCTCTGACAGCTCTGCTCTGGTCAGTATTCACAGTTGTGTTTGCAATGAAGAGCCTTCAGGGATGAGGTAATGTCCCCCTCCCAGGAAAACTGCAGACTTACTATATAAACACAAGATTGCCCAAGCTCAGTGTTTCTCTCCTGGAACACAGTTCACTGAATGTTAAGGCGTCCATCACAAACACTTTGTGTCACACCTGTGGGACTTGAGGGCATGGGAAACTAATGCCAGCAAATGTGAAGCTCTGGCTATTGCTTTTACCATGAGTAATGAGGTCTATTGTCTCTGACTTGAGAATTTCATGTCTTCTGCCAGCATCCATGCAATAATAACAGGCAGGTTTATTAGCTTGCAAATAGGATAATATCCCTCCCTCTGCACAATTCTTCACAATATTTTCCTGGCCACTTTGTAAAATTATTCTAGTTGTGGGTCACTATCAGAAAAGTTTGAAAGCTATTTCATGAACCAAGAGATATGTAAAATACAATGTATATTAGTACAACATATAGTAACAAGATAAAGCAAAACCTGAAAACAACACAAATGTTAATCATCAGGCCAAGAGATAAATAAATCATAGTATATCCACCCCAAGCAATATATGGAGCAGTGAAAATAAACAATTTATAACAACATGAAGCAAAATGGACAGATCATAAAAACAGTGTTGAGCAAAATCAAGCCAATTATAGACCACCGCCTACAATACGGCTACACTTTTATGAACTTTTAAAGTAAAAGTAATTTATCAATATATTGGTTAAGACTACATACAATTGTTGTAAAATTATAATTTATAAAACAGAAATTATAAATGTAATATTCAGGATAGTGGTTAGTTCTGGAAAAGAGCTCAGGGTAGCATGATTAGAGTAAGCACATGAGCAGCTTAAAAGGAGAGTGTATATATAGGAGTTCATTAATGGCTCCATAATGTAAAAATATAAAATATATATGAATTTCATGTGTAAAATATTATTTGATAATTTTTTAAAATATGACCCAAATCCTGAAATAATGTAATTCAGATTTGGAAAAGAAGAATGTGTAAACTATGCACACTAACAATACCCAAAAGTGTGTTTCAATCATTAATAAAATTGCCACCAATGGAGAGTAAAATAATTTAATTTCAAACTGCATTAGATTTTACTGCTTGGAGCACAAACTATGGAGTTTTAAAAGGTATTCTTTAAAGTAATATTTTATATTAAATTCTGTTTTATTTTCTATAAATGGAAAATTGAACATATCAGTAAATTCAGATTTAAAGCTGATACTTTGTTCATAATTTGGGGTTAATATGGGACACCTCACCACCACTACTTTTCTGCATAGAAAAGAAGCTCAAGTAGAATTATACTTAAGCCTCCAAACACAAGAATATGGAGAAAATGTTTGAGGAGGTGAAAGTTAAATGAATCACTCTATATATGCACCATGCTGAGTGAAACATTAAATTAAATCAAATTCACAGAGAAAAATTTCAGCTCTCAAATGTTGCTAGCTCTCCTCAGCTCCAATGCTAGAAATAGAGATACAAAAACTTATATTGGGTTATGAATTTTCTTGATGACAAAGCAAAATTTCTAAGTATACTATCATATGATAGGTGAACTCTTTAAAAGGGGAAGAGAAGAAAATCTTAAAAATCACCTCTCAAGTATTACACTTATTTTATGACACGTATTTGTTTGCAAGTGTTAACATTAATGCATAGAATAACATTTATTCTTCATTTTTAAAAAATAAACAAATATATATATTTGTATATATATATAATGCTTTCATATATATATATATATATATATATATATATATATATATATATGTATGGTCAATGCTCTTGTGCCACTTTGCCCAAGCTTTCATATAGGGTTTATTCTTAATTCTGTTTATATGTGTGGTGCAAATGGAGTCTTATTAAATCTATGGCTTTGAGTCTCATGATTACTTCTTCACAATTTATTCCATATGCCAAACAGCATTTGTAACTCTTACTCCATTAAAAGCCTTTATTTTTCTGGCTTCTCAATGACCCCATTCCTTTCCAGGGAACCCGAGCCCATTTGGTTTGCAGGAATGCCATCTCAGCAGAAAAACCTCTCCGTACTGATATTTGCTTGGTCCAGAAGCTGTATGACCATGGCTGGGTTCCTGTATCTTTGGGGTCAGGTACAACCCATCCTTCTGCTACCCAAGCCCTCTCCTGGCTCTCTACATGATACTTTTGGCCATTCTCTCTTGCTGTGGATGGAGAAGCAAGCCATAATTACTTTACAACCAGCAATTAGACTCATGGTTTCAGGAATTTACTTCCCTCTTTAAAAAAAAAGGAAGGAAAAAGCAATAGTACCCTCAGAAAGGTATGGAGAAATTGTTTAAAAAATAAAAGAGCATGGAGCCAGTGTGAATGTGCTCCAGTCCTAAATTGATGCTGGGTTTGGCTCCAATCTGCTGAGGGAATTTAATCTTCTCAAAGCCTGGACATAATGTAGCAGAAATAAAACAAAAGCCAAGAGTGGGATTCCAGATGGTAATGTTGAAATAGCTCTGAATAGAGAAGTCCACCATTTCTGAGCTTGCTTGATTCCTCTTACTAATATGAGCATCTTTCAAATTATTACGTGATTTCTTGAGAAGGAAGCAGCACGTGGCATTAAGAATTAACATAGTAGGTAGAAACACATTTTCCTACTTATGTGTTAATCAAGTTTATAACATGAAGTGCTTTCAGTTCATGGACAGAGTGTGGTGATGAGATAGCAAAGTTCAGACTGTGTTCCTCCAAATCTACCTCACACTCCTGCCTGTGGTGTGTATCACCTGGGTTTCTCTGCTCGGATTCTTCTCTCATTTTAATTCCTTCCAGGAGGTAGCAACCGAAGTAAATCACACTAAACACTACCCTAAATCACTGTTATTCTGTGTGGCTGGCCGCACCTTGCTATCATCTGAGCATGTCCCCTAGGGGAGCAGAATGCGATACCCCAAAATATGTCACTCTGGCATATTATTTTGAGTTGTAGGCACTTGAAAAACAGCAAATTTAAGAAGCAGTTTTCTCTGAACTCCTCTTATCTCCTTAAAGACAGATCCTCCAATGAACTCAGTTGTTATAAATCCCTCCCTGGGAGTCGCATCAACCAGGAAAGATTGACTCATCACAGGAGAGGAGACTAGAATTTGACACCACACCCAAACTTTATCACAAACTACCATACCTCCCATCTATTCTTCTAAGGGCATCTAAGGCCAGCCGTTCTTCATTTTTCTAAAATCATTTTCTCTGCCCTAAGAGGTCTACATCCCCTCCTTCCTTTCCCAATTCAGATGGTATTTAATCCTGAATTTTGAACCACCTCAGGGCATTACTCATTTTCCCCTGGCTCTCTCCCATGTGTACATGACATATACTTGTTAATAAACTTCTGTTTGTTTATCTCTTGTTAATATGCCTTTCACAGGGGTCTCATATGAGAACTCAAAAGAGTAGAAGGAAAATTATTTTTCCTCCCATACATCCCTATCACCACGTTCCCAAACCAGAACTCTTGTCAGCCTCTGAGACGTCTTACCTCACCCCTCCCCACTGCTCCTCAATGTCGATTTTTTCCTCTATCTTCTTCACTGAAAGAGTAGAGGCTGAGAAATAGGGCTTTGCACTGAACTAGGCTGAAACCCCAATAAATCGTTTATCTAAGGGGAAAACAAGTGCTCATCTCTGATTCTTCATGTGTCATGTTTTAATTGTTTCCCTCTGCACATGTGTACCAGTGTTCTCTCATCTTCCTATACTTGGTCCATTCTTTTTTCTTTTTTTTCAGAGCACAACTTGGTCCATTCTGACTGTCTCAAAATGGTGCCTCCAGTCTCCATTCAGCTTGAATTCAGTTATTCTCTCTCCCAATTTGGGAGAGAGAATAGAATTGACTCAGTTTGGGCCATGATTTGCTCTAACATCTGATTTCAGTGAGAGATAATATGGCATATAGTTCTACAAGGCCTTCTTTCTATTAGATATGCAGTATGCACAGTACAGGGTATGCCTTTTACTTGTATAAAGATGAAAAGGTAAAAATTCAGTTTGACTAGAGGAAAATATTTCCAAAGAAGAATATTGATCTAAGTAAAGGTACATGAGTTAAGCTAGTTAGTTAATACTAGATGACATAATCAGTAAACTTTAGAACCTCAATGACTTTACCAAACAGAAATGTACTTCTGACTCATGTAAAATTTAATTGATGTGTTGGATGTGCAGGGAGTTTTTCTGTTCTACCCATTCAACTATATAGATGGATGGAGCTCCACCTTCTTTAATATAAAGTTTCCAAGATTGTCCTGCCTTTTGACATCCAACCAATAGACAGGGGAAGGTCATGGAGAATGATGCATTGAAGATTCTCATGGACCAGTCCTGGAAGTAAGGCACATCATCATGGTTTAAGTTTCATTTACCAGTACTCAGTTATATGTACACCCCTAACCTTAAATTTAGGTGTGTACATATAACTGAGTACTGGTAAATGATCTATATAATCTATATGCAATATAGATTCCAGGAAAAAAAATATTTAAGGCTTTGATTACTAGCCTAAAAAATTAGACATTATTCTTTTGTTAATGTGAAATATTGAACATTTTTGAGTTAGTAAGATAAATTTGAACAGTGGTTTAAGTGATATAATTTGACTTCTCTGTATCAAATAGATTAAAAGTAGTAGACTAGATTTAAATTTATAAAAATCAGGGCAAAATGTATCAATGCAAGGTTTATATTGAAGTAATTTCAGTAAATCTAGGAAAATCATCAAACATGAAAACCAATGTCTTTTTATTCATCAAATAATTATTTATTGGATATTTACTCTGTGCCAGAGACTGAGCTATATACTAGGAATACAATGGTTTACTTTTCATGTAGCTACAAAGAACCATAATCTAATGGGGTTGGGAGAGATAGAGTTTAAATTTAAATTATTTTTTTAATGCTGTACCTAATTCTACAGTGAATGATATTGTGAAAAGAATAGAAATTTATGAATGAGTATAACAGACTAGCCTAGGTCTCTCAGAGTTAAGTGAAATTTAAGTTGTCAATACATTCATGTGTATGTGTGTATATGTTTACATGACTGGGAAGATGCTTATGACTTTACAGATAGGGAATTCAGAGGAAAAAGTTAAAAGGGTTTACTCAGAAAAGACCATGTCTGGTGGGTATGATGATGAGTTCAGATATGGAGTTACCAATTTGTGGGATGCTAACTAATATATCCAGGTGCAGCTCTATTAGTTAGCTATAAATGAGGACAGGAAATAATGTAGGAATTCAAATAGAATCAGACTGATAGATGCACACTACTGTGAGTAATGTCAACTATTTTGGTGTCACTTTTGATGGGACCCAGGACTCACATTCTGAACAAGGATATTTCTTACAAAAATTATAATATCAATACATGTGTCTTTTGCTTTCTTAATGTATGTTTCTCTTAATATAGATATGAGGCTGCATTGCAATTAAATGTTTATATGGTGAAGTTCCCTCTGGATTATTATTTCCTTGAGACAGTGCATATTTATTCATCCTTTTCCCCCCAGACTTTTCATGGAACAAGAAACAGAGCAGGTGGTCAATAAATATTTGATGAATGGGAGGGAATGAACAAATGAATGATGAATAATACTTCATATGTGGAGATGCCCAGGTTTCTTGGAGCATAAAAAACAGAAGATGCAAAATCTTGGAGGCATAAGAAAGCCTCCATGATGTGTGGCAAGAGCAAAGTGTGAGTATACAAACATGGCGAGAGACAAACCAGGACAGATGAACTCGGGTCACACACTGCAAAGCCCTTAGCGCCTAATTAAGCAATTTAGACTTTACCCTGGGGGAAATGAGTAGTCATCATCATGTTTCAAAGATGTGAATAGTCGAAGGAAAAGGTAGAATGCAAGCATGGAGGACAGCTAGTGATGGGGGAACAAAAATCTATTCCACAATTTAGATGAAGAATAGTGATGATGAAACAAAGCATGCTCTGTGTCTCTGTGTGAAAGCAAAGTTGCAGTTTCTAGAAGATTCTTTAAACAATCAAAATCTACTAAATCTTGAACTCCAGAAGGCAGAATTACTAATCTTATGCCTGTGAGTAGTATGTTGGTTTCTCTTTGAATACCTGTAAAACTTTCCAGGTAAATTTAGAAAGTATGTATGTATGTATGTATGTATGAGATGCAGGGAAAAGCATCATGAAGTTTTTGAAAGGAAATCTTATAGAAGTTTTTCTGAGAGACCCATGAGCAGACTACTCCATCAGAGGCGGTGCTACAGAATACTGGGTTCCCATAGTGGAAAATGTATCTGATGACAATAAATCCACAACATGAAAATAGCCAAAGACTATATAGAAAATAATGGGTGAGGCTGCGTTCTAATAAAACTATTTTCAAAAATAGCAGGTTGGCCAAATTTGGTTTACTGGTCAGAGTTTACCAACCCCTGATCTGGTACCTTATTATTGTAAGACACAGCATGTGAGAAATGTAGATCAATACCAAGAAGATTTTATTAAATCTCCACCAAAGCTGTCTCAGAATTCTATTGCATATCATGCAATGTTGTTACTAAAAGATTATTATCTGGAAATGAGGAAAAGAATGTCAGTGTGGTACAACAGTTTTCTTTTCAAAGGAAGCACATATTGAAAATTATTATTTCATGTTTACAAGGTCGGTGGTCTTAGGGAGCTAATGTTATAGGAATCTTAGAGACCTTATACTAATCTGAAATATCTGCTTAAAAGATCTTTTTCTTTTATTAGAGTAACAAGCTGTCTTTATCAGCTCAGGTTGCCATGACAAGATACCATAGACAGGATGTTTTAAATGACAGAAATTTATTTCTCAGTTTGGGAGACTGGGAAGTCCAAGGTCAAGGTGCTGGTTGATTTGGCTCCTGATGAGAGCTCTCCTCCTCATTTGCAGATGGTCATTACCTTGTATCTTTACATGATAAGGAGAAAGAGAGAGGAAGCATGCTTTCTCTTGTCTTTTCTCATAAGGGAACTGATCTTGCCATGGTGGCCCCACTCTCATGTTTGAATTACTTCCTCAAAACACCATCTCCATATGCCATCGCATTGGGTATTAAGGTTTTAATATATAAATTTTCTGAGGACACAAACCCAGAGCATAGGTCAAAGCAAACTTGGCAACTGAAGTCATTGCCAAGTCTTCATAGTTACTTCCTCAGCCACCATATCCCTCTAACAGCTCCCTCCCCATCCAGAACCTAAGATAGGATACTGACCCTTTAATTCTTTGATGACTGAAGAAATGTTTTTAGGCTCTACCTCCTTGACTCCATTCTAATTCCTCTCATACCATTTCCCCTGTGCTCCTTTCACCCGGTTTCCACCACTCTACCAAGACCCTTGATTCTGTAACCTCCTAGGACATTTAACTGTCAATCTATGATACAATTTTTCCAATAAACTTCTCCTTTGTACTCTGTCATTTGAGGACCTTTTCTTGCTCGAGGTCCCAACATTTCACCTTGGGTCAGACACACTTGTCCTCAAGGGGGTTCAGATACTTACATATATGTATAACATTCACTTAAAGGATAGTTTATAGCAATTATAAGTAAAGGATTACAATAAAATTATACCAAGTATAATTAAATAGTTTGTGTTTGATATGTGTACATGAACCTTGTCATTCTTTTAGAAACAGTCTTCTGGTTTGGTTTTCTTATTTTATTCCTTACTTTATATATTTACGCATATGCACATGTACACAAACACATATTTATATAGTATGTCCTTAAGCACTCTCTAAGAAAAAGCTTACCATATTACTGTATTTTTTTTTAAGAAGCTTCCCCTAAAGTAGGAGACTTCTTTCTTATAAATTCTGGAGTTTCCTGAGAGTTCAGTCAAAGTCACATAATGTTTAATTTTTAATCAATTATTTAGACCCAAGATTGATAGATTTCAAAATCAGTGCCTAACGCTTCGTCTGGAAGCTATACCTGTGTTTTCTGCATCTCTTCTCCATTATTCTCTTTTATTATCCTGAAGAGAAAGTATTATTTTTGATTTTATGAGAGCTCAGCCACTTCTATCAAAGAACAATCTTTGTCATTCCTCACTGCCTCTCTTCTTCCTTGCTGATGTCCTGTTCCCTCTGAACCAGAAACATTCCTTAGATTTATGGACACTTCTTGTATAATGTTCTTTTCATTTTCTTGCTTAGATCTTTACTCATTTTGGTTATGGTTTCTTTAGCTTCATTTTGGATGTTTTCCAATCTCCCAACCTTTGAAGTTTCAGGCTGTCTATTATTCTTATGTCTATATGTGCTCTTTATTCACTCATAGACAACTCTAACTATTTATTTCTCTTCCTGAACAGAGAGGATTCTACCTTTGAATAAATGATATTTTCAGTGCATTTTCCCCATATAGTTCTCCAATACTGGGTGATTAATTTCTCATTTACTGAGGGCCTACTTATGTGTCAGGCAGTATACATCAACAAGGTTAATCAATTCTCACAACAACTGTAAAATTGATATAATTCTACAGATGAGTGAGTAGAAGCTCAGATAGATTAAGAGGCCAAAGTTTATATAACAGGTCTTGGATTCATTCTCTAAATATTTACTGAGCTATTTCCAAATCCAGGCTCTGGACCAGATGTTGAGAATATAGCAGAGAATATAACTATTGATATCCATGCCCTCAAGAAGCATTAGGTGGGACATGACCAGTATATAAGTAAATGTGTAAGCATATGTCAAATAATATAAATTTTAAAATATATAAATAAATATATGACATGATACATTCAATGAAGAAAATGAATACATATTGTGATAAAACATAACTGGGTGTGAGGTAGTTGCAATAACCCTCACTGAAGAGATGATATTTTAGCAGAGATCGAAAAGAACAGAAGGCGTTAGTTGTTAGAAGTGATATGAGCATTCCAAGCCAAGGAATGTGAATAAGGCAAGAATATATGGTAGGAAAAATTGTGTGTTAAGGAAACAAAATATATCCACTATTGCTAGAGTGTAAACAGCATGAGATGAGATGGAAAGGTAGGTCTGTCATGCTCCAAGTGCATATTCTTACACCTCTCTCTCACTCAGAAGTCAGTGTCATTCTCTCGGCACAGTAATAAAATAGTGCTTCACACTCCACCTCACTTACTGACACCTGTTATTATATCAACATTGAAGTGTCTCAGGTTCCAGTCCTGGTTACTCTTATCTGACTATATTCACTCTCTTGCTGAGCTCATTCAGTCCCAAGGCTTTAAATACCATATATATCCTGATGACTTCCGAATGTTCCCTATAGCCTGACCCCCTTCTCTGAGCTTCAGAACTGTATATCCCCATATGTACTAGATACCCAACATAGATATTTAATCAAACATCTCAAGCACAACTTGCCCAAATGTGAACTGCATCTGAAGACTTCTTATGAGGTTTGTGATTGGATTTTACCCCAAGGTAATAAATTAGCCTGTACTATTTCATGGATGAGGTCAGAAGACACAAAACTCTTGGTCAGAGACAAAGGACTTTATTACTTATGACCCCACAAAGAGTATGAGTATAAACATACTCGTGATGTTTCCCTCACCCCCAAGTCCCGCAATTGGAGGTGGCCAGATAGATGCTACAAATCCAGTGAATTTTCACTGCTACCAAGGAACTCTGACTTTGAATAATTCACTGGAGTAAGCCGTAGGCAAACCAGCTCTCTGTCCCTGAAGCAAACATTGCCTCATCTTTCAAGATTGCACTCTATAAACACAACCCTAGGACGTGGTCCAGCTGAAGAGCATTGAAGGCCTGGCATACTTGACATACCTGGAGAGACAAACAGGAATTCAAGGAACCCATAGAGGACTGTCTCACCCAATACTTCCATAAAGTAGGTATGAGGTGGTTGGCATCATGAAGGCATGTGGAAAGGGGCATAGATCTACTGGCTGCAACTATAGTCTTTGACAATAAGGGTAGTTTTGTGGCACTTGTTCTCAGGTCAAAAATGTCGGCTGTAAATCTGGCTGGACCTGTCTCCTCATCGTCAGCCCTAGTAGGCTGATGGCTACCTGGGTTGGAAAGGTTCAGGTACTTGGGCCAAAGTCTGTGTGGCTCCTGGCTTTCTCCCCCATTAATATCACTTATTAGCTGGGTTCTCTATAATGCAGCTGTTTCTATGAAGTCCATCTCACCTCACTTAAGAGAGAAGGGGGATGGACACCATTACCTGGGTCACCATGCTAAGAATACAGACTTCCCCACTCATATCTTGTTTGGTTTTCAGGTAGCCTCTTGTCATAGGTGGACACTCATCTAGGGACAGAGTGGCAGCTCCTCATTTCTGCCCCAATCCAGTTAGTTATATCAGCCTCTGCACCCTCTCTTCTGAAAAATAAAACTGTACAAGCCCCTCATCTTTTGTCTCTCTTAAGATCACATAGTAAACATGCATCCTTTGTGCTGTTACTCCAGTTGAGGACTCTGGACTCATTTCCACTGTCAAGTCATGTAACAATGCCCAAGATATGAGTACCAGCATGGGCTCATCCCATCTGCCTATGGGCTGAGTTGTGGAGATCCATAACTCGGCTGCTGCACATGAGTCCCCCAGCCATAGCCTTGTCCAATTCCTGTTTGCCATAGCTCTCCTCCACTCAGAGACTGCACTACCGTTATTGTCTTTGAACCCAGATTGGGAAATGGGCCTGCTAATTTCCTCCTGCTCCAGTCTCCCCACCATGGCCCTCTAATGTGTTGGTATTTACTTATTTATTTTTTAATAATAGTCCATCTCTCCCATTAGAATATAAGCTCTCTGAAGGAAAATAATTTTGTATTTTATATTCACCCATATTTCTAGCACATAGGAAAGTGCCTCAAACATTTCAAAAAATGAATTAAATTTATTAATGTGTGAAATTAATTACATTAATTTCAATGTAAATTATAATACATTGAATGAATGGATGTGTCACTGTTCATTTATTCATTGTCTGCCTTCACCACTAGAATGTACTCTCTGTTAGAGTAAGAAATTGAATGATCTTTTTCACTGCTATATTCCCTATACTTAAGACAGTGAATGGCAAATAATAGATTTCCCTTAAATGTACGCTGAATAAATTTATTGAATTGTCAAATGAAGTAAGTTCTAACTAAATCATTTCTCTACATAATGAAATGTTATGGTTAACTTTCATTTAAGCATCTTACTAGTCACTTAAAAATTGAGTTTATTTTGGAAAATGTGACTCATTTATTGATTCAGCAAGGATTTATTGAATACTTATTATTCATCCCTCAGAATAGAACATGTTAAGAACTATTAACAGTAGAGTATGTTATAAAACTAATTTAAAGAATGCCCATCGAGTGTGACAGAGACTGCTGGTTATTTGCCAAAACCTATATCCTTTTCTTCTTAGGCTCACACATGCCATTGGATAGCTCTCCAGCAGTTAAGTGTTGCACCGGAAGTGTGGAAGGCAGACAGAAGAGATACGTGCTACTTATAGGCTTGACCTATGAAGTCCTCCATGTGCAACCACATTCTCTCTTCTCTCTTTGACTATTAAGAAGAAAGCAACCTCCTGGGCAACCTTGGAAGCTGCACATAGAAGACTACAGAGGTTCATTCAGATTTGGACCTTGAATGATTACACGGAGGCGAGCTGCTTCACCAAACTATGCCCCTCTTAGAACTACTTTTTGAACTTATTTTTGATTCAAGCCACTAGATATGTCAGGGGTCATTTTGTGTACCTGAACTCATTGAAGGACTAGGTTTATGTTTATTTCCTTAAAAATATGTTTAGGATTATTTTTTTCTTTCTAAATAAAAAAAGTGGCAACTCAATATTTGGTATCTCTTGCTTTCCAAGGCCACTAAGGATGAACGCATTAAGTATAATAAAACTTATTCTATTGGATTTCCTCCTACAAGTAACTTAAAAGATTCTCACAGAAACTCTTCTATGCAATTTCACTCAATTTTTTCTGGAAAGTCTCTAGACACTGTGTCTCCTACATGTGGGAAGTTGTATTGCCTCTCTCACATGTTGACACCCACTTCCTTCTTCTCTTCCTCTGATAGCCTTAGGTAGTATTTCTTGGAAAGGCCTCCACAGTCCCCAGTCTTATGAATGATCCTACCCAGCAGTCTCTGGCACTCACACTGAAGACCTTCCCCCAGGCACAGGTGCCCCTGGAGCTCTGGAGACAAATATATCAACATTCATTGTGAGCTCTGAGCCTCAGAAGAGGAACAACATTGTGTGGTTGGCAGGTGTAAACAGATCATTCCCTCCCTTTTCTGTTATCTCCCACTTCAGAATGAAACCAATTTATTAAGATTTTCCTAACACTGTTTCCTCCCCTTAATCTTCACAGACCTGGTCCCATGTGTGATTTCCCTTCCTTCAAGGGAACATCTAGGGAAAACTAAACCCAATGCTTTATTGCTGCAAAATGCCCTTTTGCACTAATAATTGACTCTCATCTAAGCTTCTCTGTCTTCTCCATTTTTTTCTTCAGAGAATTCTTTCCTCAGGTCTTCACACAAATAAATTATTGACCAACAGGCACACAAGTGAATCAGAAAAGACCTAAAAAGTTTGACTCTCCAACCTGAAAAGAGGTCAAGGCTCAGACTTAGTTCTGTTACATAAAATAGCAATTGGGTTATGGCCAGCATGTTGCTTGTCACTAGAACACACACCAAATAACAAATGGAAAGGAATTTTTGGGTAAAGAAATGAAGAACAAAAGTTTTGGGTATCTACTTTTGTTTTGTTGTCATGGATAAGTTATCTGTATGTGTATGTATATGAGTGTGTGTGTGTGTGTGTGTGTGTGTGTGTGTGTGGTGTTTAGCCTTACTGAAAATAATACTATCTACTTCTATCTACTTTACAGAATTAAAAACATGTTATTCATTTAACCATGACTATACAGACATCTATTGTTTGTGCTTTCATTTTAATAGAGAACACATGGTAAACTAAAATTTCTACTAACCCCTTTAGGTATAAATTCAAGGTGATGTATAGAAAAGAATACAGATTTTTGAATCAGCCATGTGTCCTCAGGTGAAGTTAATAGTGATGATTATAAGAATAGAAGTAGAACCATAAATATGCTCATTGAAATTACCCATTATTATTATTACCTAGTCTCTCCAAATTTAGTTTTCAAATGCCAAAATAAGGATATTAGTAATATTTACAGAGGTATTATGGGACTTATACATAATGTATGTAAAGTGACAATCTTATTATGTACTCAATAAATAAAAGCTTCTTTTAGTACATAGAGAACAAAATTTGGAATTTGTGTTTAGGCAAATAACTTAACCCTCTAATTTTTAGTCAACACCTCTTTAAAATGGGGTAAACAATACTACCTGTCTTATAAATTTGAGGTAAGACATATATTCCACTTCACTGGTCTTATAATAAGTAATTAAATTATAAAATCATTATGTTAGTTTATAGTGTACAACATAGTGATTTGACAATAAAATACATTCTGAATTGATTACCAATATAAGTCTAGTAACCATCTATCATCATACAAAATTATTAGAGTATTACTGATTATGGTCCTTATGCTGTATATTACATCCCCATGACATGACTTGTTTATTTTATACCTGGAAGCTTGTACCTCTTGATCCCCTTCATTTATTTTTCCTGTCCCTCTATCCCCTGCTTCTCTGGCAACCACCAGTCTGCTTTCTGTATCTATAAGTCTGTTTCTATTTTGTTTTGTTTGTTCGTTTGTTTTGCTTTTTAGATTCCACATATAAGTGAGACCATATAGTATTTGTCTTTCTCTGTCTGACTTATTTCACTAGCATAATAGTCTCTAGATCCATCCAAGTTTTGGCAAATGGCAAGATTTCATTCTTTTTAATGGCTGATGAATATTCCATTGCATATATCTACCACCTCTTCTTTATCCATTCATCTATTGATGGACATTTAGGTTCCTTCCATATCTTGGCTATTGTAAATAATGCTGCAATGAACATAGGCGTGCATATAACTTTTCAAATTAGTGTTTTTATTTTCTTTGAGTAAACACCGAGAAGTGGAATTGCTGGATTGTATGGTAGTTCTATTTTTAATTTTTTAGGAACCTTCATATTATTTTCCATAGTGACTTCACCAACTTACATTCCCACCAACAGGGTATGAGGGATCCTCTCCAGCATTTGTTATTTCTTGTTTTTTAATCATAGCAGATTCTAACAGGCATGACATGGTATCTTGTTGTGGTTTTGATTTGCATTTCCCTAATGATTAATGATGTTGAGCATCTTTTCATATGTCTGTTGGCCATTTGCATGTCTTCTTTGGAGAAATGTCATTCACGTCCTCTGCCCGTTTTTTAATTGAAATGTTTTTTGGATTTTTTTGATATTGAGCTGTATGATTTCTTTCTATATTTTGGATATTAACTCCTTTTTTTTTTTTTAAACATCTTTATTGGGGTATAATTGCTTTACAATGGTGTGTTAGTTTCTGCTTTATAACAAAGTGAATCAGTTATACAGATATTAACTCCTTATTGAAAATATTTGCAAATATCTTCTCCCATTCAGTAGGTTGCCTTTTCATTTTGTTAATTGTTTCCTTTGCCCATTTTAATTTGGTATAGTCCTATTTGTTCATTTTTGCTTTTATTTTCCCTTGCCTGAGGAGACAGATTCAAAAAAATATTGCTGAGATCAGTGTCAAAGAGTGTACTGCCTGTGTTTTCTTCTAGGAAGTTTATGGTTTTAGGTCCTACATTTAAATCATTAATTTATTTTGAGTTTATTTTTGTATATGGTATGAGGAAGTAGTCCAGTCTGATTCTTTTACGTGTTGCTGTCCCAATTGCCCAACACCATTTATTGAAAAGGCTCTCTTTTCCCCATTGTATATCTCCAATATTTTATAATTATTAACACTGTTGAAATGAATAACCTTGTGCATATGTATTTTCATATTATAATAATGCAAAATATTTTAAAAATTTAAAAATATGATTTAAAACCAACATATTTGATTTAATACCATCACATTGGGCATTAGGATTTCAACATATGAATTTGGCAGTAGGACACAAACATTCACACCATGGAACTAATTTTCTATCACACTAGCATTTTGCCTATCATTAATTCAGGAAGAGAGCAAGATTATCTCCCTGTGGGCGCATGGAATTTCCATATAATGCAAATTTCTTTATACCACCATTTTCTTCTCCATTCCCTAGGCTTCAATAGAATAGCATATTTCTTAGTTCTTATATCGATAGAAGTAAATAGATTTGGATGCTTTTGATAAGCAGTTTACATTCCCAAAGATAAACATAAAATAAATATACTACTACTAATTACTTTCACTTCTACTATTCATGGTAATTTCTATTGGCTATTTAAACATGTCATGCATTCTACTACATATATTAATTTATTTAACAACCCAACAAAGGAGGTACTATTATCATCCTCATTTTGCTTTTCACTTTTTTTCTTTTTTAAAAAGTAAACAGTGATGCTGAGAGTTTAATCCAATGCCAAAGTCACATAGTAAATAAGTGGAGTTGAATTTGAATCCCAACAGTCTGTTTTCTGAAACATTGAGTAAAGGTCATGAACTCTGATGGATTTTAAATGATAGGGAGAAGCATTTTTCATTCCTGTGTATTTCCTGAGAGCTTACTACATACCACCTACTGTGCCAAAATCATACTGATCCACCCCCATAATTCTCACATCTCTATGAGAACAGCACATAATTACCACCACTGCCCCAAATTACCCAACTCATAAATGCAAGTAAGATAGAGTCCTAGGAACAGCATATTCCACAAACTCTGTTCTCAACCCCTAGCCTGCCATGATGATTTCTAGGCATTATACATTGATCAAAATCTATAATCAGGGCTTCCTTGGTGGC
>NW_021703778.1:154436727-154621037 GCF_005190385.1 Monodon monoceros | reverse complement strand
TATATATATATATATATATGTATATATATATATATAATCACATCTCTTTACTTTTTTAAGCAATTGATAGTAGACACAACAGTTTACATGTTCTTTATTAGTCTGAGAGAAAGGCTGTCCAGTCCAGGCAACCATACTTGTTTTTGCTCATGAGTACAATGAATCTATGAAAGGTGTAATGAAATCCTCAGGGTCACAGGACAATAAATTGTGATCTTAGGGTTGAAACTCTCAGTTGAGGCTTCCAAAAATTCTAAAATTTGGGGTTCAAATACCAACATTTAGATTCATTGCCCTATAGGTATTTAAAGAATCTTATATTGTCTTAAGAAAATATTCTTATGTAGGCTTTTATTAATTGAAATAAAGACACCTGCAGAATATTGGCTGTTATTTAAACACATCAAACAGGAATCGAGAGATCCATTGCTAGTCCTGGTTTAACTAATTACCAGCTATGTGACATTTGGAAATCCATTTACACTTTAGTACCTGTTAATTGGAGGCTTGTCTGTCACACACACTTTTTTAGAGATATATAGTGAACTGAGAGGCCCATAAAAAGCAGTTGTGCAGACTGCAGTCAATTGCCTTTCAGGAGACTCCGGGTGGGGGGGGGGGCAAGTGGCGAGGGGGCGGGCAGGGAATCCATATAAGGATTAACCCTGTCATCTAAAAGCCATCTGAGGATATGGACCTAATAAGCACTTTGATTTACATATTTTCTCATAACATTTGGCTTCATCTTTGGCTGAGTCTGAATTTCTGTTGGGAGAAAAAAAAAGTGCTAAAATTAGTCTCTTAATTTATTCTGCTAGTCACATATGCTCTCTTTCATCTTGCTAACTTGTAATAAGTGGATGTCCTAATCTCATCATTCATATCCTTTTCTTGTTGGCAGGATTAAAAAAAAAAAGAGAGAGCGATAATAAAAGCAGAAAGAGCAAGTTGTAGAGAACAATATAATAAAGTCCTCTGGTCCCCCCAGAAGCAACTTTTTTGTTAACACGACCTTACATTGTCCCACTGAATAATGCAAAATTTGTTTGGCTGTACCCTGCAGGGCTCTCAGGCCCTGAAGCCAGGGGCAGCAGCAGTACTGAGTTGGCACAAAGTAGCAGAAATGTCATTTTTTAATTATGTGGTTCTGAGGGGAATCTATTATCCACTGCTGAGATGCTGAAATCAAACTATTTATCTCCAAGGCAGCTCTGTCTACAATCTGGAATATATATCTCTTGTCACTGCAGGAAATAGAATGAAAGGATGTTTTTATTTCTGGTGACTTGTGTTTATAAATTTATTCTTCTAAGTTTTGCCAGTGAAAGGGAATAACGTCCTGACATATTGCTTGGTTCCAGTCTGCCCCCTTCTCCTTCATGAAGGGTGTTCAAGTCACCAGGCTCCTTTATCCCCCAGTTGGTATCAAACTTTCTAGGCCTCACATTGAAGAAGTCTTTGCATAGCCTCCATCTCAAGTTCCAAATGCCCATTGCCAAGGTAAATAGAAACAAATCTTTAAGAAGGACCAAGCAAACCAGAGGCATCTGTCGAAGTTAATATAAACACAAATTGCTCTTCTGAATTTCAAATGAGACACTGGAAACTATTTGAAACACATCCTTTCTCTTCTTGTGTGCTATTTTTATTTAAATGTAAATTAATACTTATATCTACCAGCTTGTTCATAATAGTTCTTCATTATTTCTGATTTTTTTTTCCCTTAAGGTTTTAAGTCAAATGAAAAAGTTTAGTTCATATTTGTCCATCTTCCCCACTCTTCTTTTAAAAATCTGCTAAATTCATTACGTTCACTACTCTGTGTGCATCAGGGCTCCAAGCAGTTCACATCTATTAACTATCAGGTACAAGCTAAGTGCTTTTAAAACAAATGCGTGCAGTTTATTTTAAATTAATGTATGCTTTCTATATTCTATAATAGCATCAGGAAATGTGATCAAAACCTGGCAGGTCAGAATGATAATAGCTGCACTGCCCTCTAGTGGAGTACTGTAGGTGTAGCATGATAGGTATAGCAAGTGAAATGCAGAGGATTTTGTTTTGTTTTGTTTGTGAGCGCACGTGTGTAGATTTTCAGATTCGAAAGAAAGTGCAATGTCACCTTCTAGGCTACTGAAGGGGGTTTCTCATGAAATACAACGTTTTCAAAGACTGTTGGTTGGTTTTCTAATACAGAAAGTATATATCACTAAGGTATTTTTCAGCTATCGTTCTTTGGCAACATGAGCAAGAGGAAAATGTGATGATCTGTACTATAGACTTCATTGCTGTAAACAGTAGAATGTGAACATTCCAACCACAATTTTTATCCACTCCTGGTATTCTTTTTTAAAGAAAAATATATACGTCAACAGTGTCATTCATATATGTGTGTTTATAAAATAAGTCAGAAAGGAAATCATATTTAGAAAGATCTGGCTATAGGTAATACACAGTTACTTATTATTTACAAAAAGCTATTTTACTACCAGCAATGTTAGATTCAGTTAGGGATTTTATTCTGAGCCTGTCAAGTCAAGCCCTCTTTGAAAACTCTTCCAGACTATGACCAGGAATACTTGGGAATTTTGATATACTAAATAAACAAAAAGATAAAGAGAGATAAATAAACTTGTTGGGTAACTGGAATTTATTTTCTAGGTTCTGCGGGACTTGAATCATAATCTAAATCCATAAACAGCACAGAATCACACCCCAGACATGCCTTTAATTTATGTGAATCATCCTAACTTTGTTACTTCTTACATATGCCACGCTCCTCAGCTGGGTATGTGATACTTCATTCTCATCTGTTTCCATTTCCTAGACTCTGACGCAGGTAACTATAACACTCAATTTTTTTTTTTTTCTAACTAACTGGGAAGGAGGAGTAGTCAGTTCCAGAATCAGACATAATGTGTTCAAACCCTGTATCCAGCCCAAGCGCTGCTACTTCTGGTAAGTTATATAACGATCTGAGCTTCAGTTTCCCATCTCTGAAATGTAGATAATAAAAGCACTTACCTCATAGAGTTGCCTGAAGACTAAAGGAGCTGGGTCATAATATCTATCATCAATGGATATATCCCCTCAAAGCAGCTATTAGCCATATAAATACTATTTAAACATCAAAGTGTGAAGCAAGATGACCACGTAATACTGCCAATTGGGACAAAGTCCCCAAAGCTACAGCAAGGGAGGGAGTGAGAGTGCAGGAAGGATTGTAGAAATTGAAGTTACCTGTGTGATTAAAAGAGCACTAACGTCCCCTGAAATGCTCTCCATCTTAGTTAACGAAGACAGAAAAACAGGAGGGCTGCTGAATGCCTCATTTAAAGTGCTCGAGTGGCTGGGTGTCCTCTGGGAAAACCTTCTGTAATATATTAATGAACATGGAAAGAAATCCACACATCAGGCAACTGACTGTGATTTCTCACAACGGTTCTCTCCTTGGAGTTTTAGAACAGGCATATGGAGAGGAAAGGACCTTCTCCGTTTTTTCTAATATATCCAAAGGGAAGCAAACACCCCAACTTATTAGTGTGTTAATGTTAAAAGGCCATTTTATAGCCTGGAAAAAGAAAAGAGATGCTATGGCTCACATTATTGGCTCTTGCTTAACTAGTTACCTACTAAATCTTATGAAAAGAACTCAGTTCTCAGGCTACTGTGGTCCTGATCTGAGAAAAAAGGATTTCAATTTCTTTCCATTAGAGATTTCACATATGATTCTATTACTTGGTTGTGTCAGAAACCTGATTCTATCTACTAATCCATATATATATATATATATATATATATATATATATATATATATATAAAATGCATCTCTCTATATAGGTATACATGTATATATATTTATACATATAAATACACACATATATAAGCTATTATATATATAAAATCATCTTCTATTTAATATATGTGTACATATATATATATATGTATATATGTCACAAACTTCAGGGGGAAAATAAAGGAACTTAGTTCAAAAATATATTGAAAATATGATGCAAAAATATTCAAGGCATTATAAATTTAATAAAATGTTAAAATCATAAAATTGTGAGAGATAATTAGTTTTGACAACCAAATTACTACCTGGAAATAAAGTTGTATATGAATGATTCTACCAAAAAACAAAACTATTTTCCCTCACCAAAATTCATAGCTAGGCAAGCTTCTCAGCTCTCAAAATATAAAAATTAAGCAGAATATCATCAATTTAAGTATTTAATATCAGGTACCTATTGAGTACCTCTACAATTGGATAATTTTTTTCTAATTCTAATTCAAATTTCTCCATGTATTTCATACGGGAACATGTAGGCACACATACACATGAACACACAGCTGAACGATTGTCAAGGCTTGACTTTTAGGCTAAAAGATACAGTGCACTGTATTAAATCTTGCCAAATATTTTGTTCTATTTTTACTCTATTTGACTCATATCTGGCAGGTATTTTTACCATCTTTATGAAACAGGTAGACCTCAAAAATAGTAAGGGTTCAGTTCCAGACCACCACAACAAAAGAAATATCACAATAAAGCAAGTCACTCAAATTTTTGGCTTTCCCTGTGCATACAAAAGTTATGGTTCACTACACTGTATTCTATTAAGTGTGCAATAGCATTATATCTTAAAAAGCAATGTATGTATCTTAATTTAAAAATTCTTGATTGCTAAAAAGTGCTAACCATCATCTGAGCCTTCAGCAAGTTGTAATCATTTTGCAGGTGGAGGCTCTTGCCTTGAGGTTGACGGCGGCTGACTGATCAGGGCGGTGGTTGCTTAAGGCTGGAGTAGCGAGCTGTGGCCATTTCTTAAAAGAAGACAACAGTGAAACTTGTCACATTGATTGTCTTTTCTTTTCATGAACAATTTCCCTGTAGTATGCAATGGTGTTTGATAGCATTTTGCCCACAGAAGAACTTTTTTCAAAATTGGAGTCAATCCTCTTAAATTCTGCTGCTGTTTTATCAACTAAGTTTATGAAATATTCTAAATCCTTTGTTGTCATTTCAACAACCTTCACAGCCTCTTCACCAGGAGTAGATTCCATCTCAAGAGACCACTCTCTTTGCACATCCATAAGAAGCTGTGCAAAAACTTTATATGTTAAAATTTTATTATGAGATTGCAGCAATTCAGCCACATCTTCAGGCTACACATCTAATTCTAGTTTCTTGTTATTTCTACCACATCTGCATTTACTTCCTCCACTGAAGTCTTGACCCCTTCAGAGCCACCCATGAGAGTTGGAATCAGTTTCTTCCAAACTCTTGTTAATGTTGCCATTTTGACCTACCCATGAATCAGAAATGTCTTAATGGCATCTAGAATGTTGAATCCTTTCCAGAAGGTTTTCAATTTACTTTGCCCAGATCCATCAAAGGAGCCACTATCTATGGCAGTTATAGCCTTAAATAATAAGACTTGAAATTCAAAATTACTCATTGATTGATGGGCTGCAGAATGGATGTTGTGTTAGCAGGCATGAACACAACACTAATCTCGTACATCTCTATCAGAGCTCTTGTGTGACCAAGTGCATTGTCAATGAGCAGCAATATTTTGAAAAGAATCTTTTTTACAGAACAGTAGGTCTCAAGAGTGGGCTTAAAATATTCAGCCAACCATGTTATAAACATGTACACTATCATACAGACTTTGCTGTTCCATTTATAGAGCACAGGCAAAGTAGATTTAGCAGAATTCTTAAGGGCCTTAGGATTTTCAAAATAGTAAATAAACATCTGCTTCAACTTAAAGTCCCCAGCTGCACTAACCCCTAACAATAGTCAGCCTATCTTTGAATCTTTAAAACCAGGCATTGACTTCTCCTCTCTAGCTATAAAAGTCCTAGATGTTATCTTCTAATATTAGGCTGTTTCATCTACATTGAAAATGTGTTGTTTAGTGTAGCCACCTTCATTAATTACCTTAATTAGATCATCTGGATAACTTGCTGCAACATCTATGTCATCACTGGCTGCTTCATCTTGCACTTTTATGTTATGGAGGTGACTTCTTTCCTTAAACCTCATAAATCAACCTCTGCTAGCTTCAGGTTTTTCTTCTGAGGCTTCCTCCCCTCTCTCTTCACAGAAGTGAAGAGAGTTAGGGCCTTGCTCCAGATTAGGCTTTGGCTTAAGGGAATGTTGTAGCTGGTTTGATCTTCTATCCAGACCACTAAAACTTTCTCCACATCAGCAACAAGACTTGATTTCTTATCATTCCTGTGTTCACTAGAGTAGCACTTTTAATTTCCTTCAAGAATTTTCCTTTCCATTCACAACTTAGTGAACACAAGAGACCTAGCTTTCAGCCCATTTTGATTTTTGACATGCCTTCCTCACTAAGTTTAATCATTTCTAGGTTTTGATTTAAAATGAGAGACATGAGATTCTTTCTTTCTCACTTAGAGACCATTGTAGGATTGTCAATTGACCAAACTTCAGTATTGTTGTGTCTCAGGGAATAGGGAGGCCAGAGGAGAGGGAGAGGAATGGGGAACAGCCAGCCAGCAGAGTAGTCAGAACCCACACATTTATTGATTAAGTTTGCAATCTTACATGGGTGTGATTGGTGGCACCCCAAAACAGTTCCAATAGTAACATCAAAGATCTCTGATCACAGTTCACCATAACAAATATACTAATAATAAACAAATTGAAACATTGTGAGAATTACCAATATTTGACACAAAGACAAGTAATGTTGGAAAAATGTCAGCAATAGACTTGCTCAAAAAAGGGTTGAAACAAATCTTTAATTTGTAAATAAAACAGGATACCTGTGAAGTGCAATAAAGTAAAAAGCAATAAAGCAAAGTGTTTCCTTATTCTTGTTGTGAGTGGTTTTCTATCTTCCATCCCATTAAAAGATACTTTAACAAAGGATCAAAGAAAATGTAGCCTTTCTTAAAGAGTCGCAGGTATTTTGCACTTTCTTTAGCCCTTAAGGCAGAATTGTGACTTTCTACAAATCTGTTTCTAGTATAAATTTTTTGCATTGGGTTGAAAAATAAAAGAGCCATTTTTATAGCTCTTTACTGTTAAATGACAGGGTTCCCTCCTCCATTTAACATAAATTACCTTTTTTTTTTTTTTGAAGCTAGAATGAAAATATATAAAAGATTTTCCCACCGTTGTTATAATTCCTGCAACCCTATTCAGCATAACTTGTTTCTTCTACTTACTTTTAATTTATTAAGCAAAGATATCTTTTTCAGTACAATGATATCATCACGTAACAGAAGCAAAATGTTGCCTAAAGTATGCCAGGTTTTCACAGCCTGAACAGATTCATCCACACGTAGGATGAGACCAGCAAGGCTTCAGGTAAGAGATCTTGGTTCTAGAAAATGAAACTGTGAAATCAAATTAAATCTGTCCAGTAAGGAAATATATATCCAGTAAAAGAATATATGGTGAACAATTGTTTAAATGCCATTTATAAACAAAACACAAACAGTGAAGATCCAGCAGTGTTTTATATTTATGTCTTCTAGTTTTTATTTTCTTTAAAATATAGATAGACTTTCAATAAATGATTGTGAACATGAAAAACTGGGAAGTTGTGTGGATATATAGACATATTATGAAAACTTCTATTCTCGAATATGGTTATGTTTTTACACTCCTAATAAAAATAATAATTTCTTATTTCTTTTGGATGACTTAAAAATTGTTTTAAAGGACCATGGGCCACATCTTATTTATAAGGAAATCAAGAAAGAGGTGGAGGGAGATTTTTTCAAAACAGAAATATTGAATAACTACATTGTTATTTAAAAAGAACTAGTAAAACAAGATTTCATGGTATTTGCTACAGCCAAGACTATTTCAACCAAGTATGTGATTTTTATAGCATTATGGAAAAACTGAATAATTATTTTAATTAAAAATCTTAATTAAATAATTTAATTTAAATGGTTATAATCAATTAATTAAAAAGGAAAAAATAAATAAAATCTTAATTAATTGTATGTATCAACACCACTCTATGTCTTTATTTAGAAATATGTTTATTTAATCACAAATAAAATGTTTATTTAATATGTTTATTTAATCAGCCTATGTATTATATATGTATGAAGAACAGTAAGAGGAAAGCAGAAGAAAACATAAGCAATCTGTTGTAGGAATCTAAACATCTTCTTTTAAAAAAAACACTTTCTTCAGTACAATTCTTTTGGGGTGAGTGGTTTGTTAAGTTGACTGTGAAAAGAAGAAAAATTGTGGACCATTTCAACATATAGAAAATTTAGAGAAGCAAAATAAAATTGTGAGTTTAAGGTCCACAGACTCCCTTAGGTTAGCTGCTACCCTGTTGCACATTCAGCCATTCAGTAATGACTGAAAATGCAATGAGAAGAGGAGACCTATCCCGACGGTTTTACTGCAATGATTAAGCCTAGCTTTCCTAACCAAAATCCAAACTGTTTGGTAAGAGGTTGACCCCAAGCAAGTATTCTCTCTTTGTCCTGCTGAATGAATAACAATTTTGGAATTTATTGAAGATTTTTGAAATATTCAGCTGAAATCATGTAGCAAAGTACACATTGTATATCATCCCTGACAAAGCTAATGCAAGTTCAGAAGAGGTTAAAATTTGAAATACAGAATATTGTATTTTGAATCTCCAAAACTATATTGGGACATGTGTGGGAAACTGCCCCCTCTCTCTTTTCTGTTAATAAACTGTTCATTCTCTAAGTAAAAAAACAAAAAAATGTCAGACATTCCTCCAAAATGCATTATAAATACATAATATATTGTTTAAGAGAAATTAGAGTAAATTAGAATATGAACCTATATATGTCAGTCGATAAATATGATTAAAAAGCAGACAAACTTTTCACATCAATGAACACTCTTGAAGACTGGGTCTGCAGCCATGACCCAGCAGGGCACTTTTTATATCTCCTGGTACTCTGAATAAGTGGATTCAGCACATTCATCCAGTCTTTTATTAAACAAAAAACTCACTGAACATCTACTGTGTGTAAGCACTCCTAAAGGCACAGCAGATACAGCAATAAAAAAAGACAAAGTGTTTGCCTTCATGGATTTTATATTCTAGTGGGAAAGTTAGAAAATATGCATAGATAAATAAATATTTAGTTCCAGTTCCAACTACCGAGAAATAAAACACAACAATGAAAGAGTGACTACTTGGTACACGTGTGGAGGACTACTTTAGTGTGATTAGAAAAAAATTTCCTAAAGGGGCAAAATCTGAACTGAGATCTAATTGATGAAAAGAAGGCATCCAGTCCAAGATCCAAGGGAAAGGGCTTCTTGGATGTAGAAGAACCAGCAAGTTTGGAAGCGCCTAGATTGTATACATCTGTCATCTTCAAGGTACAGAAAAAAAAAGAAAGGTCCAGAGTATCATGAGCCAGGAAGGTGTGGATGGATTGTATGGGATCAGGTCAGAAAGATAAGGAGGGGTCAGATCACAAAAGGCCATTACAAGGATTTGGGGTTTTGTTCAAAGTGTAATTAGAAGTCATTAGAAAGTTTTAAGCAAGGGAGTGGATATTATTTGATTGGGCTTTGATAAAAAAATATCACTTGCATGTTATTTGGAGAATGAGAGGAATACGAATGATGGAAGAGGTGGGTAGGAATGAAGCAAAGATACAATTTGGAAGGTTGTGAAATAGTTTAGTCAAGAGATGGTGGTGGTGTGGCCTCGGGTTTTATTACTGAATATGGTGAGAAACTACAAGCCCTCTGATTTGGGATTTATATTGGAGGTAGAAATGACCTGGCTTTCTGGAAGGTTGGATGTGAGCTATAATGGAAAAGGAAAAATAATCCATCCTCCCTCATGTCCTGACTTGAGAAAATAGATAAGAGTTGTTATTTACTGAAACAGGGAAAACAAATGAAGAAAAAATTAAAAGAAAAAAATAAAAGTTTTGCTTTAGATATGTTAATTTTGACATGCATATTACCCATTAAAGAGTGATGTTGAACAGGCAGTTGGATAAAGAAGTCAGTGTGGAGGCAAGGAGAGTTTGGGACAGAGATGAATGTATAGGAATACTGTGTATGGAGTGGACCTTTAAAGCCTTTTGACTGGATTAGAACAGGAAAGATTACCACTTGAGAGAAGTTTCAGGATATAGAGTTCTCTGCTTTACGGATTTGGGCAAAAGACAAAGAGTTAATAAAAAGGAGGCTGGAAAAGAGCAGTGCATGAGGAAGGAGGAACATAGTAAGAACATGATATCGATGAATCTTGAGAATGAAGTATTTCAAAGAGATGATGCTTGCCTCTTCCAAAGTTTCTGAGAAATAAGATGGGGAAAGAAAGTCAACCATTGAATTTGGCAAGATAAGTCTTCATTTGAATCAGTGGAGTTCATTTTTTAAAAAACCCAAATTGGAGTAATTCAAGAATGGGACAAAGGAGAACAGTTACAAGGTATACTGACAGTATTTTGGTTGACTTTTGCTGTGAAGGAGCACATCTAGAGGGTGGCAGTGGTCAATAATTTTTTTTTTCTCTGTATACTTTTATTTGTTATATTTTCAAGAAACTGTAGACCAAATGTAATCTCACTATTATAGGGCATTTCACATTTATCCTATTATATTTATGTAAGTATATTTACCTATGTAACTATATATAATACATTATTACTTCATTGCTTCAGTATTTGTGACATTGTATTATGATCATGCCCTGCCCTGTTTTAATTCCCATTAAGATTCTTATTTGTCAAGGTAAAGGAGAAACTGCACCAGTGTCTAGGTAACTGCTGACATAAAATAGGCACTAAGTTCTCATTGAATGAGTAAATGAATACATTATTAGTAGAGTCCCAGAACAATGCATCTGCTAAAATTTAGAAGCACTTTGTTATGACTAAGTAGCATGGTACCTGTGATGCCATTCTAACAACATCCCATATTAGTCAAAAGACTCCTGAAGTGAAAAAGAAATGGCTCCACTAAGGACCAACAGTGAGTTCACTTTACAAGAAAGGATCAAGAAGGACCGTTATTACAACCTTATCCAAAGAACAGCACTGAGCTATCACCAATGTTGCTTGTATCTTCTGTCTGATGGTAGCATTAGAATTGGAACCATAACCACAAGTATGACATATATGACAGTGTCTCTTAAAGGAAGACCTTCAATTCATTGTTCCTCTATACTGCATTTCCACAACCCCAAATTTCCTACACTGCCTTCACCAAGATAAATCAACTCTGATGCTCAAAGTCAACAAGTTGAACAGTTCTCTTTTCTGCCTTCTCTGGGTACTTCGGAGCTTTCTCTCTCTCTCTCTCTCTCTCTCTCTCTCTCTCTCTGTATGTGTGTATGTAATATAAAATATACGTATATATGTATACACATTTATACATATATATATATAAAAGTATCTTCCAAAGGTACATTATACTCCTTGAAGTAACATTCCATGTGTACTTCTTAATTTTTGACTCAAATAGAGGTCTAACTCAAAGTCTATCTATTCAAATGAATGAAATATTATCATCTGAGATCTAAAGCTGAAACTTTGCTTCTTTAGAATATAATGCAAATCCTTCCAAGAGGAAGAACCACCTTGACAATAGAAATGGATTTAAATGCATAAGTCTAGGTTGAACAAAATCGAATTTACTTTTTAAAAGGTCCTGAATTGTGTTATGAAAATTAATATCCCATGAAAATTAAAAGTTCCAAGCGTCTGAATGCTCTTCACTTGTTTGTATTAATCTCTATTTTAATGGGAGGACTGGTTTGTGGTTTTACTTCCTCTTCTCAGTACAATACTCAGTTTTCATGTACTGTTTAATTCAAGACATTAAAATATATCACTGAGATTCATATTGAATCTAGGATCACAGCAAGGATCATAGCTTTTCCCTATAATGTCCAGTCATCACTGATATTTTGTCATATCTCATTATTTCTCGAGTATAATGAATTATCCTCTAGATTTTTATCTTATCAGGAAAATTGCTGTAAGGCACAGTGCATGAATTAGGGTAGCACTTGAAGTAGTTACTTTAATACCTAATGTAAAACAAAAAACACTGTGTAAATTCAAGTCCAGTTTCTGTTTTATTTTAGCAACAACAGCCTCACCTATCTCAACTATCAATTTTAAATGGCAAATGATTTCTACTGAAATTGCATTGAAAGAATTAATTTGTATAAAATACAATTTCTACTACTTAAACTAAAAGCTAATTTTGAACTCCTTGTAAAATTTCAGTTATTTCTATCTTTCCAGTCATTTTTTCTTGGTATATTATTCTTAATCTATATTTTGAGGTAATTTTGCAAGCGTATATTTGTAGAAAGTTCAATTGATAAAAAATAAGTAAATAAAATTTGGGGGATTCACTAAAGATAATTGGGAAAAATTATAAATTCCACTTTTATTCATAAAGAAGTGCTTTATTCCTATAGGGCAACCAGCTTTGTTTAACTCTAAAGTGATTGCCTGAATGAAATTAGATTAATTTTATCTGAAGGAGTAAGAACATAAAATGACAACTAAATTTAAAGGCAGTGCATCTTCACTTAAATAAAAAATACTTGCTATTAGTTTTAAGATAAGGAATATCTCATTGGGACTTTAGAGACAAGGAGATGATGACAGAATCTATGCAAACATAGAGGTGTGTTTTAAATATTTTCACTTGGACATGAGTGAGATGGTTACTAGTTTTTCAGGAGAGAGAGCCTCATTACATATGGTAATATATTATCCATGGTGGACACCCCCAACTATACCTAAGGTGTTTCATTGAAACCATTCAACTTGGTAAATTGAATAGGCTTGCTATTCATATCCCATGGCTCATCAATCTCAAATCCAGACTTGGCAATGAAGATATTTTACAAAGAATACTCTCAAGAATGCTTTCTTTCTGAGTTTCCTGGGCAAAACTCTTCTTTGAACCCTTGCCTCACAGATTCTTAGCAATTATTCCTTATCTAAGTTTATCTACACCTTCCTCATGGTGTATGCACCTTCTTGCATTCTCTCTCTCGCTGTCTTACTCTCAACTTTTCTCATCTCACACACACACACACACACACACACACACACACACATAAAGAGGCTTCAGGTAAATAAGAAAGTTCCTCACCATGGATTTCTTGGACTTACCAGTGACAGGATTATATATATATATACAAATGACTTGACATTATCAGTGCTATAATAAGTAAATTTAAAAAGCAAATTTGGACAGATTAAGAACAATTTTCAACTCGGAACTGGTCTTTTTGAGGAGTAAAACAAATACATCCTGTTACTTTGAGTACTATTTTTTTTTTCATTCCTTCTCAATTCCCTTTTGGCAAAGCCTGCACCTTAGACCGCTTGGAATACACTTCTGTAGTTCTATTTTATGATGAAATTGATCAACAGTAGTAACTGGTCTTTTCATCCTAAATATTTAAATTATTAAAAGGCTAATATTATATTGGTCTTCAGCAAAATCAATTTACATGCTAATATGTGAGGCTAACACCAAAATGATGGGTTCCATTTGATATGTTTCCTTGCTTCCCTGCAGAAAGACTTCCATCATCTTCATAATCATCATTATCATCATCATCTTCCCTTAGATATGGACAGAAGTTTGCATTTTGTAGCACTTCTGAGTAGTAAATTGAATACTTTGTTTCTCAACAAATGTAGGGATAGCATGTCTTTAGTCACTGATGTTTATTCTTGGAAAACGAGTCACTAAATCCTTAATGAATTAGCATGTAAAGTCTAACTCTCTGAAATTATTAAAGAACTTACCCAATTGACTTAATTTTTATTATCTCCTACTACTGTAGTAATCAATGGTCCCTTCTGAACTGGAGAAAATAGTTTATGATAAGTAATTAATGCTTGAAACTAGCTATTCCTAGAAAGACTAACATTTAGGTCTTGTAACCTGGTGGGTCCCTGGGAGTGCTAATTAATAGCTAGTCATTACCTGCACCGCATTTCCCCAGCAAAGAATTTCATACTTCTTTTCCTGAATTGTTTTGCATATAAATATCACTTGCCTTAACAAACACTACTTGAAAACATCATTGTGTGTAGGTTTTATTTCCTTACATAAGAATTAAGAAAATCTAAGGTAAGACCTTATACATTTAAACCACAGCTATAAAGAGAAGTAAACAGATTTCCAAAATCAAGATAAAAGAAACACCCCTGAAGTAATCCAGTTGTTTTGCTAATGTACCTCACGATGCTACCACCACACTGACCTTTCCTACTCTGATCTATAGCTGTTTTATGAAAAGGTCAAATCTTGCCCCTGATATAGACCAATTATACACTGCTGAAAAGGTAAGATAAGGCTTGACAGTTGTGATGGTTTAACTTTATGTCAACTTGACTGGGTTAAGGGGTACCCAGTTAGCTGGTAAAACATTATTTCTGTGTGTGTCTGGGAGGGTATTTCTGGAAGAGGTAAGCATTTGATTCCACAGGCTGAGTAAAGACAGCCACCATCACCAATTCGAGTGGGCATCACCCAGTCCATTGGGGCCTTAAAGGATGAATTTCCTCTCTCTTCTTGAGCTGAGACTGTCAGCGTTTTTTGCCTTTAGACATCAGAGCTCCTGGTTCTCATGCCTTTGGACTCCGGGACTTTCCCCAGCAGCCTCTTGGTTCTCAAGGCTTTGGTCTTGGACTGAGACTGATGCCATAGGCTGCCCTGGCTCTCCGGTCTTCAGTCTTGGATTGGAACTTTACCAGTGGCTTTCTTCTGGTTCTCCAGCTTGCAGAAGGCAGATCATGAGACTTTTGGTCTCCATAGCCACGTGAGCCAATTCTTATAATAAATCTCCTTGTATACACACACACACACACATGAATGCACACACACACACACACACACACACACACACACATATATGTATATCCTATTGGTTCTGTTTCTCTGGAGGATCCTGACTAATAGGACAATCTAAGAAAAACAGATTCACCTCCATGTGGTGCAGTTCAAAGAGGGTAGAAAATCTTCACTACTTAAGTTGAAACCTTCTTCCTTTGGGTATTGTCCCTCCTTGGAAAATGTAATATTGATTGGCAGCTTTGGACAGAGTGTAATTTTAACACAATACACATAATATTGAGGATTGAACTTCCCTGGGCTTTTATGGAAGGCCAGGCTGTGTGTTTATTGATGTTTCACATACAGTTTCATGTTGACTCTCTTAAAAAAAAAATGTGTTTTCAGGTTGAATTCCAAGCAAAAGATTGCTCTGAAAAGCACTCCATCTTCACCTTTACCAAAAACGAACAAAAGAAAAAGAAGCAAGGAAAATGGGGGAAAGTGTTAGAAACTTTTATACAGCTGTATTCAGGAAAGAACACAGACGATCACCCATGAAACTATACACTTCTCAGCACTGACTATATATTGGGTTGACCAAAAAGTTTGTTTGGGTTTTCCATATCTTACGGAAATCCCAAATAAATTTTTTGGCCAACCCAGTATATATAAATCATCGGGGGGAACTATTTTATTAAAAATGTGCATTCCTAGACGCCAACTCTGAAGTTTCTGTCTTACGGGTCTAAGGTGAGGGCCTGAAACACTTTTTTTTTTTTTTTTTTTACAGTTTTCTGAGTGACTCTGAAGTACATCCATGGGTAACTAACAGATTAGAAAGTGATGGACAGAAAACTGAAACCCTGTGTCAATAAGCACAATTGTGTGACTTTACAGAATTTATTGCAGGATGTTGTACAATTGTAATGAGTTTTGATATAAATGATATGAGTTTTTAACAAGTGCAGAAGAAAGTGACAATAAATTTCCCAGTAAAATAAAGATATAAATCCAATAATGTGGCATTGAATGCTAGGGCATCAAAAAGGATAACACAAGCAGGAAGAGAGCGAGAGAAAGAGACAGAGAGAGATAAAGATCAGTCTATACCTGTGATAGTTTTATGCTTCCACTTGGTTATTGTTCCCAGTCAATCAAACCCTAATGTAGGTATTGCTGTGAAGGTTATTCTGTAGATGTGATTAATGTTCATAACTCGTTGACTTTAAGTGAAGGAGATTTATCCTAATAATCTGGTGGACATGATTCAATCAGGTGAAAGTCTTTAAGAGCAGAAATGAGATTTCCCAGAAGAAATTCTGCCTGTAAACTGCAGCTTCAGTCAGCCCTTCCATTTAGCCTGCCCTACAGATTTTGAGCTTGCCTAACCAGACCCCACAATTGTGTAAATACCTTGCAAGAAATCTCTTAGTATATAATCTCCTATTGGTCCTCTGGATGAACCTTGACTGATGCACTGCTGTAAGACTATTCTCTTAACCCTACGTACAAAGGGTTCTTTCTAAAGAAATCCATTTCCATCAGGACCCCACCCAATAGCAGGGCCCCTGAGGGCACCATTCACACTGTGTATGAGGTCATTCTCCAAGGGGTGACATTTCTCATGGAATACCGTGTGATGAATGAAGGCACCAAAGTTGTGCAAATCTGTTGTATTGCACTGTCCTCCTTCAAGTTTTTTTTTTATATAATTGCCTATGGACAATAGAGCGAAATATTCTTCACCTGAAAGGGGCAATATAGTCATTCTCAACTGATCACCTCATGTCAATGATGTTACAAATAAAAGATTCAAGTAACATAATAAATGGATATAAGATATCCTTTATTACGAAATCAATCAGGCATTAATCCTCAGAGAAGACTAAATCTGAGAGTGCAGTATTTTAGCAAGGCTAACTTTCCTCTGGTTTTGCCACAAGTTACTGGAAGTTGCTAAATGCTCGGTGTAACCACCACCTGCTCTGTGCAGCTTTCCCCATATGTCACAGGTCATCACAAAAATTCCTTTTACTCTGCTCCTGAGGCTTTCCAAATTCCAAACTTCCTTTTGATATTCCATTCTGTATTCCAACTTCGGCACTTAGCAGATAATATTGTGCATTATTGATTTTCTTGCAATTTTCATGTGCTTTTCCTAACGTTTCTCATGCTTATGAATCATGTGCTATATTCTGTCATATCCCAGCTTTCTAGCTCACATCTGACTTACTGGTTTTAAAGAAATATTTGTTAATGAAATTGTATTTACACTAGAAGACAATGACATCAACAAATGGATCATACAGAATATGTAAAATAATCTCTTTAAGTTTATCACAGAATATCTAAGCATATTAAGAGGATCTTAATGATCATTTGCAGCATGGGAAAAATCCCATGGTAGTAACTCAGACTTTTATAATTCCTTTTCTGTTCCAAAAGTAGAGATTTGGGCAAATCTTTTTCTTCCTGGCCAAATTGTTTTTATTAAATGTTTTCCTTCAGGAAAATTTTTCTCAGACACAAAAGCAATCCTCTAATATGAAATGAGACAGGGACTCTAATCAGATGTTTCCCTAAATGCATGGTGAATTTAATCCTAACATTTCAATTCATTCTTTTATTTAAAAATTGTATTGAGCATCTATCAATACAATTTACAAGGGCTTCCCTGGTGGCGCAGTGGTTGAGGGTCCGCCTGCCGATGCAGGGGACGTGGGTTCATGCCCCGGTCCGGGAAGATCCCACATGCCGTGGAGTGGCTGGGCCCGTGAACTGTGACCGCTGAGTCTGTGCGTCCGGAGCCTGTGCTCTGCAACGGGAGAGGCCACAACAGTGAGCGGCCCACGTACCAAAAAATAAAAATAAAAACAATTTACAAGATATTGTATTCTATGCAGACTTCTAAAAGTCCCTGACCTCATTGAGCTAACATTGAAGTGAGGAAATAAGACACAGTTAATACAACAAATGAGTGCATTTAATAGTTATTAGAAGGCCATAAGTATTGTGGAGAAACATAAAACAGAAAGGGAGGGTAGTTAGTGCAGTGGGGCAGGGCTGGCTCGGAAAAGAGTGATGGTGTGTGATCTTAAAGAGAGCAGAAGGAAGGACCTCACTGAGAAGGTGATTTGAGCAAAGACATGGAAGATATGAAGGTGGGAACTATATGGGAATCTAGGAGAAGACAGTTGCAGATGGAGGAAGCAGCAGCCTAAGGCAAACAGTGCCAAGGGCATTAGGGGAGCAGCGAGTGAGGAGGATAAGCAACAGGAGACAATGTTAGAGGGGAGACAGGTGTGCCTGTCATGTAGTCCATCGTAGGTAACCTTGAGGACAATGCTTTCAACTGTGAATGTGATGCAGAGCCATCAAAGAGAATTGAGTCAAGCAGTATCCAGATGACACTGAGATTAAGAGATACACACTAGTATGTATAAAACAGATAAATAGCAAGGGTATATTGTACAGCACAGGGAATTATAGCCTTTATTTCATAACCACTTTATTTTTTAATTATTTATTTATTTATTTTTTGCGGTACGTGGGCCTCCCACCACTGTGGCCTCTCCCGTTGTGGAGCACAGGCTCCGGAAGCGCAGGCTCCGCGGCCATGGCTCACGGGCCCAGCCGCTCCGCGGCACATGGGATCCTCCTGGACCGGGGCACGAACCCGCGTCCCCTGCATCGGCAGGCGGACTCTCAACCACTGCGCCACCAGGGAAGCCCCATAACCACTTTAAATGGAGTATAATCTATAAAAATGTTGAGTCACGACGTTGTACACCTGAAACTAATATAATATTGTAAATCAACTATACTTCAATGAAAAGATCATTCTGGAACGTTAGAAGTATCATGTTGGTTTGGACTAGACCGTGGAAGGGGCGAGAGTAGACGAGAGACAGGTTAGGAGGCTATTACAATATTCCAGGGGATGGCTTGTGTCAAGTGAAAGTGATGAGAAGGGGTGAGGTGTGTGTTCATAGTAAAGCCAGTTAGGATTTCTGAAGGACAGAAAATGAGCTGTAAAAAAAATGAATCAAGGAAGGCCTTAACTTCTTTTTATAAATGTACCATCATGGAAAGAGCTGTGTTTGAAGACTGCAGTCACCTGTATTGTTGATGCAATAGATCACCTTGTTACCAGGAAATTTCCCTCTTGTAAGTAACACAAACCTGTTAATAAGCTTCAATTCTATTAATGAGTGCATGAAACTAAACTTACTTTAACACCTGCCAAAGAAATTCGCTATTAATGTAAAAGCTGTGAAGGAAAATAAACTTAACGAATCTGATCCATCCTGTTTATTACATTGGCTAAAGGCAGTGATGTATTGGAGCTGGTTTGCACCAGCCAGGGTAGAAGCCATCGTTCACATGTCTTCCCAATTTGGCGTTTGCATTATCGCTTGAAAGTGGCATGCTGGGAATATTCACACCATGAAAATCATCAAATGCTCCAAGCTCAGGATTTTATTTTTTTCCTTTCTACCAAAGTGATTGTTTAAGCATTAACCAGCACAACAGTGCTAGCAACAACAGATTTTACTATTGAATTAAAATAAATAAATCAAGGGCTGTGCTTGCTCTTTGCTTTCTAAAATTTAAGTTATCTATCATGTATCTGTGTTACTCCAGGCTATTTACTAATAAAAATAAATAAGGTCTTTTAAAGCCATTTTCATTCATACTTTCACAAACTATTACGGTGAGCAGCAAGCAGCAAAGAGAGGTGAGAGGTAACAAAGAACGCAATCTTTAAGATCTGAATGACCTAGAACTTTACTATTTGTGTGATCTTATAATAAGTGTTATTGGACAGTTTTCTCATCTTTTAGGTGGGGGAGCACCTATGTTAGCTTGCCATTGTGGAAATTGGTAAATTTCCTATCCCAAAGCAGGCACTCCCTAATTGACAGTTCCTGTCTTCTCTTTTCCTTACATACCTTCCTCCCAACAGCACATATTTCGCTTGCAGTGACTTGACTCTAGAATAAATTAACCAGCCTCCTCATGACAAATGGTTTAATCTTTTTATTTACTTGTTTTCTGTTTATTTTTGAAACAAACTGTATTGAGGTATCAGTGACATATAATACACTGCATCATGTAACGTGTAGAATTCAATGAGTTTGTTAGACATACACAACCACAAACGCCAGCCACAGTCACAATACAGAACATTTTTATCACTCCCAGAAATTTCTTCGAGCACATTGTAGTTAATTCCTCTCTCTACCTTCAGTCTCCAGGTAATCACTGGTTGGCTTTCCGTCACTATAAAAAGTTTCCATTTTTAAAAATGTCATATAAAGGGAATTGTATGGCATGTACTCTTGTGTTTGACTTCTCTCATACAGTGTAATATTTTTAATATCCTTCAGTGTACAAGAGTTTCAGCTGTTCCATTTTCTCTGTAACACTTGACATTATACGTATTTTTCATTTTAGCCATTCTAATGGGTGTATAGTGGAGTCTCGTTACAGTTGAAAGGGTCTTTTTCCTATAACTAATGATGTTGAGCATTTTGTGTGTGTGTGATGGCCTTTTCTGACCTTTCTAAAGAACAGCACTTTATTTTTTATTTCTCTTTTATTTTATTTTTATAATCTTTATATTTACCCTTTCACTTAATGCTTAGTTTTCTCTTCATATTTCTAGCTTCCTATAAAGGTAGCTTAAATAATTGAATTCAGCTCTTTCTTTTCAAACATTTTCTAATGTATGTGTATTCTGTATTTTGGATGTATAATCTTTTGTAAATGTCAGTGGATTAAAAGATGATTAATAATGTCATTTAGATCTTCTACACCTTTACTACTACTATTATTTTGGCTAGTTTTCTTTAGGAAACACTGAGAATGACCCCTCTAATTCTTTTTGGCTTACTTCCTATATAGCATTTTTTTTAATGCTGTTTCTATCTGTTTGGGTCACATTTAAAGCATGTCTCTTTTAGACTACAAGCAGATGGCTCTTGCTTTTGTAAATAATCTAAAAATCACTGCATTTTGATTGGGTGTTGTCAGGAGTTTAGCTAAGCTACTCCATGGTATTGCATCCTAAACTGACTAGCCCTCCGTGCAAGTGCACACCCTAGATGGTAGCCATGCAATCACAAGCAAATGTGAGTTCCTGATAGGACTTCCCCAACAGCCCTTGTGATAAACAGTCTCTCCTGCCTCCCAGCTCCTGTATGCTTATGCACCCCTTAGACAAGATCTTTGGGGGTCTGACCAAAACTCTTACTCTTTTGGATTAAGTTGACCAATCCAGTTCTGGCCTGGGAACCCAAAAGCATTCCACCCACGAACTCTACTAAGGCCTCTGCCCGGGTCTTGCCTCTTTCTCTTCTGCACTTTGCCTTCACCTCCCTGTGTGGTCTCATGGGGCATGTCATCATGTACTATACTTCCTCCAGGACCTGTGAGTGATAACTTCCCTATTTCAATTTCTCCTGTGGTCTGTTGTTGAATTTCAGCTCATCATCCGGCACCCTGTTCTCCCCTTAACAAATATTGGGTTGACCAAAAGGTTTGCTGAGGTTTTTCTGTAAGATGTTATGGAAAACTCTGAATGAACTTTTTGGCCAACCCAATATTAATTTAATAAAGTCAAAACACGGGTATAGCCTATTCATATTTAATAGAAATATTGTTTGATATACCATTTTGCTATTTTCCATTTTCTTTCTCTTTTTTGTTATTTCTCTGTTCCTTTTTCCTGCCTTTCTGTTAATCAGATATTTCTTTAGTATTCCATCTTATTTCCACTATTTGCATTCTAGCTATATTTCTTTGCATTATTTTTAAGAATTAGAATTAAAGTATATATTTTAAGGATCTAGGAATGAAAGTATATATCTTTAACTTATCCCAATCTACTTAGAGGTAATTCTGACTTGACTTACTTCTAGGAAAATATAGGAACTCTAGAGCTGCATATTTCCATTTTCTACCCTACTCTGTACTCTTTGTATCACTATGGTCTTATATATGTTATTAATTTCTCAGTAGTGCTTTATAATTTTGCTTTCAATGGATAATGCTTTTTAAAGGAAACTAATAAAAGAAATGGTAAACATTTGACTAACAAAATATTGTGTTTACCCACATATTTACCATTTCCAGTGCTCATCACTGCTTTCTGAAATCCAAGTTGCTTTCTGCTGTCACACTCCACTTTTAGCATTTCTTATAGAGCCTATCTGCTGCCTCCAGATATTCTCAGTTTTTGCTTATCTGAAATTTGACAGATATAGAATTCTCAGTTAACAGTTCCTTTCTTGAATGTATTGTTGTAATATTCTGACCTTCATAGTTTTCCTCCTATTTGTAACTTTTCAAGAATAAACTCTCCTCTGGCTTCTGTCATCTTTTAGATACATTCCAGTTATTTTAAACAATTCATTTTCAAATTTAATCCTGTTCTTATAATTATAATTTGTGGGAGGGTTTGAACAATCACTTTACTGTGTCATCATTACCAAATATCAGATAGCTTAATCTCGAATAATTTCATATTTTGTGCTGATGAAGAGATGACAACTCAGATCTTAGAAAATGTATAAAACCTGAGAAAATCCAGTACTAGGAACTTGGTTCAAATCTTAGACATAAAAATAATCTGCTTCACAATACCTATTTTTAAGCCTACACAAAGCCTTAAGACTATGATAACATAAAAAACATAAACATAACATAAAAGCTCTGCTGCTTTTAATTTCTTTTAGAAGCCAAGAGATATTTATTTTATATGTGCTTTTCAATCTAAGCATATATTTCATTGAGGAAGTAGGGAAGGCGAATGACGATTTTGGCAGTGTGAAAAGTCTATATTTGAGAATATTTGTTGAAGGTATTTCAAACTGCTCTTTTCTGTAGAATTAGAATGTTCTTCTTGTTATGTTTAAATTTCAAAGGTCAGCTCTGAATTTGTAACTAGGTAAACCTTGCATTTACCTCTTTGGAAATTGAAGTGAATGTCTATTGACAAAATGGCGTTTTATGAGTTCAGTGAGGGGATGAATAAAATGAAGCTTGAATGAAGGTGACAGTGGAAATGAGCAAGGGTGATTTGTTCCATAAAAAGCTTCAAAATGGTCAGATAAAAAGCCTTATTCTAGGTGCACCAAAACAAAACCTGACAGTGGCAGTAAGAGCTATTACTTTGAAGTCACTGTCATTTTGAGGGGATGATAGTGCTACCTCACAGAAACAAATGCTAAGGGAAAACAAAGTCTAAAGATGAATAGTTTTAAGCAACAAAAAAGAAGACATGCATCTTTACTCCCCCAAGATAAGTCAGGTTACATTTCTGTTCTTGACTTCTACCTTGTTGTAAATATCTAGCTGAACTTTTGAAATTCAAACTACGTATTCATTAAGTATTTGTAGCAAAGTTACATGGGAAAGTATTGATTTTCTCCTCCCCCATCTTCTCCCCCTCCCTCTCCCTCTTCTCCTTCTCTTTCTCCTTCTCCTTCTACTTCTTCTTCTTCATAAACTAAGATATTATAGAACATCTTTAAAATCTAATCTGTCATTCAAAATCTTTTTCTCTCAAACTTTTATGTTTTGAAAAAAATACAAAACACCAGGATATAATCTAATTTGTGGATCAAATCATTTCAGTTTTGATACTTATACTATGACGTTTGGTTGATATTAAACATAGGATTCAATAAATGAATTCATATACCCTTCCTCCGGTTGGGTGCCTTGCTGGTACTCTATCAGTGCAGCTATTCTTATTGGTAGCATCAGACGTCTAGGGTGAATTCGGAAAACTCAGCCAGCTTGTTCAATGGCCTCAGAGTCAGGAAAACAACGTGCATGGACAGGCATGTGAGTATAGGTCCTGCCAAGCAGTCCACCTTGTCAGGAGATATTTATAAGAGGATTTGAGAAAATTAGTGAACATATTGAAAACAATAAGTGGCAGATTTCTCATTGCTGGAGAAGGGATGTGGAAATATAGTGCTAGATTGGATTAGGAGGTATTGATAAGCTCGGTTTTTCATAGATGATAGATAAATAGAAAAATAGGTAGATATGTATGTATGTATATGTGGAAATACTTGAGTCTGTCTGTGTGTGTGCTACGCCTACATATATATCTTAGCTCTAGTCATTTTGAGAATATAGAAGAAATAACCTAAATCTTGGTTTTTAAATACTATTTTCCACTAAAAGGAATCCGAGCTCTGAATGGCTGATTTCAGGGCTGGGGCAGGAAAAGTTCAAGATGAACTTAAAACATCTTATGTTAAGAGGGTGCTTAAAGAATGATGAAATCTCAAAACAATAAAGGAGGCATCTTGAAGGAACTCCTACTGTCCAATCTGGGGCTATTTGAACATCAAAACAAATACTGATAATAGATTACCGATATAGTCCATACTTACATAAATAATTTAATAAAATACGGAGAAGAAAGGAATTCTGCCTTAAATAGAATGTTAACTAACAAATATAAAACTCATGAAGACACCAGAATATTATTATTTCTCAACTGTTAGAGTAACAATCTGTTCAAGTAAGAATCATCAATGAATACTAAATCCAGTGGAAGAAATATCAAAGGGGAATGGGTTATTTACATAGTCTCAGTCTCAAAATATGTGTCCACAAAAACTCAGAGGCCCACCGCCTTGATGAAGTTTCTTGGAGTCTGATTGTCTAGGACATATTGCCAAGTTCACATATTTCCTCCAAGGTGAAAAACAAGTTGCTGAATCTTGCACAGAAAACCACTAAAAAGTTTTAAGTATGTAAATGTTGGGGAGATTTTGGAGGCAACTTATGCCACTCATTTTTAAGGTCTGGAAAAATTTTTAAATCATTATTATTATTTATTTATTTATTTTTTCCGTTACGCTGGCCTCTCACTGTTGTGGCCTCTCTTGCTGCGGAGCACAGGCTCCGGACGCGCAGGCTCAGCGGCCATGGCTCACGGGCCCAGCCGCTCCGCGGCATGTGGGATCTTCCCGGACCGGGGCACGAACCCGTGTCCCCTGCATCGGCAGGCGGACTCTCAACCACTGCGCCACCAGGGAAGCCCTAAATCATTATTCTTGATCATTTGCTTCCTTGTTTATTTATTCAACTTTAGGGGAATGCTCATTAAGTAGGTGTTGGGTTTTAATGTTAAGTATTTTGCTTTCGGAAAATTTCCTGTTTCAGTGTGGTATCTTCATCCTTGTGTACTGCTTCCTGCTTCTGGGTCCTGCTAGTCTATTCTGTCAGGTATTAAACCTCCAATCTTGTATTTAATTTGAGAAGGGAAGAGGCACTCAGCCACACCAAAAGGAATTCTGTAGAGTTAACTGCTTTGTATGTTTATTTTTAAATAATTATTAAAAATTGCTAATCTATACTAGATAGACTAACATAATAACCCCCAAATACGTGACTTCAGCAATTATTGACTCATGATCAGTCTTGTTGCATCAATAGTCCAATGCATTTCCTTTCTTCCATCACAAAATGTAGAAGCAAATCTCAGACATCATAATATTTCTTTTAAAACTATTTTGATATGAAGTCTAAAAGATAAAGATTCTTTGTTAACATAAGCAAAATACCATTATTATAACTGTGCAGGAAAGGGTTAACCCATCAGGTCAGTTGAGAACCACTGGTATATAGCGGCCATAATCTGGGACTTAAGGTATTCTAAGGTCCCATAATCTGGGACCAATGCCACTGTGTTGGTCATTATTTCTAGGTCGTTACAGTGTACAGAGCTAAGAAACGGCTATTGACATTCTTTATTCATATTCAGGACTACAGGATTGTTACTCAGTTTCATCAGTCTTACATCTTAAATGTCTTTCTCCTATTCTGAAAATCTGGGTAACAAATGACATCAACAAAATTGTTCTTATGCTTTATTATTCAATATAATCACAGAATCAATAATAACACCAAAATAATATCAATGTATAATTTAAATAAAAGTTTTTAATGATTTTACCATGAAATTTACTTATGGTTACATTTGTTTATTTTATCAAATTATTAGATAGATTTTCACTGCTGTGGCCTCTCCCGTTGCGGAGCACAGGTTCCAGACGCGCAGGCTCAGCGGCCATGGCTCACGGGCCCAGCCACTCCGCGGCATGTGGGATCTTCCCGGACCGGGGCACGAACCCGTGTCCCCTGCATTGGCAGGTGGACTCTCAACCACTGTGCCACCAGGGAAGCCCCCGATTTTTTTTTTTAAATAACCTATATGCCTTAAGGAAAAGAAACAGTTTGTGTTCTAACACTTCCTCACGTGTGTATTATTCCCCAGGAGAAATAACTTTATACCATATTAACATATTTTGCTTCCACTAACTCCATCATGTCTAATTAATATGAGCATATTATTTTGTCATATCATTTACCATTTACCACTTTAAATAGGATCTTTTTTATATTTTGCTTTTATATTTTATGATTTTAGATTTCTTATATTCTTCATATTCCTACTTTTCCTTTCCCACCTTCATTATATAATTAAATACTTTGTTTGAGTCAATATATACTGTTTTCATTATGATGCTATTCGCTATTGACCTGAGTATGTTGCCTTTCATTTTATTTCTTTTCTCATATATTTTTTATAATTTTCTTGATTTTTCACATTCTTTGCTTTCTGCATATCTCTCAGATCATTTTTCTTCTTTATTATAGATATCAATGTCTAAAATTTTCCTAAATACACAGATACAGTTTAAAGTAACAGTTCATTAAAAAATGTTTTACTAATTAAAAGAAAGATAAAGGAGACATTTTTGCTGAAACCTTATATCCCAACTTCTTCTGAATTAGACCTGTCACTCTCTAAGTTTGTTAAGCAGCTGTTATCTTGGGATACTCTTCGTCTCTGTGTTATGTTTGTTTCCTACATTCCTGTTTATTTATTTTAATTTTTATTTTATATTATTTTATTTCTATTCTTCCTCGGATATTTTATTACTGATATATTCTCAGATTTATTTCGCTGTGATATGCATATTATGTGGGTTATTATAATTTATTCCATTTTGGGGAGATCTTCCACAAGCTTTTTTAGTTTGGAGACTCCTGTACTTAAGTTTGGAGAAATTTTCTCATATTGTTTCTTCAATGAATTCTTTCTTTTGGTCTGGTCTTCTTAGATATCTTTTTGATTGAATGTCACTCATTTTTATTCTTTATTTTAAAAAATGTTTTATCTCTCCTATTATTTATATTTTGAGTTGTCTTATTATACTTTATGAGAAATTTCTTTGACATTTCTCTCTAGGTAGGTAGCTAAGTAGATAGATAGATGATAGATAGATAGATAGATAGGTCTTATTAGATATACATCAATCTTGTTGTACATATAATTTTTTCTTGTTTTCTGAATGTTTCTTTTACATATAATAGCTTGCTTTTCCTGTTCAATAGATTCAATGTCTATGCTAATTTCTGACACTGTAAAAAATATCTTTTAATTCTCTCTTAATTCCTCTCTTTTCTTGTTTTATTATTATTTATTTTTTTACCAGTTTCCCTTTTTTTTCATTCTTTGATTTTTTTCATCACTGTCTTTAATGTTAGTTCTCTCCCCAGTTGTCTAGTGATCACATCTTTGCCTTTCACATTTCAAGGCAAAGCATGTAAAGGCTTCTTTTGCAAGCTCAGATTATTGTAGGCTTGGCTTGGGGTCTGAAGAATTTCCTGCAATGTAAAAAGCCAATGAACCAGGTTTTGGTCATCTAACAATGGGTACTGGGGAGTTCCTTGGTCTTTTATGATGAACATTATGGCTGATACTTTTCATTTTGTGGTAATACCATGGTGATAACATTGTGTTTCTCTGTGTCTCCCTGAACCAGCCTGGTATTGCCAAATCCAGATCAAATTTCTCTGGAAAAACAGGTCAACTGTCCTATGGTATTGAAGAATAGCCTGGCCTAAACTGCCAGTGGGTCAGCAAGGAGACCAGAAGTCAAACTGTCCCACAAGTTTAAACTAAGCTGTGTCATCTAAGATTATCCCCATCTTCTTCTTCAGTGGGTTATCCAACTCCTGAGAGTTTCCTCTGCTCCACTAGGTGACTCAGCTTGTTTCTTATAATTATCCCTTTTAGTAGGCATTTATGTTCCATTTCTTGCTGTTCTACTGAATCCACTGTTCTTTGACTTTCAAGATGGTGTTAAGAGATACTCTTTGCTGTTGTTCTTTTTTCCCCTTTTCTTTGTCCTTGTTCATTTATAAACAAGCAGTCTTTTGAATTCATTTTTGTGAGTAGAGATTTAATGTATGTATTTTGCCTGGTGAAATGAACATATCAAAAAATAAAGAAAAGAACAATTTGCAAGATAGTTTTTTTATTCCTTTGCAGATTGTGATGTTTTGAGTGAAAATAATACTTGGAAGTTTTGTGTTATTGTTTAATTTACCTAATTGCTTATAATATCAATTTTGCAAAAGGTTCACTCTTACTATAGAGAAGCACCACGGCAAATGCTTTGCTAGGCAAACCTGTAGTTAAATTATCATTAACCTTTCCTGTTCTGACCTAATTTGAAGGGAAACTTACTCAACGATCACTTTTTCTCATTTCCTGAAGTAGTAGGTGAAAAAGAGTCTAGGACTTGGCTTCATTCAGCTGTTTTCCTGTAATTCTTCCATTCCTTCACTGATTGTTGAATGATCCCTTCAATGATTACTGAATCCATATCATTGTATAATATTATTCTGGGAACTAAAGAGAAGTAAAAATGTATACAGTAGGCCCCTGACCCTCAAGAAACTTACCATGGTATTGTTTAGAAATACACAGATAAACACATACAGAAAACTAAATATATACACCACAAAATAACTATATAAAATATCATACCACAGTGTATAATCAGTTGCATTAATAGAACCAAAAATAAACATTTTGATTTCATAAGATAAATTATTTGGGGCTAAAATTATCAAAAAATTGTCTAAATAGAAATGAGAAGTTTAAGAGGTACCTTGAATCGTTTGTATAAGATTCAAGAAGGGCAGTTTAAAAGGTGAAAGTGGAAACAAAGATGTAAATGTCATGGTCTAAACACGGGTTGGAAAAGAATTTCCAGACATAAGACAGAATGTAAAGAAGATAGAATTTATTAGAGGGAAGGGTCGCTGCCAGAATAGCGGGCCGACTTCCTAGTAGTCTGGGAGAGTCGAGCCCAAACATGTGTTATTGATCAGTTTTTATAGCCAGAAAACAAAGGAATGGTCCGAGGTGAAAATTTTGTTTACTGATTGGTGGAGGCACATATACCTTCCTTCTATACGGTAGGAGTGGGGACAGTCCGGTAGGGGGTGTAGTAACGCTGAAACTTTTTCAGGCAGGGTCGTCCTTTGTCCTAGGAGCACCACAGTAAATATGGGGATGGAAAGACCAGTTTCCAGGTTCCATTCATTCTTTAACTCAACAAATATTTGTGGACAACTTATAAAATGCCAGTCAGTGTTCTAGGTGGAGATACAGATCATCTTAATGTGAGGTAATTGATCTGACTGAATTAGAGGGTTTTATGAGATTCATAGGGAACAGAAATTGACAAGGCAGACTGAGAACAATTCTAGGCTCTAAAGCTGCTTAAGTCTTATACTTCCTTCCCCACGCTTCAGTTTCTTTTCTTGTTTTATCTGCAAACATAATGTGTATCAAAGACCGATGTCTGTACCTGTATTACTCTTAATTTACTGCTTTTTTTGCCTTCTGTATTTCATCATCTTATATTTGTTCAGTTGTTTTTACTTCTCTGCCTCACACATCTCCTCTCTTCTGAATTCAAGTAAATGTGTTATATACCCAGCTGTACAAAGTAAGCACAGTTATTTTAATGCTAAATGTTACCATAAGCCATGCCTTCGTAACTTTTTATTCGTAGTCTCAATATAGTTCCCTCCAATATGGAGAGTAATTTAGCTTCTGGCTCTTAGATTGTGAATAACTGAGATGGTCATTTCACTTTTGCTTCTAAAATGACTTGCCTTGGGCAGACATTCACTACGGCTACAACTACACATCAGACATCGGATGACAGTTCTTTGCCCTGAAGTATGATTTGCACTAGTTACAGCAACATTACTGAGTAGTGATGTTAGCTGCAGTGGACGATACTTCACTCTATTGGAGGTGATGGAGAAGGTCAAAGTTAAATACAGTTTTATGCTTTCAGGCACACTATTACATCCTGTTTTGCCTTCTTTGAAATAGGGATCTTTTGTGTTAATAGGTAAACTGGTTGAAGTACTATGAATCTACAATTTGCAGAATTACAATTACCACTTCAGCAGCCACCAATGAGAAATTCCGGCTAACCTCATCAACATTCCTTAGCAACAAGACACAAACGCTCAAAGGAGATGAGAACAGGCCACCTGTGGATATATGGATACAAATGAAAGAAACAAAGAATGAAAAAAAAATAAAAGAAACAAAGAATGGCAGCATTGAGTATTTTTTGTTCACTCTATTCTTCACTCAGCAAAGATCTTTTCAGAGAAACTTATACCTATCATCATGGAGTAAGATTTCCTTTGGAGGAAACCACATGTTCTGGTCTTTTATTTAATTATTGGGACTGATGAATATGTTTAAATATTTGTCATTTTGTTCTGTTTGACCCTGCTTTTAGCTTGGGCTAAAAGCTAAAATGGTGGATTTTGAGGAATGAATCCCCTCTCCCCAGTACCCTGCTTTTCTCCAAGATGACACTTGTGTCTGACAATTGCCACCATGTGTGTCTGCCTATCTCTTCAGCTGTGCCCTTGTCAGCACTTCCTCTCACTTTTCATCAGAATCACATTTAACATCTGCCCTTTAATGATCGGATGTGGCTATTAGCCTCTCCTGGGTGCCAACTTCACCAGCCTCTCTGGCTGTAAGATCACATTGTGACCTGCATTAATATTGATGCTATTAGTGCTTCCAACCTCTGCTCTCCCCTCACAGCAGTCTGTCCTCATTCCCATCCCCTTCCTTTGTAGCAAATAATTGTCACCATGGCTGCTCATCAGCTCTGTTTGGTCATTAAGCTCCAAACGTGCAGGTCTGACACCTGCAGCAAAGTCTGTATCTATTACCTAAAACACTTACACGAGCCAGAATCAAATCACCTGGTTGATAGAAGCCTTACCTGCTGTACTTGATTTCAGTTTCAGTATGGAATTTACTGTAGCAGTGAGCTGAGAATTCTAAAGACATGAATTAGGAGAAGGGGTGTATATCATAGAGATTAAGACCATAGTGCCTGAAGTTAGACAGAGGTGGTTTCCATTCCAGGATCTGCTGTGAAGCCTTGGAAAGTCATAACATTTGTCTATCTCAGTTTTTTCATCATTATAAGAGGAATAAGAGCTCCCACTCATAGGTTTTGGGGTCAGAATTAAATAAGGCAAAGTCTACATAATTAATCCCATAGTTGTTTGGTATCTGTGGACCAGTGAATGCTACCTTTGTTTTTTTCATAGTAATAGGTTTTGGCAAAAGTGATACTCTATCCTTGGACTAAAAGACTATACTTTTGTAAATGCGTGTATTATTGATCTGTATCTTCTACATGATATCTACTTGACATTCATTTTATTGTCTGTCAATTATTCAATATATTAAATTTATTAAACACGTTTGAGAAGCTGAATTATACTAAATAGAAAAAAATCTACCACTACTGACACTTTATATTTGCTTCAATTAAGGATATCATCATTTGTTTCATGATAAATGTAACATCTGTCACACCTCCATCTCCCACCCCCAATCTACTGTGGATATTGTTGCCAGAGTGGATCACAAATCAGAATATATCAGTTTCCTACATGAAAGCCTTTCTTCGTTAGCTCCCTGTAGCTTTTAGGAAAAAACTGATCTCTTTAATAAGGTACACGCTTGTGCTACATGACTGACCCTCAGCTAACATCTCTCCCTCATGTCCACATTCAAACCTAGCAGAAGCATTTGAAACTCCCAGAGCCCACCTGCTTCGCTTTCAGCCCTGAGTCTCTGTAGCAACGTCTCTCTGTAACACTATGGGTGTGACTTTTATTCGACCATTCAGACATTAACTGCCTTGGGAACTTTTCCCTGACTTTACTTCATCCCATTCTCAATACCCGCCTAAGCCATCCCACTTTACCTGTAATGCTTCTTACATGGGCCTGACTCCTTTCACGACTGCCTTTGAGATCTACAATGTTGAATTATTTCTCTTTATTGTTCTAGAAATTAGCATAATAGCTAGCACTTAGTATTATTTATTGATAGTTTTTTGATTAATAAAACATAGTTTCTTAAAATGTTTTATTGTATGGCAATATCTTTCATATAGAAGTCTTGGGACTTAAGCCTTTGCAAATCAACTGATGTAGGAAAAAAAGGATCTCTTTCTCTTTATTGACTTTGAAGAGTTGATGATTTATGTTCTGGTAAAGTTTGAAACTCCTTTAAGCTTTGAGTTGCTGATTTCGCTATTTTATCAAAGACATTTTCAGTTGGTCCTTGTTAGCAAGTTTTACAATTATGTCTCACTCATTAAAATAATATTGATGTCTGAAAATTAAGATAATAGTATTTTAGCTCCCCAGAGAGAAACAACAGGGATAGCATTACTCAAATAACAATAGAGGGCATAAAATTCAATGTATTCTGCCCAAAGCAGGTGTTGAAATATCTGCTTCTTGCAGCCCAAAATCTACTTTTATCTATTGCTGGAAATGTGTTTTATGCTAGTAACAATTTATATCACATTGTTGTAGGAAAGTCATTAAGAAAAAAAAGGCAGCAAGAAATAATATGTCAGAACAGTCTACAATAACTTTTATATGTCAGTAAAGGTAAACTTCAATGCTTGCCACTGTGAATGCATGAAAAATATCTTCAGTATGAAGTGTGCTTGGTTTTTCTCATGTATTGTAGTGCTTATAACCTCCAATGAGACACTATCTTGTTTTTACAGACTTGACTTCTGATTTTCTTTATGACTTATTTGTCCTCTTATAATGGGCAATACTAATGAACATATGTTATATCAATCAAGATGTCACTATCCTATTTACCTTTTGTTTAATCATCCTTTTTTAGGAAGCGATTGAGATCTACGTTAAATTTAAAGCTCTCGTTGACAAGTTAGACACTGAATAAGGAATGAAGAGGGAATGAAGGAACAGGAAGACTCTGAGTTAGTGCTTCCTCTAGCTGGACTAGATTTCTGCCTGATGGTAAACCAGGTCCAAGACAGTGAAGGGGCCGTTTCATGATTTGAGGCGAAAGTTTGGTGTGGTGCCCAGGGTGCTGCCACTCTGAGTCAGTTTTCTGGACTTGTTATAAAACAATTCCTGATATGAGTGAATCACAGAAATGAAACTTCTTTTTTGGAGCACCCAGTGTTTTTATTTAGATGTTGTAAATTCCCTTCCTAATAAAACATGTGCCTCAGGGAGATTTTGTTTTTCTTTCATTTTAAAAAATGTTGTTCATCATTATTACTTATCAGTAGGAAGATGACATTTATTTACACCAGCAGTCATAGGGGCAAGAAGAATACACAGTTAGCAATCTGTACAGGCTGGACGATTTAGCCCAAAGTAGTAATCTCCAAAACAGTGGTGATCTTTATTACACCCCCAACATCTTCGTTTTTTTTAATATATATTTATATTTACGTATTTATTAATTTTGGCTGCGTTGGGTCTTCGTTGCTGCCCGCAAGCTTTCTCTAGTTGCCGTGAGCGGGGGCTACCCTTCATTGTGGTGCACAGGCTTCTCATTGTGGTGGCTTCTCTTGTTGCCGAGCACGGGCTCTAGGAGGCTGGGCTTCAGTAGTTGTGGCACGTGGGCTCAGTAGTTGTGGCTCATGAGTTCTAGAGTGCACGCTCAGTAGCTGTGGTGCACGGGCTTAGTTGCTGTGCCACATGTGGGATTTTCCCAGACCAGGGCTCGAACCCATGTCCCCTGCGTTGGCAAGTGGATTTTCACCACTGCGCCACCAGGGAAGCCCCACCCCCAGCATCTTAATGTTACTCTATAACTGTATTATTTGGGGCATATCTATGACAGGTAACAAAAGCTCACTTGAGCTCATTTTTAAAATGAAATAAAATAGTATAAGATTCACCATCCTCAGAATCCAATGGTCTAGGTTGCTGTAAGGAACTCAGGAAGACCCCTCTGTCTCTGTTTGCATTGGTATCTCCTACCTTATTCTCTCTAACATAAGGATTAATAAAGAACAAGTTGAATGAACAACAGCCTCAAAAGTAGCTGATATGTATTGGTCACTTATAATGTGTCATTTAACAGATCAAATGACTGACATACGCTATCTTGTTAGTTTGCTTTATAGTGTTATGAGGTTGATAGTTACTCTGATTTTATATTTGAGGAAACCGGAGTTTAGATTAGTCAGTAATGCATTGAAGATAATAGTCTTTTAGTTTACAAGGTAGAAAATGCCTATCGCCCCTTTCCAAATGTACATTTTCATGCTCTAGGAAACAAAAGAGATCAGCACTAACACCTGCTATTTCCAATTTCAGATCTCTGGAGGAGGTGCTTGATATATTCCACTTTGGTCAAGAACCATTTCTGTAGGTCCAATCACCAGTGCCTTACTACTTGATGTCTGTATTATCTCTTTATGGTAGTCCAAATATAAGTGTTTTTAACTTTTACCCTAACTTAGATGATTTGAGGTCTCAGTCAAACTTCTCTTCTCTTTGTCTCCTTATACTTCATTTGAGAGGTTTTTTTTTTATGGCGTCCATATGAAATTTACTCATTCTCTCTTCAGCTTCTTTCAAATTAGTTGTTTAATCTCTCCACTGAATTCTTAATTTTAATTACCACAATATTCAGTTCTAAAAGTTTTACTTTTAGAACCTCTTCTTAAAAGTGGATTTTTTTCTAATCTACCTAACCATTCCATACAGTATTTTATTGCTTAATCATATTTTGACTCCCTTTTTAAAACATATGAAATATGCTTATTTTATAGTCTATATCTGATCATTCCAACATATCAATCTTGGCAGGGATATAATCGTTCATCACTGATGATTCTCTACAGTGGCTTGTTTTCTCTGATATAAGATTAATTAATTTTGAGCTCATGGTCTATGATAGTTTTTTCTTTAAGAATTCCTTTGAGCCCTGCTTTAAGATATTTCCTGCAAAAAGACTGTGAACTTTGACTCTGCTGTGCTCCTTGGTGGCACTGGCAATCCTAAACCAATTTTAAATATCAGTTTGGATGTTTGGGCCACAAATCCTGCCTTCAAAATCCTTGCAAGGATTAGCTTATAGTTAGGAATTCTCAACAAAGACACTCTCCTCCCTGACATAACACAGAGGCACGAACATTTGGTACACAGTCTCTGGCAGGGTGGGGCATGAGGTTCTCACTCTGTGCCCTGATCTTTAAACAGAGATGTTTGTCCCAACTTCCTGCTTTATAAGGGGCCTCCACTTTGTCCTCATTCTGTGTGCAGGGTCCATGTAACCTACCCTATTGTCCACTAGGGACTGGCAGTGTTCCATGGACAGCCACTAACAAAATATCTCATTGATCTCCCCAGGTTCATGATCAGTAGTCAGTTTAGCTTCTGAGCTTCCTCATACTTTCTTCCCAGCTCAGTTATGCTTATCACTGTATGTGCCTTGTATCAGGTGTAGGAGGGCAGTTTAATATCTCCTACAATCATCCATTTTATAATAAACATTAAAAGTATTTTGCTGCTGTTTTTATAACCCCTTGATCTACTCCTCTACTTCAATTCAGAGAACTGAACAGCAGTTAAAGTGCAAAGATATTCACCTCAATACTATTTATAAGATAAAAAAATAAGCAGTATATTATAATAAGGAAAAAACTAGGATATAAATATATGTATATACTTATACCGATCTATACCAATCCTTATGCCAACACACACACATACACACGCAGAAAGAAGCACATTAAGAAGTAAACAACAGAGCACCACGAGCAGTGTGGGGGCAGAGCCTCCAGCACTCCAGGATCATGATGAGTTGGGGTGGGGATAAGGGAGGATGGGAGTGTCAGCTGCTCCTTCTAGATGCTAGGGAATGCAGCTGGACCTGGATCCAAAGCAGGTTCTCCATATTGACCATGGCAGGAGGACAACGCCTGGCTGGAGGACCAAGCGGAGTGCAGAGGCCGGAAACCCTGTGCCTTTGGTTGGAGAGTTTAACCCATTTACATGTAAGCCGTGTGGCTAAAAGGGTCTTGGTGCTCCAGCTGGGTGTCAGGGCTAAGCCTCTGAGGTGGGACAGCCAAGTTCAGGACCCTGGACCACCAGAGACCTCCCGGGCCCAGGTAATATAAATCGGCAAGAGCATTCACAGAGATCTCTGTCTCAATGCTAAGACCCAGCTCTACTCAAGGACCAGCAAGCTTCAGCGATGGACAACCTATGCCAAACAACTAGCAACAAAGGAACACCACCCCACCCATTAGCAGAGAGGCTGCCTAAAATCATAATAAGTTCACAGACACCCAAAAACACACCACAGGATGTGGTTCTGCTCATCAGAAAGACAAGATCCAGTCTCATCCACCAGAACACAGGCACCAGTTCCCTATACTAGGAATCCTACACAACCAACTGAACCAACCAACCAACTGCCCCCACTGGGGGCAGACACCAAAAACAACAGGAACTACGAACTGGCAGCCTGTGAAAACCAGACTCAAAACACAGTAAGTTAAGCAAAATGAGAAGAAAGAGAAATACACAGCAGATGAAGGAGCAAAGTAAAAACCCACCAGGTCAAACAAATAAAGAGGAAATAGGCAGTCTATCTGGAAAAAAAAATCAGAGTAATGATAGTAAAGATGATCCAAAATCTTGGAAAAAGAATGGAGAACATACAAGAGACGTTTAACAATGACCTAGAAGAACTAAAGGGCAAACAAACAATGAGGAACAACACAATAAATTAAATCAAAAATTCTCTAGAAAGAATCTATAGCAGAATAACTGAGTCAGAAGAATGGATAAGTGACCTGGAAGATAAAATAGTGGAAAAAACTACCTCAGAGCAGAATAAAGAAAAAAGAATGAAAAGAATTGAAGACAGCCTCAGAGACATCTGCAACATTAAATGCACCAACACTGAAATTATAGGGGTCCCAGAAGAAGAAGAGAAAAAGAAAGGGACTGAGAAAATATTTGAAGAGATTATAGGTGAAAACTTCCCTAACATGCAAAAGGAAATAGTCAGTCAAGTCCAGGAAGCACAGAGAGCACCATACAGGAAAATCCAAGGAGAAACACGCCAAGACAAATATTAATCAAACTATCAAAAATTAAATACAAAGAAAAAATATTAAAAGCAGCAAGGGAAAAACAACAAATAACATACAATGGAATCCACATAAGGTTAACAGCTAATCTTTCAGCAGAAACTCTGCAAGCCAGAAGGGAGTGGCAGGACATATTTAAAGTGATAAAAGGGAAAAAACTACAACCAAGATTACTCTACCTAGCAAGGATCTCATTCACATTCGATGGAGAAATTAACACTTTTATAGAGAAGCAAAAGCTAAGAGAATTCAGCACCACCAAACCAGCTTTACAGCAAATGCTAAAAGAACTTCTCTAGGCAGGAAACACAAGAGAAGGAAAAAAACTTACAATAGCAAACACAAAACAATTAAGAAAATGTTAATAGGAACATATATATTGATAATTACCTTAAATGTAAATGGATTAAATGCTCCAACCAAAAGACATAGACTCTATGAATGGATACAAAAACAAGACCCATATATATGCTGTCTACAAGAGACCCACTTCAGAACTAGGGACACTTACGGACTGAAAGTGAGGGGATGGAAAAAGATATTCCATGCAAATGGAAATCAAAAGAAAGCTGGAATAGCAATTCTCATATCAGACAAAATAAACTTTAAAATAAAGACTATTGTAAGAGAAAAAGTAGGACACTACATAATGATCAAGGGATCAATCCAAGAAGAAGATATAAGTATTGTAAATATTCATGAACCCAACAGAGGAGTTCCTCAATACGTAAGGCAATGCTAACAACCGTAAAAGGAGAAATCGACAGTAACACAATAATATTAAGGGACTTTAACACCCCACTTTCACCAATGGACAGATCATCAAAAATGAAAATAAATAAGGGAACACAAGCTTTAAATGACACATTAAACAAGATGGACTTAATTGGTAATTATAGGACATTCCACCCAAAAACAACAGAATACACTTTCTTCTCAAGTGCTCATGGAACATTCTCCAGATTAGATCGTATCTTGGGTCACAAATCAAGCCTTGGTAAATTTAAGAAAATTGAAGTTGTATCAAGTATGTTTTCCTACCACAATGCTATGAGACTAGATATCAGTTACAGGACAAAAACTGTAAAAAGTACAAGCACGTGGAGGCTAGATAATACACTCCTAAATAACCAAGAGATCACTGAAGAAATCAAAGAGGAAATCAAAAAATACCTAGAGACAAATGACAATGAAAACATGACCACCCAAAACCTATGGGAGGCAGCAAAAGCAGTTCTAAGAGGGAAGTTTATAGCAATATAATCCTACCTCAAGAAACAAGAAACACCTCAAATAAACAGTGTAACCTTACACCTAAAGCAATTAGAGAAAGAAGAACAACAACAACAAAAAACACAAAGTTAGCAGAAGGAAAGAAATCATAAAAATCAGGTCAGAAATAAAGGAAAAAAAATGAAGGAAACAAAAGGAAAGATCAATCAAACTAAAAGCTGGTTCTTTGAGAAGATGAACAAAATTGACAAACCATTAGCCAGATTCATCAACAAAAAAAGGGAAAAGACTCAAATCAACAGAATTAGAAATGAAAAAGGAGAAATAGCAACTGACACAGTAGAAATCCAAGGATCATGAAAGATTACTACAAGCAACAATAGGCCAATAAAATGGACAACCTGGAAGAAATGGACAAATTCTTAGAAATGCACAACCTTTTGAGACTGAACAAGGAAGAAAGAGAAAATATAAACAGACCAAACACAAGCACTAAAATTGAAACTGTGATTAAAAATCTTCCAACAAACCAAAGCTCAGGACCAGATGGCTTCAAAGGCAAATTCTATCAAACATTTAGAGAAGAGCTAACACCTATCCTTCTCAAACTCTTCCAAAAAATAGCAGATGGAGGAACACTTCCAAACTCATTCTACAAGTCCATCATCACCCTGATACCAAAACCAGACAAAGATGTCACAAAAAAAAGAAAAGCATAGGCCAATACCTCTGATGAATATAGATGCAAAAATCCTCAACAAAATATTAGCAAATAGAATCTAACTTCATATTAAAAGGATCATACACCATGATTAAGTGAGGTTTATCACAGGAATGCAAGGATTCTTCAATATATGCAAATTTGTCAATGTGATACACGATATTAACAAATTGAAGAAGAAAAACCATATGATCATCTCAATAGATGCAGAAAAAACTTTTGATGAAATTCAACACCGATTTATGATAAAAACCCTCCAGAAAGTAGGCATAGAGGGAACTTACCTCAACATAATAAAGGCCATATATGACAAACCCACAGCCAACATCATTTTCAATGGTGAAAAATTGATACCATTTCCAGTAAGATCAGTAACAAGACAAGGTTGACCACTCTCACCACTATTATTCAACAAAGCTTTGGCAGTCTTAGCCACAGCAGTCAGAGAAGAAAAGAAATAAAAGGAATGCAAATCGGAAATGAAGAAGTAAAACTGTCACTGTTTGCAGATGACATGATACTATACATACAGAATCTTAAAGATGATACCAGAAAACTACTAGAGCCAATCAATGAATCTGGTAAAGTAGCGGGAAACATTAACGCACAGAAATCTCTTGCATTCCTATACACTAATGGTGAAAAATCTGAAAGAGAAAGTAAGGAAACACTTATACTTAAAATTGCAACAAATGGAATAAAATACCGAGGAATAAACCTACCTAAGGAGACAAAAGGCCTGTATGCAGAAAACTATAAGAAACTGATGAAAGAAATTAAAGTTGATACAAACAGATGGAGAGATATATCATGTTCTTGAATCAGAAGAATCAACTTTGTTAAAATGACTATACTACCCAAAGAAATCTATAGATTCAATGCAATCCCTATCAAACTACCAATGGTATTTTTCACAGAACTAAAACCAAAAATTTCACAATTTGTATGGAAACACAAAAGACACTGAATAGCAAGAGCAATCTTGAGAAAGACAAACAGCTGGAGGAATCAGGCTCCCTGTCTTCAGACTATACTACAAAGCTACAGTAATCAAGGCAGTATGGTATTGGCACAAAAACAGGAATATAGATCAATGGAACAGGATAGAAAGCCCAGAGGTAAACCACACACTTATGGTCACCTTATCTTTGATAAGGGTGGCAAGAATATACAGTGGAGAAAAGACAGCCTCTTCAATAAGTGGTACTGGGAAAATTGGACAGCAACATGTAAAAGAATGAAATTAGAACACTCCTTAACACCATACACAAAAATAAACTCAAAATGGATTAAAGACCTAAGTGTAAGGCCAGACCCCATCAAACTCTTAGAGGAAAACATAGAACACTCTATGACATAAATCACAGCAAGATCCTTTTTGACCCACCTCCTAGAGAAATGGAAATAGAAACAAAAATAAACAAATGGGACCTAATGAAACTTCAAAGCTTTTGCACAGCAAAGGAAACCATAAACAAGACCAAAAGACGACCCTCAGAATGGGAGAAAATATTTGCAAATGAAGCAACTGACAAAGGATTAATCTCCAAAACATACAAGCAACTTGTGCAGCACAATATCAAAAAAACAAACAACCCAATCCAAAAATGGGCAGAAGACCTAAATAGACATTTGTCCAAAGAAGATATACAAAGAAGATTGCCAACAAACACATGAACGGATGCTCAACATCACTAATCATTAGAGAAATGCAGATCAAACCTACAGTGAGATATCATCTCACACCAGTTGGAACGGCTGTCATCAAAAAACCTACAAACAATAAATGCTAGAGAGGATGTGGAGAAAAGGGAACTCTCTTGCACTGTTGGTGGGAGTGTAAATTGATACAGCCACTATGGACAACAGTATGGAGGTTCCTTAAAAAACTAAAAACAGAACCAGCAATCCCACTACTGGGCATATACCCTGAGAAAACCATAATTCAAAAAGAGTCATGTACCACCACGTTCATTGCAGCTCTATTTACAATAGCCCGGAGATGGAAACAACCTAAGTGTCCATCATCTGATGAATGGATAAAGAAGATGTGGCACATGTATACAATGGAATATTACTCAACCATAAAAAGAAATGAAATTGAGTTATTTGTAGTGAGGTGGATGGACCTTGAGTCTATCATATATTGTGAAATAAGTCAGAAAGAGATAAACAAATACCGTATGCTAACACATATATATGGAATCTAAAAAAAAATAATGGTTCTGAAGAACCTAGGGGCAGGACAGGAATAAAGACGCAGACATAGAGAATAGACTTGAGGACACAGGGAGGGGGAATGGTAAGCTGAGACAAGGTGAGAAAGTGGTATTTACATATATATACTACCAAATGTAAAATAGAGAGCTAGTGGGAAGCAGCCGCATAGCACAGGGAGATCAGCTCTGTGCTTGTTACCACCTAGAGGGGTGGGATAGAAGGGTGGGAGGGAGACACAAGAGGGAGGTTATATGGGGATATATGTATACGTATAGCTGATTCACTTTGTTATACAGCAGAAACTAACACACCATTGTAAAGCAATTATACTCCAATAAAGATGTTGAAAAAAAAATCAGTGTAATGTGTAGACCTTGATTGGGCCCTGGAGTAAATAAATAACCAGCTCTATTTAAAAAAAAAAAAGTAGTAAACAATAATTTTATTTGGATGTTAAGAGTATGATTGATTTGATCCTGGCTGTGACCCCTTCAAGATGTGTGAAATCGTGAAAGTTACTTAGCTTCTCCGAGGCTCAGGATTTTGCTAGCAAACACAGGATAATTATACTAACACTGGACTTCTTAACTTATGAGTAAAACCTGAGATCATATATGTATAGACCTTAGTAAAAGCTCAAGCTCAGTAAAATTATAATGATAATGTTTGTGGATTCCTGTGAATTTAAAATTCTTATAAAGAACTTAAAAATAGGTTAACTATATATATATATAATAAAAAGTAATATTATTAAGAAGCAAAGAAAATATTTGCCTTTTAATATAGTAAAAAAGCATAAAATTATAAAATTAATTCTTGGCATTAAGAAGCTTTTCAATTTCAGTCCTATTAGCTGGGGCCGTGTGGAGAAACCGGTTTGCATATGTTCCTAAAAAAGAAAGTTCATAAATGTGAGATAAGGACCTGCCCATTTTTCTATTGCATTTTGAGTGTGGACTCTAGCCCTGTATTTTAAATGCTTCTTACATCTGAAAGTGTGTTTTGCACTTGTAATCTCTGAAAACTAATGATCACAGAGGAAACAAGTAAACAGCAAATTGCTATGGATTATTTTTGATTTGTATGGACTTAAGTAACAGAGGTCATCAGATTCTTTTGTTTCCTCAATTACTGTCTCCCTCATTTTTATCAGCTATGCTAAGGCTTCATTGACAATTTCAACTTTAATACAGAAGAAATATATTAAAAATAATATAAAGAATCCAACTAATTTACTTTCAATGCATTCTCTTTATCAGATAATATTGCTGATACTCTGCTTTATTCTTACCCCTTTTGTGCAATACATGCGGCCAGTCTATTTTTCACTTTGATTTGTATGTCTGAAAAGATCAGCAGAATTAGAAAAGACTTAGAAGTTGGCCTTTCATACTGAGTCTTCCAAACACAGCAACATAAGCACTGGAAGGCAAAAACTTCAAGGATACAGTTGTGCACAGCAACTAATGGTGTCAAATATAGAAACTTTGGCTGTTTCTGGAACCCAACAGTATGTATGGCACACATTTTTTTTTAACAACTTTATTGGAGTATAATTGCTTTACAATGTTGTGTTAGTTTCTGCTGTACAACAAAGGGAATCAGCTATATGTTGCATCGCACACTTTGAACTTTGTCCAACAGCTCTGCAACTGAAAATGATCATTCTTAGCAGGCAGAAAAATAATCAAGTTCCCTACCGGAATTCTGAACTTCAGAAATAAGACAAAGGAATCAAAGGGTAGAGAAAGTAACACCTCTATTATTGGAAAGCTAGTGGGAGATGTAGCTTGTTTGAGAACAAAAGCGGGTTTCCAACTTTTCCACAACTGACTCCACTTTTGAGGCCTTGGAGAAGCCCACTGGTGAGAAAGTTTGATGTTGTAGAGTGAACACAGCTACAGTTACTGAGGTTGCTGCCTCTCACCTGAGAGAGGAAAGAGAGAGACATACTCAATTTCTTGTGCTCAGGACCTTCATTAGCCTTTTTTACCGGTTTCAGGAAGGTGCAACAATAGCTGCCTCCCCAACCAGGTAACCTCTCCTCTGTGGCACTGGAGGGGCACCAGACACCTGGGATGTTTACGAGGGAAAACCCTTTCTCATGAAGAACAGAGGAGTAAGGAGTGTGCTTTTTCCTCCACTCTTGCACATCATCTGAACAAGGAAAGAACATCTGAGAAGGGGGCTAATTCAGCGATGACAACTTGTTTGTGTTCATTTGTCTGATTCAAGGAGACTTCCCAGAAGCATTCTAGAAGAAATTTCAAAGTGAAAATGAAAGATCAACCACTTTCCTGTACTACTGAGGAAGGGTCAACATTTCCTGCCATAATCTATTCTCAAGATTCATTCGTAAATTTGGCTAAATTCTTAGGATAGTGTCTAGATAAAAAAAAAAAAAAAAAATTAAAGATTAATAAATACTTGTTGGATGAATGAGTGTCTAAGAAAACTTATCTCTTTTCCTGAATCATTTATACTGATTTTTTGTGACATACCACTGAGAAAAAAGGTTACAGAATTTTCTTTCATGTGTTCTTAGAAGAGTGAATGTCTAAACAAATAGATAAATGAAACTGAAAATAAGTAGGTTTGATTTTTGGTCCTATATGTGCTGAACAAATTAGCTTGACATTATCACCTAGAAACCTGATTCAGACACCTTTAAGAAGTGTGATCAAATGTAAACAAGTGAGCCTGGAAGAAAATGCACAGAACAGAAACAGTCTCTTTCATCATCTGGTTTTGTAACTTCTAACAAATTTCTTTAAATATCTGATTGAATCCTGATCTGTAAAATTATTCCCAGAAAGAACTTTTGTTGTTTTTGCCAGCTTAAGACAGTTTACACAAATAAACTCCTGAGTTTTCTTTAAAGAAGTTTCTACCCACACCCTCCCTCCCAGAAGTGTCTGGAATTTGGGTAGGATTTGGGGGATTGCATTTCCAGCAGTACTATAAGTGTTCCAGATTGTGTCTGAAGATCTAGAGACATATTTTCTTCCATTTTATTTCATCCCAACAACACCACTATGTTGTGGGTAATAAGCAACAGAATTGCTTAGTAGTATTGGAAATTTATAGGGGACCGCAGTTTGAAACAAAGCAAAATTGAACAAGAGATCACAAGAATTACCGGATCTAGATAGTTCCAATGAAAGTAAGCATCAATATTAAAGGAAAGCCTTCTTCAAGGGAAGTTTGGGGGTTAGGGGTGGGGAAGCCAAGTCTTTATTTATCCTATGAAACTCTACTCCAGATTCAAAATCCAGGAAGAAAAGCAATTTACAAACCTTCATCAGATTCTTATAGAGTTCTCACTCCAAGGAATCTCGAAGGTGTAAGTTATGTCAAGAAGATTCCTTGAGTGTCTTCTAGCTTCTTGTATCCTATTAGGGCTTCAGCATTTATATGTCCCCACTTGCTTGGACCTGTTCTGATTTACATCTGTTGTCCCACTTTAAATATTAACAAAATGTCCCTTTCCCAAAATTGTACCAGTTTTGGTGGCATGTTATGTTTCCCCTCAACGGTGTGGTGAAGTTGGCTCCTCCCAGCTGGCACCAGTTCTTCATGTGCAGCTCTTTCTAATGCCACGTTCAGTGACATCACGTCAGTAGTTTTAAATCAGCAATAGCAGGTGGTTTATACCATGGGAATCGCCAAACACTCCAAATCAGATCTTCCAGCACCCCAAAACCCTGGCCCCCAAGAGATGGTATAGCAGCACACCAAGGTATGTTGGACTGGTTCAGATTATGGGCTGTTCTCTGCCATCATAACAAACACACTCTCCTTTTAACAGCATGAAAAATGTGACACAAAATTGCCCTGGAAACTAACCATTAGTGGAGAGACAAATAAATATATCCCCAGAGGCCCATTTCTTTTGTTTTCTTCTGGAACTGAGCAAAGAGCAGGCTTAGCAGATCTGAATTCACTCAGGGGGAAAAAAAAAATGCAGATCAGCTGGGCTCTGGGGGGCTTCCTTTCTAACCTAACCCTTTCCTGGGTAAGGAAGTGTCATTGCTACACAGGCACCAGCTACTCCTTGCCTTCCTTTCATTATAAATAGTAAGAGAGTTATAGACACATGGGAAATCTCTCTACAAAAATGCTTCCATGCTGCCTTTTGTCCAGCTATGTCCAGCCTAAACACGTCCTCTGTGGGCTGAGGATTGCTCTGTAGCCATGCGTGTTCTGGGACTTCTCCACTCATCATATTTGCCCAAATAGCACGCCTCACGGTGCCATTACTTTATTGCATCTATGTTCCTCTGCACATCTTCATTCCTTGGAAAATAATATACAATAAAGCAAACATTGATTTTACCATAGTATTCTAGTAGGAAAGTTAGGCGTCGCTATGTCACAGATTTGGAGACAGCACTTCAGCTATTCCAAAAGATTACATTTAACCCTAACGAAGAGGTTATCAGAAAACATAGTGCATCCATTCTTTCGCGTAATGGAAAATAATTACAATTATAATTGCTTTCAAATAGCAACTGCCTAATATGTGTTGTACATTTATCAGGCAATTTATATACACTATCTCATTTCAGTTTCATGAATATATATATTCATATATATACATATATTTTCCTAATAGGTGAAAGGAAAAAAAAAGAACTTTTGACTTCCATGCACTTGGACCTGGGATTCCAAAACAATGGTAAAGGAACCTTGACCAAGGTTGTATACCAACTAATTTGTATCATGAAACATATTGAACACAATATTCTCTAAGGACATTGGAAAGATTTTTACTGTCCTCTAATTTCTTTTTGAAGAATAGCAGTGTGCAGTATTTTATACCTTGTGCATTACAGCAAGAACAGTCTGGGCTTGAGGTTCAGAAAAACTGCATGTGAGTTCCAGATCTATCACAACTCATCATGTGATTTTAAAAGATCTTGGCCAATTTATTTGAATTGTTTTCTCATCTGCTGGATGGTAATCACTGAAATCTCCAAAATTCCAAATGACATTTGTGAATACAAAAATAGATAATTATTCTGAAACATCTTTGAACATTATGTGTGCTATATACATGTATAGTGTTTTTAGTTTAGATTATGGGAAACAAGGGTAAATAAAAATGCAGTAGCTTTTTTGGCTATATGATTCAGCTCAGCCTTGAACTCTGAATTCAATTTACATTCTCTGTTATCATAAAGTATATCAAAATATATTCCAAATAATTTTCTTCACTTCCTGTCATTAAATGGCGACTTTTCATTTCTTTTTTAGCATTCCATATTCTCTTTATCCCCTAAAGCCCTGCAAAGCTGAGAATTTTGCAGCAAAGTTATACCAAAGTATTTTTCTTGCATCTCACATTTCCTAAATTCCATCAACTGACTTGATCATTACAGATAGCATCATCTTGACCTGGATTCCCATATTTTCACGTTATATGCATTTCCCAAAACCTATGATAAAGAGAGAGGATCCTAAGGCAGAAGCCCTCTCTTGACCACTCATGCAGGGGGCTCAGCCTACTTCTGCCTGGTTAGATTGGGGAGACCTGTGAATTATACTTATTTCCTTGGACTACGAATTCCTTGAGCCTTACTGAGCTAAGGGATTTTGAGAGGAACAAGAGAATAGTATTACAGTGGCATTCAGAGAGAAAAAATTCTGTGCCAGAAAATGTCCTATTTTTATTTCAATTGCAACCAAAAAAGAAGAAAAGTAACAATCTGAGCAAGGAAATCAAAGCTAGAGTGAAATCAAATGTTGGATTCCTTTATTATTTTCACTTCTGTGTTCATGATACAAACATACATACATACAAACATACATACATACAAACATACATACATACATAATTAATTAATAGGCCATTTCTCTGAAATTCTTAATGGCAGAGATAGGTATTCTATTGCCAGTACTTTAAGAGCAGGTAGCCTTATTCTGAGGTATCTTATACGGAGATCCTCAAACAAAATCCTTTCACACTGCTCGAAATTCTTTCTGGGACCAATATTTCAGATACTTTAAAAGTTAACTTTTTTAATTACAGGTGTTTCATTTTTTTCTTATTTTACTCTATTTTTGTGTAATTTAATTGTACAATCAGGAATCACTGAGGCATTAAGAAATTTCTTCTGGCATTTTAAATTGGCCCAAAACATTCTGAGAATAAAAATGAATTATGCAGGGAGCATTTTATAGGCATGTATTAAAACATTTACAGTCATCTACTGCCTTCTTTCAGAAAAATGAAAGTTTTGGGGAGCTGGCTGATAACAAAAAGAAATCATTGGGATATCTAGACTGTAAGGGATCTAAACACGTATTTAAGTCAAAAGTAACTACATTTTTTAAACATCTTTAATGTGTAATTAATAAAAATGTTTCATATTTTACTATTCCCATTTCTTAGATAAGCCTAAAGCCTAATATTAATCTAGTAAATTTAGATTTTTATTGTTTAATAATAAATTATATTTCAGACCATTTTATAGGTATTTGTAACCTGGTTTTCAAAAATTCCTTTTAAATTATGACTTGCTATTTCCAGTCTTAATCTAATGATTCAATTGGTAAAAATTTCCAACTATTTCCATTTAATAGTTTTTAGAAAGTTTTTAGTTTTATTCTATAGTGTAAATATGACTTTATAAAAAATAATTTTAAAAGGAAACAAAATGCATATTTTTCTATTCAAACTTTGTGTGTTGGGAGTTACACAGAAGAAATATGGTGCAAGGTTATAGATTTCTGTTTTGTTGGGATCACCACAACTTTGCTGTGGATTTTGTTTGTATCACATATTTAATCCTGGGTTATTTTGTATGTTTGGCTTGTCTGATGTTTTTGTTGATCAAAACTGTCAGAAGTTGCTCTGACCTTTTTGCTAAAACATTTGGATCTCAGTTTAGTCTGGTTAAATTGAAAATTGGACCCCTTATACAAAAGTCAGCTTTTATAATGTTTGAATCCTACTTGTTTGACCTCTCAAGACCGGAATGGAGCCGTAAGTTTTCAAAGAATTCCACACAGGTTTTTCTTTTGGAAAAAAGCTGACTTTTCTCAGCTCCCCTTATATATGTGGCCTTATGTAATCTCCTTGGCTTTCTTGTTACAACCTCAGAACTCTGCCTGTTGGTTCTTATTTTGAAATGGTAACCATAGGTTATGCTCTCTGTATTCTACCTTTTTTTTTTTTTTTACTACTAATCCAATCTTGATGGAGAAGGAAGTTATCTTCCCATCTTTCCTCTTTCTCTTTATCCAGAAAAATACATTTTCAATGTTCAGAATATACTCTTTGGGCTTTACTCATAATCACATAAGAGTAATAAAAGTTAAAAATGAACTTGGCAAAATTTCAAAGTCTATGACTATCATATACCAGCCACTAGTGGATAGCTCCTCACTGCCTTCAGAGAGAATATTTGGAAGTTGTAATGTATTCCTGCCCTCTATGTAATATTTTATAGTGAGAAATTATCCTTCCCCTCCATAGTATAATAAAAAATGAATATTTAGTCTTTGTGCCCTGTCCCTGGCACAGAGCTCCTAAAACCCATGGAATTTACTGTTGTTTTCATGCTAATGAGATAACTGTTGAGAGGGTGAGGGGTGGGAGTTAGATGGCTTCAGGATGGGGGATGGTCTCCAGAAAAACCAAGCCTTGGCTAGAGACCTGGGACTTTCAACCCCACCTCCCAATTTTCAGGGAGCAAAAAGGGGCTCTAGATTGCATTCAGTTAACAATGGCCAAATAATTTAATCAAACATGCCTATATAATGCAACCTCCATAAAACCCCCTAAATGTTGGGGCTCAAGGAGCTTCTAGGTTGGTGAACTCACTGGTGTGCTGGGAAAGTAGTACATCTAGAACAGGACATGGAAGCTCTTTGTCAACCCCTCACCCCACACCTTGTCTTACATCTCTTTTGTTTGTCTGTTCCTGAGTTGTATCCTTTAAAATAAACTGATTCACTTACATAAAGTGATTTCCTGAGTAAAGTGATTTTTTATGAGTCATCCTAGCAGATTGTCAGAATTGAGGAGAGGTTGTGGGAACTGCTGAATATATAGCTGGTCTATCAAAAGCATGGGTGGCCCCTGGGACTTGCAGAAAAATGTGTACATTATGAGCATTTTGCATCTTTGAGGACATACAGACTTCATGGGAACTACAATATATTGGTAATCTACAACCTGGCACATGGGGCATTTTGTCAAGAACATCACAGATTAAATGCTACTTTCATCCTGATGTTCATATTGAGAATCTACCAGAAGACAGGACTCTAAGTCCTGAACACAAACCTACATCCAGTTGAGGCAGTGCATCCTGCATGTTCACAGTGTTCTAAGAGGATCTTTGTTGAACTACATCATAACATTTGGGGGTAACATGATATTGTCATTAGAGAATGAAAGACCTGCAGTTATTTGATAACCCACATGTCACTAGTCCATGCATAAAATAAGGGCTCATTAATATGACAGTCATAATTTCATTGGCTTACAGTGTTCATCTGCTGACCATCGACTCTAGCCCCAGCAAAGTTATACCTTCTTTCAAGCATTTATTTGAAGTCCCAGGCTGTGTTTCTGAGGGATTTCGTGTCTCTTTGCCAGTCAGGCATTAACATCATTCTTTGGTGCTCTTTTCTTATACACCATGGTTCCCCTGGGTGATCCATGTGGTCAGCATTTCCCTGAGGGTGCCATCTTTGATTGTTATAGCAGGTGCATCTATTTCTCTGTTTATTGGCTACTCTGTATAATATCTTCTCCGGCTTTTCCACTGGATCCATTGAGTACTCAAGTCATCAAAGCTGTATATTTCATAGCAGATCTAGGATGAGTCCATCTATCCTTCTATGCTGTAATCTGATCTTTTGAGTCACAAAGGATGGAAGCTCGTGTTGGAATGTAGTCCCCAGCTTAATCAAATAACACTAGTGTGCTTACTGACAATCATCTTTTCTCAAGGACTTGGTTATGCAGCCTCAAGGATAGGAAAAGAACATATTTCAATAATAGCCAATGAGCTATGCTCAGAAACACTCTCTGTATCTTCTGAGCATCAAGACTTGGTATCTAGGGACTTCCCTGGTGGTCCAGTGGTTAAGAATCCGCCTTCCAATGCAGGGGACACGGGTTCGATCCCTGGTCGGGGAATTAAAACCCCACATGCCGTGGGGCAACTAAGCCCATGCGCTACAACTACTGAGCACATGGGCCACAACTAGAGAGCCTGCGTGCTGAAACTATGGAGCCCATGTGCTCTGGAGCCCACACGCCACAACTAGAGAGAAACCTGCGTGACACAATGAGGAGCCCACGCTCCTCAGCAGAGGATCCCCCATGCCACAACAAAGATCCTGTGTACTGCAACTAAGACCCGACATAGTAAAAAATAAAATTAGTTAATTAATTATAAAAAAAGAGAGTTGGTATCTACATTAAATTTATGACAGCCAGCTATTTCTTACCTTAGGATTAATTCTCTCATAGAGATAGTTTGGGCCTACTGCAAACAGACACTCATATAGCTTACTATAGTGGTTTTTTCAACACACTAAGATGAAGATTAACCTCCAGTATTAGACAGAACTGGAATTCTGTTACAATATTTCTTTAGCTTTCAAAAAAATGAAAGCATCTGGGATCTTATTTCACTAGTTTACCAGGTGGCAACTGTTTACTCTAAATTCAACCTATACTTAAGCTAAGACTTCCCATCAAAATTATAACATCCAAAGCTAAGGTAGGAGGTTAAAAGTACATAAAGGTCCCTTTTGTACATAATAAAGTTTGTATTAAGTCATTTATATCATGGCTTCTTTAAAAAACAAACAAACAAAATGCAATCCAGAAAACTTTTCTTCTGATAGTGCATCTTATTTAGGGAACATCCTAAATTGTATTTGCTAAAGAAAAATAAGGAATTACATATATTCCAGCTCTTTTGCCAAGATTACTAGTTGGATTTCCTTTACCAAATGTTCCAGTCTTAGCTCTCCTTTACTTCAATCCTTAGGTTTTGGGGAAGTAACATTCCAAGGTCAATGTGATCATTATTCTCGCCTATGTACAGCCAATGTTTATTTTTAATTTGAGACTGGTAAATAAAGCTTTAATGAGATTTTAATGGCATGTTGGACACACTTCAGTGTCCAGAGATGTGGCATCATATTCAGAAATGTCATTATCTAGATTAATTATCAATAGCAGACAGATATCATTAGAGCAATGTGAAAATGAGAGAGGTTGTAGAAGAAATTTGCTAGGCAGAGAAGCCAGAGGAAAACATTTGATTTGCAATTATTTACTATACCTAAAGTCTCTTTTTTGTAATTTGTATATCTTTTTGTTGTTGAGAATCTGCCTGAAGTAATACCAGAATTGGATTACTACTTAGTTTAATTCCTAAGGTCACATTATTCTCCTTAAAAAGCTGAACATGTGTCTGGGTACCCTGGACTATTAGAAGAAGAAAGAACACACTTCTCAGTACACATCTCTTTTTTGAATTTTATTATGCTCACACAAAGAAAGAGTTGAAGTATATTATAACACGGTCTTTTCACATTACCAAAATCCACTCACTGGTTGACCCAGTTTCAGAATATTTAAAAGGTAACCAAGATGGTCAAGGAGAAAACTATCTTGAATGATAAAGTATTTTATTTATTTATTAAGGTTCTGCATGCTTAGTAACACCAAATAATTTATGTAGTAATTTTGTTTATAATTATGTATCTTTTTTTAAATGATATAATTACACATACACTTCAATGGCATTTACACAAGAGGATATAATATCAGCCTGTTGGAAAAAAGTCTAAAAACAACATTATTATGCCCAGTTTGGAGGTTTGAATACAAACCTACCTATCTGATTCTGTCAAATCTAAATGCCTCAATTGTAAAATATGACATTATTTTATGTACCACATTGCAACGAAAAAAATGCCTAAACCATAACTTTTAGTTTCAGTGTTGAACTGTAGAATAATGCAATGTCTCTGAAGACATTTTAGATGACAATTACACTCAACGTCTGTAGTTTTACCAATGTACATAAATCAGGTGAAGGGATGATATCGAGAATGGCTATGACTCAGTTTAATCACTGACAGGCAATGACAAATCTGTCCTCCTTGTTGTCTGCCTAAAAGTGATCATAAAATGAATCCTGATTTCAGAGATGCAAAATGAAAACAAAGTGCACCTTGTAATTGGTGGAATGCGGCATTTCAAGTCCTAGAATCATCCCTTGCTAACCTTTGTTTGAGCAAGCTACTTCAGTGTTTCTAAAACTCAGATTTCTCATTCTTGAAATGGACATGACAAGGGTATCCACTACATCATATTCAGATGAATAAAACCTCGTTCAAAGGCAGATGGCAAGTTTGAACTTTTATTTTATTTGTTTAATTATTTACTTATTTATTGGCTGTGTTGGGTCTTCGTTTCTGTGCGAGGACTTTCTCTAGTTGCGGCGAGCAGGGGTCACTCTTCATCACGGTGCGCGGGCCTCTCACTGTCGCAGCCTCTCTTGTTGCGGAGCACAGGCTCCAGACGCGCAGGCTCAGTAGTGTGGCTCACGGGCCTAGTTGCTCTGCGGCATGTGGGACCTGCCCAGACCAGGGCTCGAACCCATGTCCCCTGTATTGGCAGGCAGGTTCTCAACCACTGCGCCACCAGGGAAGTCCTGAACTTTTATTTTTGTTGATCAAGATGTGATATATAAGGATCCTGAATTTTCCCCTCCCATGGATGGACCATACAGCCACACATGGAACAATTCCCTCTGAGGAAGACCCAGAAACTAGCTGGCTAACTGCAACATATCAGGCGACAGAGAAAACACCCACATCGAAATGTGTAAGAAAGATTGACACACACTCTTGCCGTAAATCCACCCTCAACACAGCATCACAATCAGGAGGAAACCTCCAAATCCCAGCGTCTCACCAAGGAGCAAAGGGTTTGGACAGCACATCTAGCACTACATATTTTAAGCCTCCCATCCAAGGGATAGGTCCCCAAAACACTTAGATCTGAAAACCACTGGTGCTTACATTCTTGAGTCTCACAGGGCTATAGAAAATAAAGAGACAGTTTTTCACAGGTGCGTGATGTGCTGTGGTTATTCACCCAGGGTTCAGAACAGAGGAGGCAGAAAAAGCCCGCATCTCCCAGTCATTCCTTGGAAGGAGTTTGACTGCATAATTTACAAGCTGCCATCTGAGGGTCCAGCTTCTAATTAGCATGCATCTAGATGCTGACTGTTTTTCTCCCTGGACCCCTGGGGAATCAGTGGGCACTTCCCCCATCTTCTCCTTCTGGTTCACTTCAACAATAAAACGAAGTTGCCAGAGTCTCCCTGGAAGGAGCTTGTTGACCTCATTTAGTGCTCCAATTTTACAGCTGCCATCTGAGGGATGGTCCCCAAATCACTTATCTCTGATGGTCAATGGGGATTACATTTATGAGTCCCACAGGACTATAATGAAGAAAGAAGTAGTTTTCAAACAGGTGCAAAAGCACCCCCATGGCTATACACCAAGGTTCATTGTCCAGGAAGCAAGTGAAAATGCCTGTCTCTCAGTTTCTCCCTGGAAGGTGTTTGACTGCATACTTTCCCAGCTGTTGTCTGAGATCCTATTTCTAATCAACCTGCATCTAGATACTGACAGCACTCCTCCCCTTTGGGTGAGTCTTGACAAATGCTTAACTACTGTGAGCTACTAAGAGCAAAGACAGCAGCTTGGACAGTCACAAAGGTTTGAGAGACAGCCAGGAGCTTGTGAGGGGGAAACCTCCTATAAATCCCTTGGGAGGGGTTGAAAGCACATTCAACAGTATATTAAAAGAATCAAACACCATGATCAAAGAGATTTATCACAGGGATGCAAAGATGGTTCAACATCCATAAGTTAATCAATGTGATACACCACATTAAAATATTGAAGAATAAAAACCATAATCATCTCAATAGATGCAGAAAAAGCATTCAACAAAAATCAACATCCTTTCATAATAAAAACTCTCAACAAACTGGATATGGAAGGGACATACTTCAACATAATAAAGAATATATATTACAAGCCACAGGAAACATCATACTCAATGATGAAGCTAAAATCTTTTCTTCTAAGATCAGGGAACAAGCCAAGGATGCCCACTCTCACCATTTTTCTTCAACATAATACTAGAAGTCCTACAAGGTCAATTAATCAAGAAAAAGAAATAAAAGGCATCTAAATTGGAAAGGAAGAAGTAAAATTTTCTCTGTTTGTAGATGTCATGATATAATATATAGAAAACCCTAAAGACTGCATCAAAAACTCTTAGAACTAATTAATGAATTCAGTAAAGTTGCAGAATACAAAAATTAGTTGTGTTTCTATACACTGTTAACAATTGGAAAGAGAAATTAAGAGAACAATCCCATTTACAACAGCATCAAAAACAAAATACCCAGAAATAAATTTAACCAAGGAGATGAAAGATTTGATAACTACACTGAAAACTACCTGAAATTGATTAAAGAAATTGAAGAAGACACAAATAAATGGAAAGATATTTCATTCTCATCAATTGGAAGAATTAATATTGTTAAAATGTTCACACTACCCAAAGCAATTTACAGATTCCATGCAATCCCTATAAAAAGTCCAATTACATGTTTCACAGAAAGAGAAAATACAATCCTAATTTCCTATGAAACCACAAATAACTCTGAATAGCCAAAGCAATACTGAAGAAGAATAACAAAGCTGGATGTACCACATTTCCTAATTTCAAAGTACCTTTCAAAGCTATAGTAATCAAAATAGTATGGTACTAGTATTAAAAAAATACAAAGAGTCATGGAACAGAATAAAGAGCCCAGAAATAAACCATGCATAGGTAGTGAATTAATTTTTGACAAAGGTGTCAATAATATACAATGGGGAAAGGATACTCTCCTCAAAAAATTGTGCTAGGAAAACTAGATAGCCACATGCAAAAGAATGAAACTGGATCTCTATCTTACACAATACATACACAAAAATTTGCTCAACAGATTAAACACTTGAATGTAGGTTCTGAAACTGTGGAGCTTCTTGATTTTGGTCTTGGCAATGATATTTTGGATTCGACACCAAAATAAAAAACAACAAAAGCAGCAACAAATAATTGGAACTACAATTGAACCTTGAACAACACAGGCTCTAACTGCCTGAGTTCACTTATATGTAGATTTTTTTCAATGGTAAATACTATGGTAGTACACAATCTGTGGTTGGTTGAACCCAAAGATGCTGAACTGAGGATACAGAGGGCTGGACCATAAGTTATATGTGGATTTTTGACTGCATGCAGGGTCAGTGCCCCAACCCCTGCATTGTTCAAGGGTCAACTGTATTTTAAACTAAAAAGTTTATGCACAGCAAAAGAAACCATCATTAAAATGAAAAGGCAACCTATGGAATGGGAGGGAATATTTGCAAACCACAATATCTAATAAGGAGTTAATAAGCAAAATATAAAAGAAAATCATACAACTTCAATATCAAAAAAACAAATAAACCAATTAAAAATGGGCAAAGAATTGACCTAGAGACTGTCATACAGAGTGAAGTCAGAAAGAGAAAAACAAATACCGTATATTAATGCATATATGTGAAATCTAGAAAAATGGTATAGATGATCTTATTTGCAAAGCAGAAATAGAGACACGACGTAGAGAACAAATGTATGGATACCAAGGGGGAAAGGGGTGGTGGTGGAATGAATTGGGAGATTGGGATTGACATATATACACTATTGATACTATGTATAAAATAGATAACTAATGAGAACTTACAGTATATAGCACAGGGAACTCAATACTTAAGGTTCTGTGGTGACCTAAATGGGAAGGAAATCCAAATAAGAAGGGATATACGTATACATAGAGCTGATTCACTTTGTTGTACAGCAGAAACTAACACAACATTGTAAAGCAACTATACTCCAATAAAAATTAATTTAAAAAATGGGCAAGGAACCTCAATAGACATTTTCCAAAGAAGACGTACAAATGGTCGATGAGTACATGAAAAGGTGTTCAACATCACTAATTATCAGGGAAATGCAAATCAAAACCACAGTGAGATACGTCACACAAGTTAGGATGTCTATTGTCAGAAAGACAAAAGATAACAAATGGATGTGGAGCAAAGGGAACACTTATACTTTGTTGGGAATGTAAACTGGCATAGCCATAATGGAAAACAGTATGGATGTCTCAAGAAATTAAAAATAGAACTACCAATGATCTAGAAAACCCACTTCTGGGTATATAGCTAAAGGAAATGAAATCAGTATCTCAAAGAGGTATCTGTTCTCCTATGTTTATTGTAGCATTATGCACAATAGCCAAAGTGTGGAAACAACCTAAGTATCCGTTGATGGATGAATGAAATAAGAAAATGTGAGATATAAAAAAAAAAAGTGAGATATATATGTGTGTGTGTGTGTGTGTGTAATAGATTTAATAAAGAAGGAAGTCCTGACATTTGTGACAACATGGAGGACATTATTCTAAGCAAAATAAGCCAAACGGGAAAACACTGCAAACACTGCATGATATCAATAATATATGGAATTTTTAAAGAGTGGAATTCATAGAAACAGAGAGTTGAGTGTTGTGTCCTCATGTGCTGTGGTGTGGGGGAAATGGGGAGAAGCTGGTAAAAGGTCCTAAATTTCACTTCTAAGATGAATAAGTTCTGAGAATCTAATGTGTTATATGGTGAATATAGTTGATAGCACTGTATTGTATATTTGAAACTTACCAAAAGAGTAGAACTTAAGAATTCTCACCACAAATAAAGGGGTAAATATGTGAGGTGATAAACGTGTTGACTTGAAGGTGGGACTCCTCTCCCAATGTATACATTGATCAAATCATCATGCTCTGCACTTTAAATATATGATAGTTTTATCAATGATATCTCAATAAAGCTGACTCATAAAAAATAGATGGCAAAACTCCTAGCTCAATTTGCATATGTGTTCAGTAAATGCCAGCTTTTAGCAGCAGCAACAACTGCTATACTAGAGCTTGTCTGCTTATGTTTCAATTCTGCTCAACAATTTACCAGCTTGTGACCTTGGACAAATTGCTTAACTTGCTGTGTTCAATAATGTTATCTCATAATAGTATCTGAGGATGAAAGCCCTCTCACATGATTTAAGTAAATCCTGTGCCTGGATGAAGCAGTTGTGCTCCTTTGCTGTTTTATTGCTAACTGGAGAAAGTTCCTCTTATGTAGGACATCCATCTGGTATGCCTTCTATCATCTAGAATATTGCTAGACTTGACAATCCTTATAGAATGGATCTGGCCTTTAGTTAATGACTCTAACCATCTTAAGGACAAAGATTTATATTTTAATTTGTGCAATTTAGTGTGACATTCAAGTACGTAGCATTGGTTGCAAATAAATGTACAATTTATGTTTGCTCCGATATCCTTCATTTCTTTTTACCCTCAGTGGTAGCAGTAGGATGGAAAGAGTGATAAAATAATATAGATTGTTTTTAACTTAGAAAATAAATTACTATTATTTGATAAGACAAAGTATACTTGGATAATACATAATAAGAAGTCATACTGGGTTATGTAATTAAACTCCAAGAGCACTTTCTGAAGTGTTTCCCTTTTGTAGTTTGTGTTCTGCTGTGTAAAGCACATGATGAAGTGTTCCTGAAAAATTCACTATTTAAGTTCAAGGCTACAGATCGCTGGATGCAGTGCCAAGAAAATTAAATGTGTGCCCAACTAGCAAAATGCTGTAAGTCAATTTGAAGCCCCCTAGAGAACACATCAGTCAGCAATATGCCATCAACTCAGCTTAAGTTTACCACCTCAGCCCTTTATAAGAAAGAATTATTGGGGATCCCAAGGTTAAGAAATGATAGCTCTACTTTGGTGAAAGAGCATATGTTAGGGGTTTATAAGGTTACCTTATTTAACAAAGTATCTTTTGAATATAAAGGGTTCTAAAATGTATTTAAAACTGATACTAGATTCATTCCATCTTCATGGAACCTGGGCTCCAGAGAGTTTATAACTTTCTGAAATTGTTAAGAAACTGATTTGTGGATATATTATTTTCTTTTGAGAGCTCTTTAGATTTCATCAGACACAGAAGGGATTTGGAACACAAAAAAGAAAATAAGTACTGCTTATAATTTCTATGCTTATAATTTCTATTTCTGTGAAATAATAATTATTGCCAACTTAAGTACTTTGTCTTGCATATCTTAATAATGTTACTTTAATCCCAATGACATTGATGAGAAAACTAAAGAACAGAAAAGATAAGTAAATTGTCCAGAATCCACAGCTACTAAATGGTGTATCCAATACTTGAGCCAGGCAGTATTTTTCCAGGGTTGATGCAGCGATCTGTATCTGTCATGACAGACAGGTTTAATGTGGGGGAAAGATCTCTGGGCAGAGAATTAGAAAACTCTGTGTCTAATTGCAGCTCTAGATCTTCTACTCATGGTGGGAAGAGTTGGGGTTTGAGTCTGTCAAGTGTTTTTTTGAGTACTTGCTATATATGGTTGCTGGATTTATCAAGTAAAAATATAGAAAATCTAATTCAATTTGAATTTCAAATAAACAATGGAGTAGTTTTTAGTATAAGTATGTCCCAAACCTTTCCTGTAACATACTTATACAACATATATTCAAATATATTTATATATTCAAAATATATAATGAATATATTTTAGTATATATTTTATATATTTCTGAAAATATATTTCTGAAATTTAAATTTAACTTGGAGTCCTGTATTTTATCTGCAATCCTACTATTACACAGAATAAGGGGACACAAAGCATCAGAAGACATATTTTCTGTTTCTTTCAAGAATTTATCATCATAGTTTAAAAGAGACAAGAAATAAAAACACATGAAACATTTTAAGGAAATATTGACCATTGAAGTTGGTTGATGTGACTCAAAGTCTTTCTCCCTCTCTTCCCATCTTCTTTTCATTACAGATGCATTTTACAAATCTGGTACATATGCTTTCTTAATGAAAAGTAGGACAATGCCTATATTCCATTGTCTAGTTTGTTGATTGAAAAAATATGAAGAGTCTAAAAGTGGACCTGTCAGAATTCCCCTGTGGTTTAAAAAGAACAAAGATTATTCTGAAAAAAAAAAAAAAAGGTTATAAAATTCAGAAAGGCAGAGAGGAATGGTCTCTGAAGCCAAATTCAGTGACAGCATGTGCTCTGCACTGAGGAATTTAAGGTCCAATGCATATATGTTTAAAACAATTTAAAAGTTGCTTAGAAAAGAATAGTGCTAATCAGAGCTCTAAATTAATTCTATAGTACAAAATAAAATGCTTTTGCTATCATGTCTCATAAAAAAAACTCCCTTGTTCCTCTTCCAAAATCTATGGATGGTACAAGTGTTTAACTGCATGCATGTGTTGAAATTTATACTGTTTGTTTATACAGGTTCATACGAGCATTGGGTGATAGATTTGCAGTTAGCCAGAAAAGATTTTGCGTCATTTTCAAAGCAGAAATGTAGCTCTCATTCGAACAATAGAGGCTGCCACCCAATGAGGGACAAACATATTTCAGGGTGGAGAAAATTTGAAACAATTTTAAAGGATTTAAATTCCTTTAAAATATTTGGCTTTAACAAATACACACTTGTTTCCTGAAAATTTTGTAAACAGGTGATTGTAAATGAGTAAAAGGAAAAAGTAGGTTTGGGGGAAGCATTTTAAATGGTCTTTACGAAAGCACAGATAATAAAAACTAGAATTTTTTCATAGTGCATGGAAGTTTCAAATCACTCCACTTAAAAACCTTAACACTTTGGTAAATTATCTGCATCAGTTAGGATATGTGAAGTCATGCTGAAGTAATAATCTCCAAACTCAGTGACTTAATATAGCAAAGGATTATTTCTCACTCATGTCTATTGTGAGTTTGTTAGGTTCTCTTATCAGAGTCATTCAGCGTCCCAGATGAATAAAGCAGCTACCATCTTGATTGGAACCAATGGCCATGCAAGAAGGAGAAAGAGAATTTTGCTTTGTTGTAAAATTTCAAAATTTATGGGCCACACTAAGATCAAGGCTTCATGAAGACACAAAGGGACAAGACAGGAGTATAATTCCACCATGATCCTAGAATTTGGAAAGTGGAAAATATTTGGCTAACAGTATTAAGAAAACCACAGTGTCCATTATTATCCTCACTTTTTGGATTTGTCACAGATGCTGAATAGCTCAAAAAGTGAAATCTACAATGGATGGAGTTACAAGAAACCAAGGTGAATCAAGAGTCAGCTGCATTTGCTTTAAGAGCACAGCTACATGTTTAGGGAGATGCGTAGGAAAGAATATTAAAGTGACTTAAAACTGGCAAAACTGGATCTTGTCTGTCAAAAATACACATTACAATCATGTTTGTTCCAGGAACTATTCTATGCCCATTGGCTAATCCTGCATAAGCCCTAGAAATTTGTGTGGACCCTAGAAAGCTATTGATCCTGTCACTAAGTAATGGATACCTGTATTAGAGGCAGTAATGATCAGAAAATATTCCATTTTCACCCAGGAGTTGATTTTCTGCCTTGAAGTGAGGCCATATGATAGGTTCTAACCAAAGGGCTGTGAGCTTTGGATCGCTGGATCTAGGGATACAGTGGTGAACAGAATAGACATAATCACTGTCTCATGGGATTTAGTCTAGTAATGGTAAGATATTGCTTCTCAGTCACAGAGAAATATGTTATAAAGACAGAATCTATATAATCTAAATATTATGTGTGTATGAAGAAACCTCAAATGTGGAAAAGAGGGTAGATGGAATATGGCAGATTTTGGCAACAGCAGAAGAATGAAGCAAACTGAATCTAGGAATAGAAGAGAGAAAGTGAAGAAAAAATAATCCATTGAGTATTTTTTCTTCTAAACATTAGCACAAGACAGTGATACTCATTTAAATATGTTTAAGTAATTTACTGTATCTCGGTAGAAAAAGCCATACCTACTGAGTCAGCAAAATTCAATACAGTACATCACTGCTGAACAGAAGCTTATTTTGTGCAAATTGCATGCACTCTCCCAATAAAACCAATTGTTCAAAAATGAAACATGATTATGTGGAAGTGAATAAATTTTTGGATACATGTGTGAATTATACCTTATTTCTAATATCTAGCATCTAATTACCACAGGATGTTCTAGATTGCCATTTTCAATGATAAAATCAATATGGTTAACAACTCTTTTACTCCCAGAAATCAATTTTAGTCCAGCAATAGAGTGGTCTCATATGTGATCCCATTTGATAGATACCAAAATAAATCCCAGCTAAAGAAATTCTCTACATGAACAATTGCAACTTTGTTGTTGTTAATCATTGCTATTTCCACACAGTAATTATCTTGTGAATTGTAAAAATTTATGAAAAAAAGTAGTAAAAAGTAACAAATGAATCCTAATTCCTTTGTGTGACTTTTTAGAATTAATTTGTTTACTAAAAAGATAGAGCAGTGAATACCAAATAGAATTCTTAAATATGGGGGGAAAGAAACTTCAAAAATGGGAATCTGAATAAAAAGACTCTTTAATGTGCAGTTTTGCTATTGCCCTGGCCTGATCCTAAGTATATTGAATGCATTTAGACAATAACACCACAGTCACAGAGAGTTGAACATAATGTGGGAAGCAATTTTTATGGGAGAGGATTCTTTGGAGATGCTCCAAGGACGACAATCTATTTGTCCATACTATGTACATCAGACCCCTGAGAGCAGAGATCATCACTCACTCTTGTCCAGGCAGATTGAAAATTATCACAAAATAAAAATCTTCCATTTCTTAAATTATAAAGTTGTCAAAAAATTATTTTGGAGGCTTCTGGTCATTAAAAAAAAAAAACTGTTAAAGAAGCAGTCTAGGCAAATTTTCCTGGGTGTTGGGGGAGAAACTGTATGTTTTAGAAACCAGCTTTATACAATGAAGGAATTCATCATTTTCAGAAACAGAGACAAAGGAAAAATACATGTGGAAAAAAAATTTTTTTAAAAGAGAAGAGTCCTGTGAAGGAAAGAAGTTGAACAATAAGAAAGGAAGAGAAAGCATGAGAACAGAGTGAAAACTCTGCTGGTTAGGAGCTAGGGTCACAGATATATTGTACACCCTTCTCAAGAATGTCTGGTCTTCAAAAATTTGATGTGGGAGTCATACAAGATGTTTAATAGAGTAAGAGAATCCCTTTGAAGTCTGTTCACTGTCTTTTTACGCAATCAAGCTTAATGCTTATAAGTCAAATACCGTATGTGAGATGTCAAGATTCAGGGTCAGGTCATTAAGAACTCTAAGTGTATACGGCAGTGTGATTTACTGAGAAATAAATTCATGTTTTACTTTCACTGCTATAAAGTAATCAGAAAGAATGACACCTTAACGTTATCCATAGGTTTTGGGAGAAAAAGTTTTCCCTCTTTAGACTCAAAACACCCTAACCATTTTTACCTCCTTCTTCATGATTCAATAAAGAGTTAGGGCCTGTGTGTTCCTTAAACATAGAAGAAGTTGGGAGAAGATAATTTTTGTATTTTTTGAAAGGCAAAGGCAAATCAAATGAAGGTCATGTTTGGAGTCTTTTAGGGGAAAGGTGAGACATGATTGGCTTGGGAGAGACTAAGAATTGAATATATCCAAGTCTGAGTAGTGTTTTAGACTGTGGACTCCATAAGGAGTAGAGTTTATCGATGGCTTTCCTCTAGAGGTCCTGGAAAGTGATAAAACATTAAAAGACAATGTCTAAATTATACCATAGAATCATTGGACCCTAGAGAAATAGGCTCAAAGCTATAAAAAGACATAATACAGTAGGTGTATTAGGCTGGGATAAGCTGTGATAAAAAACAATCCCTCAGTCTCAATTGCCTGTCACAACAAATATTTATGACTAATTCATTCTACACACTGTGCATTCTTATTTAACAGTTACTCAGAAACTCAAACCATTGGAGGGCCCTCTGTCTCAATATGTTGTTCATGTTTACTGAGGCAAAGTAAAGGAGCACATTGAGGGTTAACACCTTCTTTTCTATGCTTTATCCTCAAAGTGCCAAAGCTCACAGACCTTTGGTTAGAACTTGTCATATGACCTCACTTCAAGGCAGAAAATCAACTCCTGGGTGAAAATGGAATATTTTCTGATCATTACTGCCTCTAATACAGGTATCCATTACTTAGTGACAGGATCAATAGCTTTCTAAGGTCCACACAAATTTCTAGGGCTTATGCAGGATTAGCCAATGAGTATTTCAACAGTAGCTACACGGACTGAAGATCTGAGGATCCCCTGAATGGTTCCTCTGGATCAGTTAACTAGGACATTTGCAGAAACCATGAAGGAAAGGAACACCTAATAATACCTAAGATTCAAAAGTATTGCCATCCAGCCAGAGTAGAGACTGAGAATAAAATTTAATTTTGACTCAAGAAATAATATGGTATTTGCCCTACTACCTGAGCTTCTGGAGTTATTCATACCTACCACAGTCAAAGGATTCCACAAAAGCTTTGTTGTTTTTTTAATAGGTAAAGTTCAAATACTACTTCTGCTCCCTCTATATCTGGGCCTCTGTCTAAGAGAAGGGAGGGCCTTTCATTTATCAAAAGACTCTATAATCTATAATAGTAATAATAATACCTATTGAGCATGTGGAGATTAAAAGCAAAAGGCCTGTAATTCACTCCTTTCTTACTAAGGAAATGCCTCCAGGAAAAAACAGAATAATGTAACCCAGTCTAATCTCCTCATAAATATGATAACTGGAATTCTGGGAAATATATGGTAATGATATTTTCTAGGAGGAAATCAGAAGAATGGATAAATAAAAATTAGTATATTTACATAATAGAATCATATTTAGTCATAGAAGTTAATATTTCAAAGCTACATGTAAAGATATATCAATCTCAGTAATGTTGAATAAAGAAGCAAGTTTCAGAAGAATATATATATATATATACACACACACATACATACAGTCTATATGCTACATAGGTATGTATATGCTACATATGTATGTAGATATATATTTATAATACCATTTTCAAGGAAGACTAAAAATATGTTTAGAATATATGCATGTGTGATTAAGTTATTTTAAAATGAAGCAATACATTCCGAACAAAATTTAAGTTAGTGAGTACCTATGAGAAGTAAAGTGAGCTAGGGAGATGTGATAGATGAAAGCACATAATTACATGCAAGGTTTGATAATATCCTTTCTTGTTGTGGTTGGTGGGTTCTTTTTAAAATTATGTTTATAAAGTATATATATATATATAAACATATATATATATAAACATCTACTCATTTGTAAGTTTCAATTATTAAATTGAAGAATGCCATAAAAATCATTTGCCTCAGAGTGAACTAAAATTTAAGAAAGAGGAAAACGCAAAGTGCTGTGGTGACAACTTCAAGGAGGGACCCAAAGGAATCATAAGATGTTTACTGGAAAAGCAGATACTTGAGCTGATTCGTCACCAATGGGAGAGTGGTGTTTTGATGGAAAGAAGAGATGAGTTGTGGTGATATTCCAGGAAGAGACAGCAACCTTTGCAAAGAAATGGAGCTAAAGGAAAACAAGGACTGTTCCAGGAATTGCTAATAGTTCACGTGTATCAGGAGGGTAAGAGATGGGAGTTGAGAAAACAGGGTGGAGAGGTAGCAGTGGCCACATCAAAAAGGGATTCCTTTATCATGGTTTAACTTCTTATCTATACGGATTTAATAAATGTAAGCAAGGGAATGGCAATAATAAATTCACACATGGATCCAGAAAAATTTCAAGCCTGAAATAAATAATCCCTAAATAAAGTTCTTTTAACATCAATGTCAGAGAAAAGCAGACGAAATGTCCAAAAATTGACATGACAAGACTGAAAATGGTGAGTGCATGTGAAATGCTAGCTTTCTGATACTGTAGAATCCCTGTACCTGAGCTGAACAATTTGCTACTGAACCCAGTTTAGTACTGATAAATGTAATACTGCCTGCCATATTAGAAAACAAAGGATGTCACAGTCACCAGCGACTGCAGCCACTGCCAAGGTGAGCTGGTGAGCCCTGAGGAAACTCAGGAAGGGAAAGAATACCTACCATCTAGCAGCCATCAGAAGGCAGCCACTCCCTACCTTGAGCCCTGAGGAAACTCAGGATGTGAAAACACAGGATACTGGTCCCAGATAGCTGAGATGCACATCAAAGGAATGATTTCAGTGAGCCCAGACTCTTGCATCTTCCCATACATAGAAAAGCACTAAATTTCTTAACTTGAGATTTCTGGTTTTCTTTAATTAACAGTAATCTTTTGTTCCTACTACTTGCTCTTTGTTGCAAAACTCCTATATATCCTAGCTCCCCCTCTCGCCTCCTTGGAGCAGTTCTCTCAGGGTTACTTGAGATGCTGCCTCTAGGGCTTGAAGTCCTAAAAATTCCCGCTGAATAAAACCTAACTCTATACGTTTAGGTTGTGAATATATTTTTTTAGTTGGCGGTATGAAGGATCTAGTGAGAAAATAGACTTTAGGTCAGTGGGTGGTGACCCAATTATTTAAGCACAGCAACCAAGGGACTGGTTAGGCTGTTACTGTCTCTAAAAGTAAGCTCAGCATTTTGGAAGAAAGGGTCTCCCCATGTGGCCTGGTACATGAAAGATAAATGGGAAAAGGGGCAGCAAGGCATTGACTCAAATAAATCTTTGACTTCTGACAGTTTTAGGGTACATATTAGGATCTGGACTTCCATGAACAATTGAAATGGAAACCAGGTTCACCAGCAAGAATACTTTGTGATGGTTATGCCTTAAAAGTCACATGCAACTAAACAAGCCAAATGCAAATGTGGGTATATAGAACATTTCACACAAACAAGAAAGTATCCTCTATTCATAAAATGAGCTGTTAAGTCAGCCTTGAAGTTCTTCCTAAATGAAAGAAGTTAAGCTCTCATAACTGATTGTGGAGTATGCCTTCAATTAGTATTTTCATCAAAAGTATTTTTGTTTCTTATCTTTTCTAATTTGTGATTCAAAACTGATACTAAATATAGGAATTGTTAAATATTTACCAACCATATTTCTGTGTAGTAAGCATATGTTCAACTCTTAAGTACCACTCTCACATTTCATACTAAGATTCAGAAAACTACTACATGCTAAAAAGCAACCTATTAACAGCATCAGTCAAAACACCAGGGATGGGGCCTCCCTGGTGGCGCAGTGGTTGAGAGTCCGTCCGCCTGCCGATGCAGGGGGCACGGGTTCGTGCCCCTGTCCGGCAGGATCCCACGTGCCGCGCAGCGGCTGGGCCCGTGGGCCATGGCCGCTGGGCCAGCGCGTCCGGAGCCTGTGCTCCGCAACGGGAGGGGCCACAGCAGTGAGAAACCCGCGTACCGAAAAAAAAAAAAACAACAAAAAAAAAAACCAGAGATGTATCAGGCAGGAAAAAAGAAATCGTATAGTTATTTCAACAGACAGAACATCACATAGCAAATTAATTTAAAAGATACTGAAAAGCAAATAGAACTTGGAGGGAGCAGAGAGATAGTAATGAGAGCAAACCCTCTAGCCCTGAGGTTAAAAGGGAAGAGTTTGGAGTTTTGAGAACTTGGAAGGTCAGAGGAGGGACTCCATGAAGCTGGATTCAGACCTCTGACAAAGGGGGAATAATAAAACTGGTGCCGGTTCCTCTGAGCTCCACAAGGTTGGCTCTGGGATAAGTGGAAGAAACTGGAAACTAGAACCAATTTCTACTAGTACCAGTGGTTGTTGCTGGATACAAGTTCTCACTGTGATCATTCTTACAGCATCAGCAAATAAAACAGGACGGCCCACATCTCTACATCCTATTGCTCTCTGGTCCTATCTAGACCTCTATTGGCAGAAACTAAAAAGGAGCCATTCTACAAGAAAGAAATATAATTGGCAGAATCTCAGCCCCAGTACACAGAGCTGAGTGTAGAAGGGAGGGTTTGTAGCTGAGAGACAGCAGCTTAATAAACAGCACAGGGGGCAGTGAGACAGTGCATTATAAGGGTTTTCTTCATCAGAACTTGTAGAAAAAACTGATCGGTACTGCACCAGGTCGTTGTCCCATTTCTTCCGTTTGTTGATATGTGGGGTTTTCTTCCTTATTTGAATGAAGACAGGGGTATTAAATATGCAGAGACTGGTAATACAAGGAGGCAAAATTATTAAATTTGGAAGCCCCCTGGCATTCGGTAATTTGGAACCATTCATGTTCAGAATGGTAAACAGATAGGCAAAGTCTGCCTTTAAAATCATGAATCATTAAATGTAATAATGCCATGGAGATCTAAATTCTAAGATAATCAAAGTGTCTCTTACAAATGTGCTCCCAGTGGGCTTCCTTTTTGTCAATCAATCAGCAGTGAATGTTTGAGTTTGTAAGCTCAAAGTTTGCTAGAGATGCTGTGTCTTAAATTATAAAATCGCTGTTTTTGTGGGTCAGAAATGATTACATATCAGCAATTTGTCATGGGGTCAACTAATACCACAGTTTAACTATGGACCATCAAGCGTGGGTCAAATGTAAACCTCACCTTAGAAACTGAAGTGGTTTCACTGGCACCTGAAGAAGCTTGAGTTGTTATTAATATTATAAAATATTTTTCCTAACCACTTAATTTTATCTTCTCCCGTGGCCAGATATTGAATTACTATACCTATTAAAAAGTAATAACCTTGGAAAGTCCCAAGTAGAAGGGTTAGAAACTCTGATTATGGAGTCACATACACCTTGTGCAAATACCTTATTTTTGCATTATTTAGCCATTGTACTTGGGCGAGTTATTCAAATTATCTGAGCCTCAGTTTCCTCATCCATAAAGTAGAAAATGCATTATTTACCAATCAGTGTTGTTGTGGAAATGGAATAGCATATGGAGTATGTAAAATGTCTTAATAGGGTCTATCATATTGGTTATATTACCAATTGCAGTAAATTATATTCTCTATACATTTATGTGTTATTCTTTCTAAAAAGGATATAAATAGCAATAGTACCAATAACATAGAGTTATCATGAGGATCAAAATGAGTTAACAAACGCAAGGTGTATAGATCAGTTCCCAGCCCACAGTAAATGTTATATGAGGGTATTTTTCTTCTAAAATTAATATAAATTATTAATGTATTTGTGGTGCTATTTTACTGCTGTTTATAATAATTATTATTGCTATTACTGATATTATTTGTGGGCCTTTTCCCTCAGCCTCAACTCATAGTTTGTACCTAGATGACAAAATATATTACAGAGCTTTGTTATTCACATCCAAACTAGATATGTGTGTGTGTGGAAAGTATATTTCACTGGCCCAGGTTATTTCTTTGTGGCAGTTATTATATCTCACCCTATCTTTGACTTCACAAAACTGACTGCAAATCCCATATCTGAAAAAATATCCATACTCTATGCTATATCACGCTACCCTCAAAATCAACTGGAATCCATAGTACTATCAGTATTACATTGACTAGGCAACAACTCTTCATTTATTTCATGCCCAGCAGAAAATTGCATTACAATTACATAACTCTGGAGCTGAAAATGATCAAGAGATCTAGTAAGAATCAGATTCAGTTTTTAGAGATCAGGAAACTGAAGCTCAGAGACAATATTAAGGACTTGGATTGGCTCTGTTTCCGAAAGAACCCTAGAGGTAAAACAGAAACTGACACACCATTGTAAAGCAATTATACTCCAATAAAGATGTAAAAAACCAATTTCTGCACAAATTTCCCAGACACGGCAAAATCGCCAGTAAAAGTCCATTTTGCTTGTTTGGGATTGCTTTCTGGGGAATCTCACTACAGACAAATGCAACACATTTTATTTTTATGTAATTCCATTAAAAGAAACTCCCTTATATTACATTGAATGTCTTCTTAACGTTCTTTAAATGTTCTCTTGCTCACATTTATTGCATTCTAGAATCATATTTAATTCCTTTTTATTCACAAACCCCTCTAGGCTTATCTACATTTAGAGAAGTAATTAGTAAGAGAGATTATTCTGAGAACAGTTCTCAAAAATCAGTCTAGAGTGTGCCCTGTTAGGTGATGTCGCTTAGACGATGTTGCTGCAAAGCAGTCTTCTCCAGGGAGTCACCAGCACTGTATCTTTTCTACCTTTAGTAGTTTCAGTAATGGTAATATTTTACATTATTCATGGATTGTTAAAAATTGGTAGATAATTCATTACCAGCTTCCCTTTACTCATTATAGACCACCAAATACACCTAACGTGTTATCTTGCATTTTATTTTTAGGTCAAAGTAATTTCAGTCAGCTCCTCTTTCTCTGTCCCCTTTCCATCCTAACACCCTTGACTGGATTTATGTATCCTTTCAAACATGCAGTTATATTGATGTTCGTCCAGTTTAATAAAAAGCTATTTTCAAGGCTATAAACTTAATTTATTGTGATATAATTGTCAGTGCCATTAATATTTTCCGTGCTTAGTGTCACTGATTTTATTGCTACAAACTTCATTTGTAATGAAAAGAATAACACTGACAGATATTTGTGTGTGTGCATTTGCATGTGTGAGTGTGTACGTGTGTGTGAGAGTGTGTCTGTAATACATTGCCTTCTATATCAATATATCACCATATGTGGCAGGTCCTGATGAAAAGAAAATAAGAGATATAGAAGGATTTCTACATTACCTGTAACATTTGTCTTCATCAGTGAAAACATTCTTGAAAGTGTACAATGACAGCCCTGGAAAATGTCATATGCATTTTTCAGTACAGGGAGAAGTCTGTGAGTTGTGAAATGGATATTTTACTACACAAAGGCTCAAAAGATTCACTCTTATTTATTTTGGTTGTGGAATATAAGTTTATGAAGCATGGACTAATTTAGTACTTTTTTAGGTTTTGGCTAAAAATTTTAAAGTTCACGTTAAGAGTGAGAAGTACAAATGATCTTTTGTGTCTCAAATTCAGACCCACACCATTAAAAGCAATGGACATTCTCTGTTTATAACAGAGAAATAGCTATGGAAAACTGATCCCTTTTCAACTGCAAATTTACTGCTTAATCCCTAAGTACCTTAATGGGAAGCAAAATAGTTCAAGGGAGTAAAGAGAGACAGGTAAATTCACTATTGGGCAGAAAGAAATAAGCCTAATTAAAGGAGTTTGTCAGTAAAGCAATAAAAAGTTTAAAAATAGATTTGAAAAAAATGTTAAGGAATAAGCATTTGATTTACCCTATTTTTTTTAATGGAATAAAGAGGCACATTTCATTGCAGGGCTTATGTGAGCTTTCTTCCTCCTGTTTCTGGTACACAAAATCAGAGGATTATTTATAGAGAATCATGGAGGCTTGGAAGGAAAGCAGAGACTAAAAGCACTGGGACATTTTTAGAAGCAAGTTCCCTGGGGTTAAAGACAAAAGCCTAGATTCACTGATCTTGAAGTAGGAAGAACTTTTACAAATAATGTTTCAATTATTTGCAAACTTGCTTTTAGCTTTGAAATGCATTTCCCCTCTAAAGGAATTCATTCAGGAAAATGCAATGTTTCAAGTGGAAGATGGAACTGTTGTTGTTGAAATAAAGAAGAGGGCCAGAATTTTACAGTTCAGCTTCCCCTTCTATCTCCAAGGTGACCTTAGACTCTTCCCTGGGGCAGTTAGAAAACCACTTGAAAACCACAAATCTAGACCAATTTCCTTATTTTACAGTTGAAGAAATTGCAGCCCAGTAAAGATGAAGTGACTTGGTCAAGGTCACATGTATAGAGGCTGAGCTAGGGGTAGAACGATTGTCTTCTAAGGAAATAACCAGATGCATGTAAACAATCACACCCCTTTGTAATTTTGTGCAAACTATTTAGTATAATTGGTTCATAGCTTAAGGGCCATGTGGAAACTCTGAAACTTCTTTATATCACCAAGACTTCCTACAGTCATTTAGCTGTTTTATCCTTGTGAAACCGCTAGGTGGCGCTTCAGGGGCTCCTAGGAGCTCTGGATCTTTATGTCTCAGGGCAGAAAGAATTCAGCAAGAGGCAAAATGATAGATAAGAAGTGATTTATTAGAATAGTATGCTTGTGAGGCTTACAAGTGGGCAGGCAAGAGGGTGCCATGCACCGAGAACTTAGTGGGCTACAGTTTTATAATCAAAGGAAAAGTGGGAAGGGGGAGAAGATCAACTTCTTCCTCATTCTTGAGTAGACGTCAAGTTTCCATCATCAGTTCCTTTTCCACATTGCGTAGGGGAGTTTTCTTGTCCCTTCATGGTCAAGCCAGGACTGTCATGGCCCTATGGAAAAAGTATCTCATGTCTCAGTACAATGAGGGTCTTTCACTTTGGAATGTCACCTTTCCATAAATTATTGTTTTTTTATGTGTGCAGAGAGCATGTCCTAGGGGTCATTAACTTACTGAGCTCACTTGGCAGGATGTGGGTCTCATGCCACCATTGTTTTATTGCTTTGGGGCATGTCTCATGCTTCTATTGTATGGTTTTGTTGCTAAGCAAGCCTGCTTGGTTTTGTGGTTAAGCAAACGTGCTTTCTGGAGTGATCATTAACTTACAGGGGTCCCCCATACTTTTTTTCTTTACTTACAATCCCCTAGTGGGATTAACTATTTAATCACCTACTTTGTCCCTTTACTCTGTCCCTATCACTTGTATTATGATTTAATAGCAATTTCCAATCATGGTATAATGCCAACATAAGAAAAATGAAAATAGCCTGGCTCCTAGGCACAGTAGAAGATGAGAATCCCTTTTCCCAAAGAACTTATACTATTTATGGGAAGACAAAACAGTGCCACATGAGAGAGGGAGAAGAAAAATGTTAAATTGAGTTTTACTGAATGCCATTATGGTAGCATTTCATTGAAGAGAATACTGAATAAGACAAAGAAGGAAAGATGTTAAATGTTATACTTGAGTTAGGCCTTGAAGATAGTGTGGGGCTAAACAAACAAACAAAAATCACATACATTATGTTGAGCTTAAAGAGTAGCACCTTAAAATGTGAGATAATGCAGAATGCTGCATATAATCAAATATAGAGAGTGTTCCCTTGATTCTTTTTAACAACTATGGACACTGTTGATTGGTAACTCTACAGTACTGGATTATTCTACCTGGCTGAAAATCTTTGTATGTTTTCTCACAATCAACAGTTGTGTTTTCAGGCTGGAGAAAATATTTTACCGACTTTGAAAATAACTTAAAAACTATTTGTAGTGACTTAAAAAGTATTTGTAGTTGAATTCTTCCAACTAAATGTGAGGTTTGTTTTCTGTTTTTGTTTTTGTTTTTTTTGCAGTACGCGGGCCTCTCACTGCTGTGGCCTCTCCCGTTGCAGAGCACAGGCTCCGGACGTGCAGGCCCAGTGGCCATGGCTCACGGGCCCAGCCGCTCTGCGGCATGTGGGATCTTCCCAGACCGGGGCACGAACCTGTGTCCCCTGCATCAGCAGGCGGACTCTCAACCACTGCACCACCAGGGAAGCCCCGTGGGTTTTTTTTTTTATGTTCAAGGTTACTTTTGCTTGGCAAAAACACAATATACTACTCTTAGAAAAGTAGCTTGAAAAAATTGAAAGGTTCTTCATTAGAACCTAAATGATAATGCTCAAAATGTTTCTTGAAATTCAAATAGACTTTACAAAACATCTTAACCATCTCAGTGTAAATAAGTGAGAAATTAGGAGATTAAATTTCCTTTAAAAATATGCTCTTGCAAATTTAAAGCAAGAGTATTCTGGGGATAAATTTGGTTTGGATTTTAAAAGATCCAAAATGGGTGTTTTTTCTAAATAATTCTGGCAATTCAGAACCGTAATTCAGAAAATTTGTCCATTTTTAATCTACTTAGAACTGGATTTGAAAACATCTCCATTCTACCTTATTTGAACTTTAAACTAAGTACAGATGGAAACATGGAAAACTAAACACACAACCTCCTTTTTTATTTTTAATTTCAAGGTTACAATCAATGTAGATAGGCAAAATGGATAATTTAGGACCACTTATCCTATACCAAAGCATGTGTTATTTTTATCGCTTATTCTGATTTATTTAGCCAATGTGTGTACGCATATATATATATACACAAGTATGTATATATAATATACAGCTATATATAACTTTTTTAAATGCAGGAACTCTGAATTTTTCTTCTTTTTCTGCAATGATTTATTTAACAAAAATACATTTGTCCCATTAGTGTTTCCATTACAGAAAGTTTATCTGAAAACTTATTTCCCAAAATCTTAAAGCAAAGTCATCCTAACATATGTTTTCCCTGTATAGCATTCAAAATGCCTCTGTTGTTTGCAGAGCATCACAAAGAAGTATTGTTGCTGTGCTCCATTTCCACAGAAGATTCGGAAGTGCTATTGGTACTATGGTGTTCAATAACCACAGGGTTTTAATTCCAACAAAAGGTGAATTACTCATTTTGAAGAGAAAAATAAGCTCGGTACAAAGGAAAGAGGCTTCTGCACTGTTTCTCCACAAGTAATTAGACATATATTAATTACCAAAAAGTCTTTTTTTTTTTTTAATTTACTTTCCTAGACATTTATTAAGAGGCTAGAATACAGGATCTTTTAAGTTTACCTTACAAATAATACAATGTCTTTTACAGTCTTATAGAGTCAAATTATAAACTAAAAACTCCATTACTGTTTTTGTTTTCCTTGTTTTTCAGCATATGTTCTTGCAATATAAAGTACAATAATTATATTATTGAATATTAATTAGTTTTCCAGAAGGTGAAGATAAGAATATACGAGTCCTTTCTGCTGGGACTAAAATATTAATGCAAAATTTTCATCCGGCCAAATACTTAAAAGAATATAATTAATAAGAAATAAAGATCAGGTGAAAAAAATTAATAAACTTAAATAAATAAATGATATGCTAAAAATTTTGTAAATATCTCAGTTCAGCATACTCTCAGACATTTTCATCATATACCCCTGTTTAAGACACACAAATAAACTTGTATACATTAATCAAAATAAGGTAGCTCATTTTTGAAGGGTTCATTGAACACCTGACGCTTTTGATTAGGGGCTTTTATTTAAGCAATAAAAAGCAATTATTATCATTTTTAAAACAACCATTTTATAGGGCTTTAAAGCTGATAATGTGGATTTGCATATAGTATCAAGAATGGGGCAGGTTTTGGTCATTTAGATTTTCATGCCATGCCACTGCCTTTGTGATTTGTTGCAAGACTGCCATCATGAATGACAAAGTACCTGTGACTGCTACCTATTCTCATTCCTATGAGAGCTCCTCTCTTTGAAGCTGCTAAAGATCACATTATATATACGCTTCTGCAGTTGAAAAGGCCAGTGCAAAGCTATAAACTGAAAGGTCACACCTGATGTGACTCAGGGAATGAAAATGGTTCAGTTGTTGCTAATTAAGTGATCACCCATCTTGTCAAATCTAACATGCACTTTGAAACTTATTTGGGAGTTACATTCCACCAAAGGAAAAGGCCCAATCTGCTCTGAGCATATCTTTAGCACAATGTCCAACCTGAGTCTGAGCTCTGCTCACCCTGGGATACAGACAGATGGGCATGTCTGGGAAACAAGTAATGCAGATCCTTCATGATTGTTTAAGTATAAGAGTCTAAGGATTCCTCTCATACAGCAGAAGATGACACTGGGAATGATACTGTCATTCTGGTTGCCTTCTGATTGTCTTAGCAAAGATTTATGCGTCCTATGGGGAAGAAAACTTTGTCTCGGAAATCCTAAAATAAAATGAGTGAAATTGAGAATGTTAGTTTGCAAACTGGCTCCTGTACACCCAGGGCAAGGAGAGACGAAAGAGAGAGGCAGATCGCTCCAGATTGGGAGGTGGCAGATTTAATAAGAAAGGGAGTGTACAAAGGAGGCTTGTCTTGGGCTGCTGCAAGATGAGTAGCTCTCCACACCCTCCTACCACAATCGTAAATGTTTATATCGAGGTCTTCTGTCCAGATGGTCTCAACAGCACATTGGTCTCTCAAGGCTGCATTTTTAAGGCAGCTTCTAGCTCAGGGAAGGAAAGTGAAAGGTACGTTCCAAGGACAGGGGAGGGGGTGAGGAGTTTCTGATTGCCCAGGTCCAGCTTGAGGGTCAACTGGTGATCGTGTCCTCTTGATGACCTCCTACAACAGAGAAATACTAAAACAGATGCTTTACTAAAATCTTCCTGGGCTGCCTGGAGCAACAGACTCAGGATACCTGCAAGCGGGAGCTCTGTCAACTAACAGAAATGTCACCAGTAAATTTTAGGTCAAACATGCGATGGCATTGGCACCTTGACATGGACATCAGTAAATTGGAAGGTCAGAACAGGCAAGGGGGGAAATTGTGGATTGCAAAGAAATAACTTTCAAAGACTTCTAAAAATGTCTAGAAGAAATATTTTTGCAGGTGTGTTTGGGGCAAGCTGTTTAAAGGGACACCTCTAGACACATAAAAATGTGTAAACTTGTAAAAGGTACAGATTCTTGGATTCCTACAATGGTGTCAAAAAAATTAGAGGTGATTCAGATCAGTTTCTTCATATTGGAGACAAAAATAAAAAACAACTATGGTACCAACAGGTTAACTTTTTTAAGTCCCTAATCCACTTAGAACTGCAGTTGGCATCTAACCCTCTTCTAACACTGAGCCTATTTCACTGTATACCATTGCCTCTAGTAGAATATTCAACTCAACCAGTATTTGTTAAGGACCTCCTGAATTAACAGTATTAAGCCTTGTACTTAAGCTACTTTTCTGCATGAAATGGTGCAATTTTGGAAGAAACAGAAATTTAAGAACCTCAAATTGTCCTGGTGTGCAGAATAGCTTTCTATGGTACTTTATTTTCCTAAAACTATGAAATCAGCTTCCTATGATATTGAGTCTTTTCCAATAAGTAATTAAAGTATGGTGAAAATCTGGGGATGAAATGAATGATGAGAAGAGGAAAGAAAAAAATGTGTTCATAGTTTAGCAATCAGGAATACAGGTAACTGCAGAAAATGTCCATGTAAAACACATCACAGGACAGCATAAACACTGTACTAGGATGTGAATTTCTCTCCCTTCTAAAACATGCCCTTTCATTTTCACCATGCCCTTCCTAAATAAGAAATGTCCATAATGCTGTAATGTAAATTGTTCATTCTGTCTTGGAGAGCAGATACCATTTAAATATTTATAATAACACTAGTCTCCAATATGCATTGACAGGTGTATATTAATGGTTCAGTCCAGATAAACACAACTGCACCAAGATGGCATATAAAAGCTACTTCATTTATTCATTTGCATTTTTGCAGTGTTACATGTCACCTTTATATTTCTAAATGGATATATTTTAAAAGTTTTAACTATTGAAGTTTCAGTAATATTTAAAAGCAACAATTTTAAACATATTTCTTGGACTAGGTTATTTATCCCTGTTAATCTTTTTGTTAATTTTTCCTGAACTTCTGTTTAAGTACTCTCATTGAGGCTTGTCCCTTTGTTCTCCTAAAAGATGAGCCAAACTTCTATTTTTAGTTCATGACTTCTTCAGCAGTGCCATCAAAAATTTCACTTTTCCTTGGCTAACCTAACCCTAATTTTCAACCCACTTTTTGCTCCATTGCCTTCACTATAGATGACATGACACATAGTTCTTGAAAGTAAAACATCATTTAAAATCAACTTGGGACTTTGGGTTCAAATATTACTGCTAATCTTTTCAGGGCATGAGAGTTTCATAACTCTAAGGTAAATCTGAGTCACATCATTTAGAAAAGATGGTTAAAAACACAATTAAAGATGTTTCTCCCATTTGGCCACAGAAGACAGGGACCAGATTTATCCTCAAGTATTATAAGACAGCAAAACATATAAATGATAGTTTTCAGATATGAACCTCTGAGAAAGTGAAAAATATCAAAGTGAACATAAAAATTTCCCCAAATTTATTGCTTAGCCTCCATTTTCTAGACCAAAGAGCAGAATGGGAACCTAAACAGGACACCACAAACTTGCTGAGTGGAAGAGAAAAGATCAGAGGGGCCAAGAACAGCTAGAATTTGCAGAGTAGAATAACACAGAGGAGAAAGTTGAATGGAGAGAAAGAGGGAGATCTTTGAAGCTATGGCTGAATATTGATCTGTGCATGCGTGAAACTAAACTACCTGCGACTGGGTAAAGAATCATTGGAAAGCAGCAGTCAGAACAATTTCTAGAGTTCACACTGGGTTGGGAATAGTTTGTGTTCCAATCAGTCAGAGTAGAAAGACCACATAATACACAGGGCATCACTGAGTCCTCAGGATGATACCACTTCAGTACATACAAGTTTCTCTGGACCCATCCTGAAAAAGTTTATTAAAAAAAAAAAAATTCAAAAATACCAAACTGACTGTAAGTAACTTCAGTGTGTCCAGATTAAAGATCAACGAAATGTAAAGTTATATGACAACATTCAACATCCATCTCTATCAAATTCACAACATCTGGATCCATTCAAGAGTACTCAGACATACAAAGAACCTAGAATATACAACCCATATCCAGGAAAACAAAATCAATCAATATACTATAAAGCAAAACTTCATAATCATCTCAAAAGATGCAAAGAGCAGAAGTGCATTTAACAAAATTGAACACACATTTATAATAAAACTCTCTGAAAACTTGGAAGAGAAAGTAACTTCCTCAACCTATTAAAGTTATCTTTAAAAAATATAGAGCTAACATCAAACTTAGTGGTAAGATTAAATTCTTTTCCCCTAAGATTTGGAACAAGGAAAATATGTCCACTTAATTCAATATTATAACTGGAGGTCCTACCTGGCCAATAAAATAAGGCAAGAAAAAGAAATAAAAATTATACATATTTGAAAGGAGGAAGTAAAACTGGTACTATTTGCAGATGACATGATAATAAGTTTTAAAAACTTGTCTATAAAAATCCCTCTAGAATTAGTAAATAAATTCAGAAAGGTCACAGGGTATAAGATTAATACACAAAAACATTGTATTTTTTATGTAGTAGCAATGCACAATTTGAAATTGAAATTAAAAAACAATGTATTATAGCATCGAATATAACAGCATTAAAACATAGCATCAAAAATGCTTAGGAATAAATTTAAAAAGAAAACAAAACATGAAGAAGACCTATACAATAAAAACTAGAAAATATTGCTAAGGTGAGATTAGAAATGTTGGTGGAGTAAGGTCCTTCTAAAAGCTGATCCTTCATAAAAGCAATAACAACACAGAAAAAAAAAAAGATCAACATGTCCATGAAAAGATGCTCAATATCATTAGTCATTAGGAAAACAAAGATCAAAGTTGCAATGAACTACTATTCCACCCTCACTAGAATGATTACAGTAAAAGACAAACAACAGCAAATGTTGAAAGGATTTAGAGAAGTTAGAACTATCATATGTAGCAAGGCGGAGGGGATATAAAATGGTGCAGCTGCTTTGGAAAACAGCTTGGCAGCTCCTCAGAAAGCTAAAGATTGAGTTACCATGTGACCCAGCAATTCTACTGATAAGAATATACTCAAGAGAGTTAAACGTACATGTCTACACAAAAAGTTGTATGTGAATGTTCATATTAACATTATACTTAATAGCCAAAAATATGAATCCACCCAAATGTCCATCAGTTGATTAATGGATAAACAATGTGGTTCATCTATGCAATGGAACATTATTCAGCTATAATAATAATAAGATATTCATATATGCAACCACATGGATGAATCTTTCAAATAGTATGCTAAGTGAAAGAAGCCAGACTCCATGTTTATAAAATGTGTAGAATATGCAAATCCACAGAGAAACAAAGTAAATGAATGGCTGTTAAGCGTTAGCATGGGAGAGACTGGATGAGTGACTTACTCATGAGTACAGGACTTTTTAGGGGGATGGGGCATGAGCGAGGGAATGTTCTGAGTTTAGATAGCAATGATGGTTGCACTGCACATTGTTAAAATGTCAGTTCTCTCCAATTGATCTAGAAATTCAATGCAATCCCATTCAATATTTTAGTAGTCATTTTCATCAAAACTTATTTTGATGAAAACTTTATTCTAAAATTATGTGGAAATGTAGATGACTAGACTAACCAAACACAATTTTGGAAATAAGGATAAAGTTGGAAGACTTATAATACCTGACTTGAAGGCATACTGTAAACTACAGTAATCGAGAGAATATAGAAATTGACTCACATATATATGAGCAATTGATTTTTTAAAAATGTCTGAAGTCCTAATTGTAAAGCCCAGAGTATAAAAGTTCTTAATGAAATCAAGATGAAAACATTTGTTTTCTTAGAATAATAAAATTATAAGCTATAAATTTAATAAAAAGATTGTAATTCATGAAAACTCTGTCTCTTTAAAAGATAATGTTTAGAAAATAGACATGTCATAGAGTGGTAGAAAATATTTGCAAAACAAATAATGATAAAGAATTTTTCAATTCTAAAAAATGGATTAAAATATACATTTTAGAAAACAAAATATATAAATTGTAAATATCCATATGAGAAGAGGCTCATTTCTCAATTGAGAAATGAAAATTAATTTCATACTGAGATACCACTATATATTCACTAGAACTTACAAGATCAAAAAGACTGATGGGACTTCCCTGGCGATCCAGTGGTTAAGATTCCAGGCATCTACTGCAGGGGGCGTGGGTTTGATCCCTGGTTCAGAGACTAAGATCCCACATGCCATGGGGCAGGGCCAAAAAAAAAAAATAAAAAGACTGACGACAGCAAATGTAGGCAATGGTGGGGAGCAACTAGAACTCTCATACATTGTTGGTGGGATAAAAAATTGTACAAGACCTTTGGAAAACAGTTTTACTGTTTCTTAACCTTTCTATATAATTTAGCTCCTTCAGTCCTAGATATCTATACAAGCTAAATGAAGATATATGCCCATTTAAAGCCCTTGACTCAAATGTTCACAGCAGCTTTATTCACATAAGCCCAAAACCCAAAAGATCATTACCTTGTGAATGGATAAACAAATAGAGGTTTATCCATACTACCAAATACTACAAAGCAGTTAAAATGCATACTACTAAGGAGTACTACTCAGTATTTTAAAAAAATGAACTACTGATATAGTAATATAAACATATTATTCACGCATTATGCAAAGTAAAAGAAGCCATACACAGACTACATACCATACCTATATGGACTACTTGTACAGGAGCTGCTTAGACACACTTATGAGATGACATACACACAGATTTTGCTTATAAAAAATTTTAGATAAGTCAAAACTACAGACAGAAAGTAAATTTGTGGTTGTCAGGGAGTGGGGTTGGGGTGGGAGGATTCAATAAAAAGAGGTATGAGGAAACTTTTGTGTTGCTGAAAATGTTCTATGCTATGCTGTATTATGAGAATAAAACCCAAGTCACATAGCGATTTTAAAAATTCTAGTAGCCATATTTTAAAAGGTAATAAGAAAAAAGTATAATTAAATTTAATTACAGCATATATTTGATGTAACCGGATACATCTAAAATGTTATTATCCATGTTGCACTAGTGTTTCAAACACCACATGTGTCTGGTCACTACTGCAGTAAATAGTTTAGCTCTATATCATGATTTTGGTGGTTTGGGCCAATGTTCAGATTGTGATAGACTGACAAAACTCATATATTTTATTACATATATATTATATCAAAAAAGCTATGTAAAAAAGAACAAAATTAAACAGCACAAACAAGTAATGGTAAGAATGAATGACTCCTGTGTATACTTTTTTTTTTAAACATCTTTATTGGAGTATAATTGCTTTACAATGGTGTGTTAGTTTCTGCTTTATAACAAAGTGAATCAGTTATACATATACACATGTCCCCATATCTCTTCCCTCTTGCGTCTCCCTCCCTCCCACCCTCCCTATCCCACCCATCTAGGTGGTCACAAAGCACCGAGCTGATCTCCCTGTGCTATGCGGCTGCTTCCCACTAGCTATCTATTTTACGTTTGGTAGTGTCCTGTGTATACTTTAGAATATAAGCAATACATCCATACCCATCTCTGTCATCTATTTATCTATCTAGCACTTTTCAACATTCAAAAAGGAATCAAGCGTTTCAGAAACTAGATGTTCTATATACAAAAATCAGACAGCAGAGTAAAAAACAATGTACCTGGAATTCTTTTTCCACAGGTGAGAACACACTGATACATTGTTTTTCACTCTGCTTTCTTGGCTTTCTCTATATAAAACAGTTTCTAAAACACTTGACTGACTCTTGAGTGTTGAGAAATTCAAGACATTAACATGGTCCTCACATACCCTAGAGAGGAGATAGTTAAAGAGTAGCAGTGTTCCCTTAAGGTACACATCTCCCATTAATCAATATCAATGGCAGCAAAGAAACAACAGCAAGAGAAAAGAAGTAAATCCCTTTATTATGGATTCATTTTTCAACAGAATCTTTTCAGCTGACTGTTAATTTGAAATTCAAGACAAATAAAAAATAGCATCTTGTCATGTAGCTTCAGATAAATGGATATGTGCCTGGGTCTCATCGCCCTGGGACCTTACTCTCCTTTATTTCAGTGACCTTCTGGGATAATTATGGTCACCATTTACAGAGCTTATTGATTAAGTAATTAATGAATGATGATAAACCCAGGCATTTCTAAGTGTAGGCATTGCAGTAGCAGAACAGGTGTTGAATACTAACCTTCCACCTGGGTAATTGCAGAGTCAGAAGGAAATGCGGGAATTCCGAGGGTCTATGATATAGTGGGGGAAATTGAAGAATTCCAGCCATTTACTTCCATCTGCCCTTAGTTTACAACGGTCTAAAGCACTGCCCAGAAAGACATATCAAACGGCTATTTATCACACAAATGGGAAGATTGAAAACGCTCATCCTCCCTCGCTTTTTCACACAGAATTTCTACATTTGTTCTCCATTATCTTTATTGTCCTCAGTATCCTGTTGTATATTGTTGGGGATCATTTTTTTTTCCTGAAAGTCCACAAAGTGAAACATTCTTTATTGAAACTCAAGGAGCAGTGTTAAGATTTTCTATAAAAATACATTTTTAAAATCCACTCGAGTTTATTTCTGTATATTTGCATATATAGTAGACATGAATATATATAAGCATGAAAGAGATTATATATGTTTACTATTGGTTTTGACTCACTTCAATATTACTTTTATTGTGGAGATATGTAAAGTGAACTCAGTTTCCTCTTGGAGAATATAGGGTAATACAAAAACATATACTTTGAAAAACTCTGGATAATAATAAATATTTTCATTTATTCAAATATACATTTTAACAGGGTCAGAAAATCTCATTGGCATTATTATTCTTTATAATGAATATATAAATGAACAACAAAATTTAAGATGATGATTTAATCTTTTGACAAACAAGTACAATACATTGTACCCTTGTACAGGGTTTAAATTCTTAAAAGGTATGTTTATGAACAATTTTCCCAAAACTACATGTATATATACACACATATGTATGTAAAGTATATACGTATATATACATACGTTTTATTAAAATCAATGATTATCATTCATTGATATACTTTTATTTAAGATGGTTATTAAAACCATGAGCAGGCAATAGACTCTAGTTTAAAAACAGTAGATTATCAACAGAAGCACAATCTATACTTATTTATTAGCTTAGGTAATCATATACTTTCTCTCTATACACCCATGGATATTAAATCTATGTTTTCTATTGCATTATTTTGTTCTTTATGTAATTTTAGAAACAAAGTTAATCAAGTAAGATGCCAGTTTCCTCTAGTCAGGCCTTAATAATCAGAACCCACCACGAAGAGTCATTGAATGGAGGTAGTAAGAACACATTACCTTTGTTCAACATATTTTCCCCGCAGCCAGCTCCAGACGCAGCAGGGATCACCAGTTGTTTAGGATGTGTTTTTCCTGCTAGCTGGTGGGATGGTGAAGATTACCCACGTATTCTCCCAGGTCATTTACCCAATAAAACAAATGGTTTTAATAAAGCTTGGTGCTTTGTGACCACCTAGAGGGGTGGGATAGGGAGGGTGGGAGGGAGACGCAAGACAGAAGAGATATGGGAACATATATATATGCATAGCTGATTCACTCTGTTATAAAGCAGAAACTAACACACCATTGTAAAGCAATTATACTCCAATAAAGATGTTAAAAAAAATGGGCATTTCCTGTCCAAATATCTAAGCAATAATTGTTCTTTACACTCAGATGTGTCCTCATCCGAGAAATTGAAGAAATAGTCAATTCTCTTCTATTTATGCTAATGAAGAGTCATAAAGTCATTTAAAAAAACCCAAAAAGACAAGCAAAGTAAAATTTGCTTTAATGAACCTCCAAAAAGTTTTTTGAGTTTACATTTTTAAGCTCTGCAAGGACTCTTCTTCCTCCTCTGAAAGAGGGGCTATTCCTCCATCTAATGGCAGGAGTCGAGTCAGAGCTCTCCTGTTTGCTAGATTAGCAGTGTTGATATGTTAGTTCTACCACCTGGTAGGCCACAGAGGATGTGCCAGGCAATCTTCAACTCCATTACAGCTGCAGGATCTAGCAGGTCATCCTGAAGCAGCTTCTTTGTCTGTTTCTGACATCCGGTCATGACTGTTCACAGGCTGTTCAGGTGGACAGTTCCTGTTTCCTTGAAGTGAAATGTGAAGGCAGACAAGTTTAAAGTATCCTCCAAAATACAGAGAGTGGTAAGCATTTGGTGGCTTGAAAAACCTCTTCAAGGCTTATTCAGACGTGATTAAACTGCTCTATTATTCCTTCCCCTCAACCACCATTTAAAGATGTCTAGCCAAAAGAGATTTCCCACCTCAAGGAAGTGTGTCTTGAGTCCAAGAAACAGCTATAGCCAAGAGCAGACTACAAAAGCTTTCAGATTAGTACTTGACCTTAGCCAGTTTTCTCACTTCTTTTCCACTCCAACATAGCAGAAACAAAAGAAAAGGAGAATTTCAGCCGAGCTAGAGCTGAGGACAAGGAAAAGAGATAGGCATATACATTTGTCTTCTGGACTTTTTTACATTTACTTATTTTTATTTTTTTATTGAGATGTAATTGACATATAATATTGTATTAATTTCAGGTGTACAACATAATGATTTGATATCTGTATGTATTGCAAATTGGTTGACACAATAAGTCTAGTCAGCATCCATCACCATATGTAGTAAGAAATCATTTTTTTCTCGTGATGAGAATTTTAAGATCTACTCTTTTAGCAACGTTCAAACATGCAATATGGTATTATTAACTATAGAGCCATGCTGTATATTACATCCCCAGGACTTCTTTATTTTATAACTGGAAGTGTGTACTTTTGATTCCCTTCACTCATTTCTCTGCTGCCCTGCCCCCAATACCACCACCACCTGTCTCTCTCTGGCAACCACCAATTTGTTCTCTGTATCTATAAGCTTATATTTTGGTTTTACTTTTTTACACTGAAAATTATTCTGTAGGTTATAGGTTCTGCTCAGATCTAAACATCTAAATGTCTTTAAGTTGACTCTATAATTTGTCATCTAAACTGGGGACTCCTTTGAAAGTAAGAGTAAGGGGTTGCTGCAAATAATTAACACCTATCAATCAATCTGCAAGAGGTGTAAACTCTTATAACTGTCATGCACACCAGAATGTATGGTCATCTTACCTTGTAGGAAAAAAGGAAAAAAAAAAGCCTTTTATATTTGTAATCTATTCAGTCAGATGGTTTGAAAAAAATGATTGAACTGCGCTTCCACAAAAGTAACCTAATGATAATTTAAGTAGTAAGTGTACTAAAAGCAGGGCCAAGTACGTGTACCAGGGCTTGTGACCATATCCAATTTCCCCATTCCCTTAAAACTGTCAAATAAAAACAAATCCAGATTTAGATGAGTAGAGACTTTATTCGAAGACTAGTGCAATAGTGTGAACTCTGCAGTCTCAGGATCTGCAAGTATCTCGAAGAAAGAAAGGCTTTTATAAGGAGAGGAAAACAGGGTTAGGAGAGAATTTAAAGGAGAAACTGAGCAAGTGAGTTGGTGAGTGGACAGGTGTTCTGATAGGAAATGTTTCTCGCTGTGGTCAGCCTGTTCTCATAATGGGGGAATGTTCTGCATTTTAGTGTTTGCTCAGACTGGGGAAAAGCAGTAGGTCAGGGGCCTGTGTGGAGGAGAGAAGCATGATGAAAGATTGGTTCAACCGTGACAGAAGATAGGGAACAGGCAATTGTGATCACCTGGTCAAAACATATAAGGGGCCCCAGACCACAGCCTCTCAGTTTAGCCTTCTGTCCGTCTTCCAATATGTGTTTAGTCATTTTTCTTTACCTTAATCATGAAATATTTCACTCCTACAGAAAATCAAAGAGACTAAGATGACAAACCACCATGTACCTTCCATCCAGCTTTATAAATCTTAATATGTTGCTATATTTGCTTCAAATATTTTTATTTTATTTTAATGAAAAACGAAAATCTTATAAATACAGTTACAACCCTCTCAGTATAACACATTCCCCAGCCTACCCCTGAGAAATGTAACTGCGATTCTTAATTCGTTCTGTTTTAATCCACGAATGCATATGTACAATCAACAATATCACTTGCATGTTTTAGACATTTTTATAAATACTGTAGGGGTTATTATTCCACAACTTGGTTATTTTCACTGCACATTGTTCCATAATTTTATATATTTGATTCATGCAGCTCTAGTTCATTAATTTCAGCTGCTGATCAGAGTTATACTTCATGAACATTTCATAATATTTATGAATTCCTTAGTTAGTGGACATTCTGTTTTCTTTGTGAATTTTTCATTATTTCAAATAATACTAAAATGAACATTATTTCAGATGTCTCGCTGGGTGCTTGTGTAAGAGGTTCGGAGGGCTATATGTCCAGATTGTGGGATGTGAGTGGTGATGCTATGTTACAGTCCCATTATCTATGTAAGAGGGCCCCTTTACCCCAGTACTATTTAATACTTGGAACTATAGGACTCTGACAAATTAACAAATGTGAAAAGAGATCTTTTTTTTTTTTTTGCGGTACGCGGGCCTCTCACTGCTGTGGCCTCTCCCATTGCGGAGCACAGGCTCCGGACGCACAGGCTCAGCGGCCATGGCTCACGGGCCCAGCCGCTCCACGGCATGTGGGATCCTCCCGGACCGGGGCACGAACCCGTGTCCCCTGCATCGGCAGGCAGACTCTCAACCACTGCGCCACCAGGGAAGAACCTAAATCCCATTTTTTAAAATTTTGTTTTACTCTGTAAATTTTCTCTTCAGACATTTTGCCCCAAAGATCACTTTACTCATCCTTCTCTGTTTGCTATGCAACCATTTTTTTTGCATTTAATTCTAATATATTTAATTTATATAGTTATTTATAGACATAAACTTTCAACATTTATTTCTCAGTTTAATTGCATTGAGGTCAGATATCATATTATATTGTTACAGTGTTCTTTAAAATTTGTTTGAATTTACTCTTTGATTAATTTGAGGCCAATGTTTGTAAATTTCAATGTGTCTTTTAATTGAATGTGTAATCTAACTCATTAGGTGGAAGATTATATAAATCTGTTAGATATTTATCTATCTACCTAATCTCTCTACCATGTATCTATAGGTATGTAAGCAAATGTTTTCAGTTTTACTTATCAAATTTACTATACTCTTACCAAATTTTGTAATCATCAACTTTGGAGAGAGATACTGAAATCTCCTATGTTTGCAGATTCTGTTGGTTTCCACTTATTACTTTGACGTTTTTACTTATTTTTTGAAGCTATGCTTTTAGATGCAAAAAGTTGATAATTTTTACATTTTTTAATGAATATTTTCTTTAGTGACTATTTCTATTAGAATTTATTAACTTACATTCTATTTTATCTGTTATTGCTTCTACTATTGCAGCCTTCATTTGATAATGTCTTGGCATATGTTGTTCGATTAACCTATTTTTAGACTTTCTGTCTGCTTTTGTCTTAGGATTTTTTCAAGCAGTTTTTCATTAACTATTTTTAACAAAAATTTAAAACCCTGCTTTTAAATAGATTTTCGTCCGGTTACTTTTATTGTGTTTATTGATATATTTTGACTCATTTACATTGTCATATAGTGTGCTTTCTCTTGACCAGTGTAATAATTTTTAAATTGTTGCTGCCTCTTCTTCCACTGCCCCTCACCATGGTGCCTTCCTGCAAGATATTTTCTAGTTCCACTAATGTCACTCTTGCCAAGTGACTTGATTTCCCCAGTGAAATCTGAGTGGAAGTAACAGCCATCATCTCTGAGCAGAAGCATTACGGACCAGAGTATGATTTGCCATAATCTCTTCCTTCCCTGTCGCAAGACTAGAGATTCCCAGATAGAAGCTCCTCCATCAGCCTGAATCCCACAGTGAAGGTTATATGGAGCCCAACCAAGCTAAGCCCACAGCAGACATTTAGGGGGAGCAAAATACATGCCTTTAATGCTGTAAACTACTAGGGTCACATCTTGGCACAGCAAAACACTCCTGAAATCTGACTGAAATAATGACCCATCATCATTTCATCATCATTCATTCATTTTCCCATAATTTCCACACTTCACTTGGTCAATGCTTGAAGAGACAAGGTTTTCTCTTTTTCCCTTTCTTTAACTCTGCCTGTAGAGAAGCTTCAAATTATATTTACAACCTTTCCAGTGGCTGACCTTAAATTTTCAACCCACAAGGAACTTAGCAAGCATTAACCACCTATTGATCACTCCTCCTCCACAATTGTGGTATCCCTGGCCTGAGTTTTAAATTAACCTTTATTTTAAACCACACATAATAGTCTTTATTTTCTTTTTTTAAGCCAGTAATTTATTACATTTACCAATGTGTTTTATAGAAAGCTTATTATTTTCACTTCTGATTAACTTTCTCCCTCTGGTTTACTGCTCCTTGTCTGGTGATTCTGTGGTCGTTTGAACCCTGTGTGCCCCTGGGTTTTCTGTGTAGAACTAAGTGTTTTAATAACAGGTTGTGGTTCCTGCTCCCATGCTGACATGGGAAACATTGAAGTGCCAGCCCAGAGGCATCAGGCAGCTTTGCTCAGGTCCTGATCAACACGTTGTATCTTTGTTCTCCTACACATTAATCCTGTGTTCCCACATAAACCTGAAGCCCAAGTCTGGTGTTAGAGTGCATTTTTCCCCCAGCCAGGGTCACTGTGATCACGTTGAATGGTCATACATTTTGTGCATGGAGCAAAAGCTGCAAGCCTTGTAACTATACAGAGAAAAGAATTTTTTCCCTCTTGTAAAAGACTACCAACCCCCCATCTTCCAACCAAACTAACACTTAATGAAAGAAACTTTTTCTAGTTTCCCCAAAACTCCTCTATAGCTTATTGGAAGCTAGTCTCCACCTCCTGTTAGCAATTTTCATTCCTGCTATTCCTCAAGAGCTAGACCCTCAGCTGCCACTCCCTGGAGCTCCATCCAGCTCTTTGGATTCTTTTGTTCTTGGAAATATGCCTTCCTGAGCCTGGCTTTGGTTGTTCAGCTTTCTCTTTGTAAATGCTACCTGCCATCAGATGTGTTTAGAGCAGACAGAGTAGCTCTTCAAAGCATTTACTAGCTACAATCATAATGACATTTGATTATCTCATAATTCCTCTTTAAAGCAATGCTCCCACCCTCCTTTTGACTTGGTGTCCCCATCCTCCTCCTTTGTGAAACAGCAGTTCACCCCACATGAGAAAGGAGTCTTTACATTTTTGCACTTTTTATAGTTTATACAATTTAGCTGTCTTTGCTTTAGCCAGATGTTAACAGGGCTTTACCTAAGCCAAGGGGACTACAAATTGAGTTGGATTCTGGTCCTGTGAAATAGGGAATGACACCTCAAAATCCAGCTAATTTTATCCAACAACCATAACCAAGGCTCCTTTCCTACTGTTAACTAGGCAAACACCTCTATGCAGTATGTATTCATTTTACTCCAAAGAAAAACAACTTCTTACAGATGAAAGTTTATTAGCACTCTAATTAGCATGGTTTGTTGTTCTTTCCCTCTCCCTCTCCCCTTCCTTCTCCTCCCCACTGTCCTCCTCTCTCTCTCCTCCACCATGTATGTGTAAAAAAGAAAGCAGTGCTATTTTGGTTGAAGGAGTATTTCCCTCCCCCAGGGTTTGCTTTCATTCCAAGGCTCTATATTATCTGAGAATATCTTCAGCTGACCTGTCTGAGGCAGATGGCACAGCTTCCCCTAACAACCTTTCTAGCACTTGGGATATTTGATGGCTGGATATTTCCTGCCCTCTATGGGTGGTGATCCATATCTCTTCAAAACAGATAAGGAAACTACTCAATGCAATTTGAACATCCATCTTTGCCATACTTCTCTCCTGTAATGTCACATCTTTACTATTCCTCTGATGTTTTCTTTTTCTCTATTCATTTATGTTAGACACTGCTGTGATTCCTGCCCTCCCAAACTCCTAGCAGCTCTTATTTCAATTGCTTGCTCTAACGAGGCTTAATGTAAACATGGAGTTTAGTGCAAGCTCAAGGCTTGCCTTTTGGAATTATCTGGGAAAGATCAATCAATGATTTTTCTTAAAATTTCTGGAGGATAGAAAATGTTCTCTTTCAACACCACCTTCATTTTAGTTCCTATAAACTCTTTAGCTTTGATCACCTATTTTCTGCCAACCTGTGCCTGTTATCCTCATAATTCAGTGCGCTTACTTTTGGTGACCTACATCTGATCTGACTTCTGATGTTTGCTACAAAAGACCCTCTGTCTTCACTTGTTGCTCTAGCCAGGTGCATGTTAGTGCTGAAAATTCTATATCCTGTTAGGAAGGAAGTATCTCCTATCTCAGAAGGATAGAAGTAGTCCAGCCTGAACCAGGATAAAATTACTCTCTGCTAATACCACGCTTGAAGCAAGAACATAACTACTTTTAAAAATTTGACACTTCCCATAAATCAGAAATTAATTCCTGCAGTCATGGAAAACCCAGTTCTTCATAGCCCAGAATAATAGCTGTCTTGTTTATTTATATCAAATTTATTAGTAGTATGCCCATAATACATTACTGATGCATTGTTGTAAAAATAAAGGGAAAATGTGATTGCATGGATTAGTTTTCTCTTGCTGTGTAACAAATTACCACAAAAATAGCAGCTTTAAAACAATACTCATTTATTCTCTCACAGTTTGGTAGGTCAGAATGCTGTGTGAGATTGGCTGGGTTCTCTGCTGAGGTTCTTACCCAGCCAAATTGAGACGCCCTGTAGGTTGGGCTCTGATTGGAAGTCTCTGGAGAAGAATTCACTTCCAAGCTCATTCAGGGTTTCGATAGAATCCATTTCCTTGTAGCTGTAAGTCGAGGTCCCCATTGCTCTGTGGGCTGCTGGCTGTGGACTTCTCTCTTCTCTTAGAGACCACCCATATTCCCTTTTATGTGACTTCCTTCATCTTCAAACCAGAAACAGAGTGTCTGAGACCTTCTCACTCTTGAAATCTCTCTGACTTCCTCTTTGGCCACTGGTAGGAGAAAACTCTGCTTTTAATAAACTCGTGTAATTAGATTAGGTCTACTAGAATAATTCCCTTTGGCATAAAAATTAAAATGATCATGGGAGTAACACCAGGGTGCAAAGGTCATGGAGGTTATCTTAAAATTCTACTTGACACAGTATGCATTCATCCAGAGAGCTTAAATTCATTGAATACTCTATGGATTATATTCCGGTTTTCTGTTAAAGGTTTAGCATAGAAAGATGAGCAAGGTGATGAAATGGTGTCACAAATCAAGAATTATGCTTAACCAACATCTGTGTATCTAAAGGTCTAGTAAAAAAGGTTCAAAATATATTAGTAGATACCGTTTTCATTTCGTTTGGATATAAACCCAAAAATGGGATTGCTGGATCCCATGGTAGTTCTATTGTTAATATTTTGAGGACCCTCCATACTGTTTTCTACAGTGACTATACCAATTTATATTCCCTCCAACAGTGAAAAAGAGTTCCCTTTTCTCCACAACCTTGCCAACACTTGCTATATCTCTTGTCTTTTGATTACGTTCATCCTAATAGGTGTGAGATATCTACACTCCATGTTCACTGCAGCATTATTCACAATAGCTAAGATATGAAAACAACCTAAGTGTCCATCAATTGATGAATGGAGAAAGAATATCTGATATATATACATATATATATATAAAATGGAAAACTATTAGATATATATGGATATTTAAAATAAATATATGTGTGTGTATGTGTGTATATATATATATATATACATATAATATTATGCAGCCATGAGAAAGAAGAACGTCCTGCCATTTACAACAATATGGGTGGAACTTGACGGCATTATGCTAAGTGAAGTAAGCCAGATAGAGAAAGACATATATTATATGATATCACATGTGAAATCTAAAAAAAGGCAAACTCATAGAATGATGCTTACCAAAGGCTGGGAGTAGAGTAAATAGGGAAATGTTGGTTAAAGTGTACAAACTTCTAGTTATAAGATAAGTGAATTCTGGGGACCTAATGCAGAGCATGCTGGCCATAGTTAATAATATGCTTCATATACTTAAAAGTTGCTAAGAGAATAGACCTTAAATGTTCTTACCACAAAAAAAAGGTAATTGTGTGACATGATGAATTATTAACACTATGGTAGTAGTCATTTTGCAAAATATAAGTGTACCAAATCAACACCTTGTACACCTTAAACTTCCACAATGTTGTATGTCAATTATGTCTCAATAAAGCTGGAAAAAATTTAAATTAAAAAATATAACAGTAGATGAGCAAAACATGGATCTGTTATCAAAGGTCTTTAGCCTAAACTAAAAAAGAGCATGTAAATAGTGGCATGAAACCACATTTGCAGGTGCCATGAGAATAGTTAAGTGCAGGATTATAGGGGGAATTTAAAGGAGAGGCAGCTCCATTCTACCAAGTCTATCAAGGACCTGGTAAATCATCAAGAGTTTCCCAAAAAGGCCACATACTCTTGAATGATGAGTAGGTTAATATGAAGTTTGCAAAGTAGCAAGAACATTCTATGACAAGGAATCTGTATAAGCAAATTGGAAGTAAGACATATATTGACCCGTTTGCAGAAACTAATGAGCCATACAAGGAAGTGAAGATGATATAATAATTGACTCAAATTACTGTTGGAGTCTCCATGAATCATTATCCACCCTTTGATAAAGAACAATGATAGATGGGAGGTCATTTGTTGACATGGCATTCCTTGTCTCAAAATCTATCAGTGACCCAATGTTTCTTTTGGTAGCAAATCTAAACCCTTTTTGCTCAATAACAAGATATTTAATAATGACCCCATTGTATCTACCCTAATAAGAACACAGAATTTTTATCTATTTACTAAAAGATTCCATTTTCTAATTGGTGTGATTTATCTATGCTAAGACATGCTTCCACACATCATCTTACATTTTCTCAAGCTCTTTCTCTGTCTTGAAGTACCCAGTCTACTCACCTCTCATTACTTGATTTCTGCTCTTTATGGCATAATTCATATTTCTACTCTACAAGGGCTTCTAAGTCTTCACTGATTTTCCCACCTTTCAAATTTCCTCCCCATGAAACTTTTACTACACAAAATTAGCACTTCAATAGACACTTTTATTTTATTGTTTTTTCTAACAGACCTTAATTTTTAGAACAATTTTAGGTTCAGAGCAAAATTGAGTGGTAGGTACAGACATATCCCATATACTACCCAGCCACATACATGCACAGCCTCCTCCATCTTCAACATGCCCCACCAGAGTGGTACATTTATTTAAAGTGATGAACCTACACTGACGCATCATTATCACCCAAAGCCCAGAGTTTACTTTAGGGGTCATTCCTGGTGTTGTACATTCTGTGGGTTTGGACAAATGTATAATGACATGCATCTACCATGTTAGTATTTTATAGAGTAGTTTCACTGCCCTAAAAATCTTCTGTGCTCTACTTATTCATCCCAACCTCTCCCTCTAACCCCTGGCAACCACTGGCCTTTTTATTAACTCTGACATTTTTTTTCTTTTTTATTACTTCATTTGTACAATACGTACATCTCTAACTTGATGACAGTTTACGTCTTACCCTTGTTGACCTCTACTAAAATTAACAAATATGTATGTTACCTGTTTACATAGCAAATGTTAGCTGCCAGGTTTCCACAAGTACTCAGGCTTCACAAGATCATCTTGCCTCTAAAATTTACATAAAAGTGTTTGAACTCCCAATCCACAAATGATGGTGTTCTTTGAGTGTCCACATGTACCCTATGGCATTTAGCTCCAATATCCAGCTTCAACTGAATTTCTAATCCTGTCTCTACCTCCAGTACGTATTGTCTGCTTTCCATAAAATGTCACGCTCAAACTAGATCCCACACTAATCTATTTACTCTCTGGCCAAATTTTAATAAAAACTCTGGATAAATGAGGAAGATATTACATTCATAATCTATCATCTAAAAGTTAGATACTAGTAATACAAAATACAAAAAAAAATACAGTCACTGATACTGTAGATTATCCCACATGGAGTTCCATATTCCCACCATCTGGCTAATGCCCTCCTTTGTTCTCTCCACCCACAGGCCTTTGGAGATTGCATCTGGCAGCAGGACACTGCACATTATTATTCAGAGTAAATCTTTATGGCATCACACCTTCCTCATCTTGCGGGCAGCCTAGCAACACATATGCCAAACAGGGGCCGTTATTTATGTTTATTTCAGTCAGCAGAGCCCTCTGCTCCTTGCTAGCTCACCAAATCCTCCTAACATAAAAATTACTGCTTTTCTGCACCTTCAGTCAGGTCACATTCTTAGGCAGGGCCTCTCCAGTTTATCCTGTGTGAGCACAAGGGAGGTAGTGTATGGATTTATGATCCTCCAGTCAAAAGAATAATGGAGAGATGGCTCTTCTAATTATACTTATTAATTGAATTAAAGGTGAGCTTTGCCCCTAAAGAAAGGTGAGATTCTAAAACTAATGATGAGGATAGTTCCTTCTGTGTGGACTGAATTCTTCTCTCTTGAATTCTTTTTACTGGAGCTGCGACTCCCACTGTTGCCAATAGGAATTTTTTGTCATCCAAAGGTAGGAATGTGGTCCTGGGAATTTAATTATTCCTACAATAAAATTCCTGTTTTATTGAATATAAATAGGTATGCCTAATTATGTTAGCGACTTTATAGTACTTAAATACCAATAATTATTCAAACAGATTTATTGAAGTTTAATGGCAATGTAATAATAATGTCGGTATGTTTTATATGCAATAGTTGTTTCACCTCATTAAACAGGTTGGTAAATGATCCATTGCTGTTTAATTAACATGCAATGACTGTGTTATTAAATCTTAAACTGTAAATTAAAGCTTGATCTGAGACACTTAATTTTAAAGTGTAATTGAAAGCTTCTTTGGGCATGAACCTCCAGAGTCCCTTTTATTTTCCACGGCTCTTTCCTGACCTGCTCATATCCCACACTTATACCTTTGGAACTGGAAAGTGGGATGCACTTAATTTGTGTGGCTGAATTTTTTTCTTAATGGATAACGGCATGCCTTTCCAGTAGGTGAGTAAATTGTGAATGGAGAATAAACTGTATTTCAGATCCAATTTCTTACATATGGAAGATTGTTTTTTTAAAAAGTATATCTAGGAAAAGAAACAGCCTAAAGTCTTACAAATATTCACTCATACTTTCATAGCAGGATATCTTGCAAGCTTGACAGGTTTTACTCAGCTAATTCAGGACTAAACACCCACCTATTTGCTGATAGAATGATTCATGGTACATGCAGGACTCTTCAATCTTTGTTGAACCAGCTGACTATAAACATAGCAATTTGATGTGAAGTGGGCAAGGGTAGTTTCTCTATTGTTAATAGGGAGAATCAAGTCCTATCAAGGTTTATAAATATTTCAGAAACCTACAGACAAAATTTTCTGGAGCATATGTTGGAGTTTGTGTGATAGTGGTCCAAAGAATAGTAATAAAATATTCTCCAGATGCTGTATAACATTTTACATCTTCTTTTGTGTTTTTTCATCTTGTAGAACACCAAACAGATCCCCAGTGTTAGAATTTATATTCTGTGCATCTGTTCTCCAATGCTAACCTATGACAGCTTTCAATAATATTTTAACGTTGCATAATACAAAACATCCTAAAATTGGGGAGAACAGCAATTTCAAATAATTTCCATCTCTTGGCTAGATAGTATATAGTTATTTTTCCATACTTCTTTGGATAATATTAATAGAGATTAAAAGGTGTGTAAATTTTCACTCTGAGTTTTTAAAACATTTTTTAAAGATTTTCATTAAAGCTTATTTGACATACCTGTATATAAAATTAGAGTCCTCTCTTCTGTATCCGTAGACTGAGAAAAATAAAACAATCAGATATTACAGAGTAATAACTGCAATATTTCATACAGCAGCATAATAAAAACATGTTCTCCTGGAATCCTGTAAAACTAAAAGTGCTTCTTAAATTCTACCTTCATGCAAGTATTTGTGTATATATGTTCGAAATGCTTAATTCTGCAATCTGTCTGGAAAACTTTCTGCACAACCCCCTACCACCATCACCACTCTATATCTCATCATATCTTTTAGGCGAACATCTCTTCTTTCAAAAACCAACTAAACTTACTTTTTGTAGCCTTTCTTGTCCGCCTGTAAGGAATTAGCTTCTTCTTCTTTGGGACTCCTTGCTCTCAAGATACTAGAACAGTATGAAATACTTGTGTATTTTCAGGACCTCTCTCTAATTGACTGTAGGCAACTTGTAGGCCCAACCCATGCCCAAATCTTCTTGAATCATCAGCCCAAATAGAGTGATGGACACCTAGTAGGAGCTCAATATTTTTATTGAATAAATATTTACCTCCATGATATTATGTATAAATATCCACAGAGATTACCATGACTGCCTTCTGCCTTCTTAGTTAGATTCATCCTACAGCTCTGCCTATGTAAATGTGCATCATTTTCAAGCTTCCCTCCATCCTTTCTTTTATTAAAAGCCTCTTACAGGCAAAGGCTGCCGTCCATCAGTTTACACTGGCATAATTCTGTCAAAGCCTCTGCTATGAAAAGTGTTTAACATCTGATCAGTCATAATTGGGCAGGACTTCCTCTAGTTGGGCTCTGAAGTCATTCCACTGGCGCCAAGCAGGGTCTTAGCATTGCTGGAACCTAATACATTTTGTGAATTATAGATAGGCTGGAATTATGTATAAGACAACACATTATTGCATCAGAACAACATAAATAAAAGTGGTCTAATTTAACTATGAACCCTTCAAATAGTGTGATATTCAGTTACATATTTCTAAGAAAACACACCTTCCTGTATGCATTTCTCCAAGATGAATAAATTATTATTACAGTACTATATTAATTTGAATTTTCATTCTAATTTCAGCTTAAAATAAAACCTGAGATGGAATTTAAAAGAATATTTTATTATGTAAATGCATAATTAAATTCCATTGATATATTTATTTGTTTCTTTTCTGTCTCCACCAATAGAAGATAAACTCCAGGAGACTTGGAATTTTTCACCGCTGAAACCTGTCTGCCTAGAATAGTGGCTGCTCAGTAAATACATACAGAAACCATGCAGATTCATTTTCTCTTTTTATAAATTCTACTTAAATACAAGATGTGTGTGACAGTCTGCATTTATATAGTATGTTTTCATTATTGCTTTTAGTCCTGTAATGGCTCTGTGCGGTATGTAATTCAGATTTTCATTAATATAATTTTGCACATAAGGAAGCAGGTAAATATTAAGAGATCCGTCCAAATTAACAGGGCCAGATAGTAGCAGGGTTGGCAATAAAGCTAATGTGCTCTTGCTCTCAATTCAGGGTTATCTCTATCTTACCAAGATAAATAATTTCAAATTCACCTAAATTTGTGAAAATATTATTTGCTCATTTCTAATGTCCAAATACATAGTTTGGTAAAGAGAGCATAAACTTGAGAGCCATCTTAAGAAAATTCTTCTATTATCTCTCCTTTCTGATCTCTCTCTCTCTAAATGTATATATATATATATATATATATATATATAATGTTATTTATATATTATATATATGTGCAGTTGATTCACATATATAAACACCATATATACATTCATTTAGGTAAGTTCAGTAACACTTTACTTTTTTTATGACTATCTTTCCTTTGAAGGTATGTAAAGCACTTAGGAAAAGATGAAGCAATGATTATATACTCTCAAAGGGGTGTATTCTTATTTGCCAGTGATTGGAGAAAATTCCACTGGCCTTCCCAAGTGATTACTGTAACTCATGCTCAAAACACTAAAATCAGCCACTTGATATAAAGTTGAAAAGACCTGACAACTAAGTCTCCCGTTTGTAAAGAAGTCATTGATTAGCATGATAGCATGAGGAGTTTTGCTTACCTCTCCTGAGTAAAACTGGTAAAAATTATTTTTAAAAACAACAATAACGGTCTTCCCTGGTGGCGCAGTGGTTGAGAGTCCGCCTGCCGATGCAGGGGACGAGGGTTCATGCCCCGGTCAGGGAAGATCCCACATGCCGCAGAGCAGCTGGGCCTGTAAGCCATGGACGCTGAGCCTGCGTGTCCAGAGCCTGTGCTCCGCGACGGGAGACGCCACAACAGTGAGAGGCCTGCGTACCGCAAAAAAAAAAAACAAACAACAATTAAATCCTCTGGAAATGATCCTAAAGGAAAGAACACATAAATAAAAGTCTATTCCTGAGAATTATTAAAATTTGGTAGCAAAAGCAAGAGTCAAATGGGATAACACATTCAAAATAATGAAAAAAAAAAAATCTACCAAGAATCCTGTATCTAGCAGAGTTGTCTTTCAAAAAGGAAGGCAAAGTTAAGTTATACATGATAAAGCTTAGATCAACCACTAATTTTTTTTTCAAAATATATACTGAAAAAATATGTTAAATCGATCATAGACCTAAATGTAAAAATGCAAAACTATAAAACTCCTTAAAGATAACACATGAGAATTTATAGATGGCCTTCCTTGAGTCTGGCAATAAATTTTTAGATACAACACCAAAGAAAGGCACGATCCCGGAAGAAAAAAAAATCGGTAAGCTGTACTTTTTAGAATCAAAGACTTCTGCTCTGCGACAGAAGCAGACTGTGACAGACCGGGAGAAAATATTTGCAAATGATATATCTCATAAAGGACCGTTATCCCAAATATACAAAGAATGCTTAAAACTCAACAGTAAGAGAACTAACAACCTGATTAAAAAATGAGCCAAAGTCCTGAACAGGCATCTCACCAAAGAAGACACCATAGAAGCATATAAAAATGTTCAAGATTATATCTCTTTAGGGAATTGCAAATTAAAACAATGAAATATTACTGCACACCTATCAGAATGGTGAAACCCAAAGCAATGGCAATACCAAAGTCTCGTGAGGATGTGAAGCAATAGGGACTCAGCTTTTTTGGTATGGCCACTTTGGAAGACAGTAGGCAGTTCTTACAAACCCTAACATGCTCTTGCCATACAATTCAGCATTTGTGCTGCTTGATATTTACACAAATGAACTGAAAACATGACCACACAAAAACCTGCACATGAAATTTTATAGCACTTTTATTCATAATTGCCAAAACCTGGAAGTAACTAAGATATCCCTCAGTAGGTGAGTGGATAAATAAACTGTGGTACATCTAGACAATGGAATATTATTCAAAGCCCAAAAGAAGTAAGCTATCAAGCCACAAAAAGACATGGAAGAAACTTAAATGAATATTGCTATGTGAAAGAAGCTAATCCAAAAAGGCTAAATACTGTAAGACATTGTGGATAAGGCAAAACAATGGAGACAGCAAAACGATCAGTGGTTGCCAGGGGTTAGGACAGAGGGAGGGATGAATTGACAGAGAACAGATTACCTTTAGGCAGTGAAACTATTCTGAATATTACAAAAATGGATACATGTTATTATTCATTTGTCCAAACCCATAGAATGTATACAACCAAGAGAGGACCCTGAGTTAAAATACGAACCTTGGAAGATTATGATGTGTCAATGTGGGTTCATAAATTGTACTAAATGTTGATAATGGGGGAGGCTGTGCATGTTTGGGGGCAGGGGTTATATACCTTTACACCTTCTTCTCAGTTTTGTTGTGAAACTAAAACTGCTGTTAAAAGCAAAGTCTATTAAAAATCATTAAAGAAATTAAAATACTAAAAAGAGAGAAAAGCATTATACAATTAAATAGAAAATTCCTTCCGCAAAATACTTATAAAACACTGAGTGCCAAATACTTGTGCAACATTCTGCTTTCTGTGTTAGGGAATAAAGTTGAAGCACATGTGAGTTTTGTTGGCAAGATGCTCACATTCTCTTTGGCAAGATGAAACATACACACATACAACAATTTTTCAAGTCCATGTAGTGGAGGTTAGAGAACATATGCAAACTGAAATTAAGTATTCCATACGGGGAGAAAGCTTGAACATACAAAACCGAGAGGGGAAGGTGGGAATATTCAATCACCTGTGCTGGTGGGGGAGTTGATGAACAGGCTAATCCCAGATGGGAAGGGAGATACAGCTTTCTCAGAGATAAGAAGAGGATGGATAAATATTCATTTGGAGTAAACAGAGGTTGAAGAAATATAAATCAGATACATTTAAATAATTTATTTCATTAAAATATGAAGTGAAATATTTGGCAAAGGATCAGAGTGATCTGGATATAGTTTACGTCTTGAGATGAGAAAAGTTTCAAAGAACGTAGAGGAAATAATTTGACAGCTATTCAGTTAGAGATGATTTGAAAATACAGGGCTATCATGTAGAGTTGAGTAGATGCTGGCTGCCAAATGATGCTCAGATGAGGGAACAAAGTGGAGGCTGAGGAGTGCTGATTCAGGCTGTGTCTGCTCCAAGGAGCACCTTTCTGTAATTCACACAGAAGGGCCACACAGGTGAGTAGTGGCTCTGCAAAAAATCTGAAACAAAATTGATGTTTGGGTTTTACTAAAGACCTATACTCTTAAGTGAACCTACAGTAGTTGACTTAAGAGAAATAAGTGCCTTTGTGTTAAAAAGTGAGCCAAGGGCTTCCCAGGTGGCGCAGTGGTTGAGAGTCCGCCTGCCGATGCAGGGGACACGGGTTCGTGCCCCGGTCCGGGAAGATCCCACATGCACTGGAGCGGCTGGGCCCGTGAGCCATGGCCGCTGAGCCTGCGCGTCCGGAGCCTGTGCTCCGCGACGGGAAACGCCACAACAGGGAGAGGCCAGTGTACCGCAAAAAACAAACAGACAAACAACAACAACAAAAAGTGAGCCAAAATTTAAAGAGGGTATCACTTAAGTTCCATTAATCTAGAGCACAATAACGCATTCCAGAGGCATGATATCTAAATTCTGTAGTGGAAGAAGTGGTCACTTTTAAAAAGCCAGATTTCCTTCCATCTTAGTTATGTTGGCAACATTCCCAAATCTATTGAGCAGTCTAAATAATTTGCCAATATATTTACAGTGTGGATTTAATTGGATAAAATTTCACTGTAGCCAAATGGCTTTTCTGAATCAGTTTAGTTTGGACTTCCTATCTTGAATACATAGCTAGTGCTTTCTTGAAATTCTTAATGACTTGTCGAGTAGGCAAATTATAAATAAAAGACATTCTTCCAGATGCTCAGGTATTTTAGGTTAATTGACGCTTTCATGGAGAAATTCAGGAAAAAATTAACTTTTTGTTCAAAAGTTAAAGGCAGTATTGTATTTCAATATTGAGGGCATAATTTCAATATTGAGGGCAACTCTTTTAGCCATCTAGCTTATAATATCTCTGTGTCAGAAAGGAACACAATGAACCTTACCCCAGTTCATTAGAGATATAGAGAGATTATGCAAAAATGAGGGATGAAAAAGAACATCTTGCCTTTCTTATGTCTCTCTTTGTTACTATTAAATATCGAACTATGTATTATTTCACTCCCGAATTTTAGCATTCCCAGACTAATAAAACTTAAATAGTTTAAAATGATTATAGCCTCAAAGGCATTTAGGTAGGCTGTATAAATAATGCCTTCCTGCCTTTGCCTGGCCTGCCTCAGTGGGTGCTACAGGGGATAAATCAAATAAAATAGATAATGCAGAAGAGCATAGAGTACCAAACGACTCATTAAATTGATTTTCAACTGGTGCTGATCAACTGAAATGAATGTGGTTTTTAGTTTGGAATAATTTCTTGCATATTAAGGCAATTTATTTGATTCAATTGTTGGTTTTTCTGTCCCATGACTGCCACCCAGAATATATATACTTATCACTTCTATTTGTTGATGAACAAACAGCCTTGGGCTGTGCATGTAACCTACATATTACCAGTTATACTTTCTTGGCTGTCAGGTGTACAGAAGCAGGGGACTATGTCTATTTAAATAAGTCCCCAAGATAAATGTTCCAGTATTCTTATCTTTACAAATAAATGTTTCATGTGGTTTTATAGACTTTGAATTCCCTAATTCTCACAACAGTTCTAGAAACATAATTCCTTTCTATTTAGCTACACTGGCTTCAGAATTTCTTTTACAATAGCTCAGTAAAGATGCATTTTCCTTTATTTTTTCCAATTTTTATACCCATCTCTAAGTCTTTCCATAATTATAGGCAGAAATAAATTTTGTACCCTTAACTACTAAATTAATTGGTTATCTTCCCATAAAGTTAATGAAACTTCAACTCTGTGGCTTTTTTTTTTCACCAAAAATGACAATAATCTCTTATATCACAAAGTATTTAAAAAACAATGAAGTTACAAAGAAAATATTAAATGCTGCATGCTGTTCCATTCTCCCTTCCATTGTCCCAAATCACTCTTCTGGCTGCAAATCTGTCATGCACAGCATGATAACTGCTAAAAATGAGTTCAACCCAGCATCTTGTCAGATGTAGCCCATGTTTTGTGTTCTCTGATCTTCTAAAAAGAACAAAAATACCTGGAGCACAGGAAGGTACTTAGATGGCTTCTAAGGAAGCTGTCATTTCCACTGTAGCTTTGTTCTTTACTGCAGAGAGAGGCTAATACAAAAAATTGCTGGAAGAAAAGAGAAAAATAAAATAGCATCACTAGCATGTTGATGAATGTCAAGTAGAGGAAGATTCTGGACCACAAAGCAAACATGACAATGGGTGCAGACACAAAATGGGAACAGAATATTTGAATATCTTAGCGAATATTCAGAGTTAAGAGTATGGAAGTAGGATAACTTACAGAAAAATTTCATTAGTGAGAATTATACTTAATGATGTTTAGCACTCTGTTTATTAAATTTCCAAATATTTGCCTAGCAGATCCTCTCTGGTGTATAGAGATCATGAAAACAAAGGCAAAATATATGTGTAATGTATGTGTATATGTGCATAAATGATGATCATTCATTATATGGGTGGATAAAAGATGTTTAAAATGTTGAATAACATATAGGAATCCTTTCTACAAAACACTTGAACACATATATACAAATATATGTATAAGTAAGCTCATGGCAACATCACTAGTGTTAGGAAAAAAAGTAATTGAGAGAAAGAGAAGAATTACACAATCTCTATAAATGGAAAACTGTGCAGCCATTAAAACAATTGAATTAGATTCTGACTTAGAAAAACATCTACTGCATATTGTTAAATAAAATAGCAAGCTATGGAAGGAAATGAAGAATCTGATTCCAGTCTATTTAAAAGACCAACACAAAATCATAGATGAACATGTAAGATACATATTTCTATGCACAGAAAAATTCTCAAAGAAAAATAAACAGAACAATTAAGGGAAAAGAAGGCAGAGAAAGGCTTATAACTTTTACTATGTACACTTAAGTATTGTTTGAATTTGTAAAAGCTAGCATGTTTTTCTTGTTTAACTAAAATAAAAAGATTAAAAGAAAAATGTACACTGTTCTCAGAGTAAATGCATTTTTGCATAGTTCAGAAAGGGAGGAAAAGGGTCAGACTTCCAAATAGTCCCTTCCACTCATATTTCAGTACCTCTGACTATTTTTAAAAGGTAATAAATATATGTAGTTGATGGCTACAGAATGACTTATTTATCCTTTTCCCTTCACTTTGAAGTCAAGAAATATTTGTGTTCCCCTCTCCACATGCCTCCTTTCTACACCCCCTGTCTTCCACGTGGTCCCTTATTAAAACATCTTGGAACTGGCATAATAAAACCCCAACTGTTGTCTCTTCACTTTCAACTCCATGATTAAAAGGGGAATAAAATTATAGTACAGGGAGGGGGGGCATCCAAGGTATGTGTGTGGAGCAGTCAGTTCAGATGTGGCACAGAGAGTTCTAGCAAAGCATGGCTCTGAAGCAGGCTGAAGAAACAAATGTTAAGTGAGTTGACTAAAAGGAGATAAGGGAAAGACATTTATTTATTTAATCGCTAATGAAGAAGCAGCAACATGCTAAGAGAGAAAAGGAAGTTTTGAGTATAACTGTAGAAAATTAGTTTCTGGACACATTCAGAAGCTCATAAATATTTGATCCCTTTTTTCCCCCCCAAATTTCCTAGATCACAAATCATGCAGCCACATCAGTGTACAAGAAGCAGGACACTAATGGATGCTACTTGTCAGGTAGATAAACAGAAAAGGGACGTTTAGGCAAAGTTTTTTTTTTCATTAAAAAAAAAAATGTGTTATGTGAAAGGGAATCCATGGTAGAGTGATCAAACTTTTAAACACACATTGGTTTGACTTATGTGTCACAGCAGCTCTTGCCTCTGTAATAAATGTACATAGAATTCCAAAAGCATCCACATGGCACTTTCAAATGTGTTTTGCAATTTTTTCAATGTGCTAGGCAGGTGCTGGTAAAGGAAAACTTAATTACCCATGTGTTTGGCATACCTTTACACCTCACAGTTATGTGATTACAGGAAACAAATGAGTACTTCCCTTACTATTTTCAGAAAGATTACATTGAGCCACTGGATACAGAACAACATTAAAATGCACGTAGCAATAGCACAGATTTAGCTACATTGTGGTTCAAATTATGTGTCAGGTGCCTTAATGTCTATTTTGACAAATATTTGTTCACTTCCTTCTATCTTCATGACCAATACTTCAATTTGGGAAATGTTATTATTACTTAAAATGTTGAAATAGCCATCTGGTTCATTTTCCCATGTCCATTTCCTCCTGGATCCAATACATCTCATGTCTACCACTGCCAGATTAATCTTCCTTATGCCTAGTTTTGATAGCGTTCTGAAGTGTACCATGCCTTGTTCATGCCTGATGAATTAAGGATAAACCCCAGTCTACCACTGGAAGCTTTTCATCACAAGGATTCAGCTTACCCTACCAGTTTTTGTTGTTTCTCAACATACCTTCCACTTGAAATCCAGACAGCCTATCCCCACCCTTGCCTTTTGAAGTTCGACTCACTCTTCAATTGTGTTCAACTAGCAAAAAGCCCAAGATTTCATAGTGGAGTAAGATACTGAACTGAGTTTAAAGTTTCCATGTTCCGATATCTGAAATGGGAATCTACATTGAAGAGCAGTTGGAGAAGAGCACCAGGAACATAATAGTTGACTGTCTAGTTTTTCTACCAATGACCATTACATGTAAGATTCTACCCTGGTATTTTAATTTTTCATTTTCTTACTATCATGTTCTTTCCAGGTCTCCCACTTGCTCCCCAACATAGATTAAATGCTTTTTATAGATAAGGAAATAGGAGCAACTCCTCTTTGTTTAGTGTGTCTGCTTTAGTTAAACATTGACAGAGCCTGGATCTGAAACAGATCATCCAGACTTCAATCTCATCTCCTCTCTGACGCTTATGAATCCTACTTGAGATCTCTGCCTTCAATTTCCTCAGCAAAAAATAGAGTATCAGACTTCACTTGCAGGGCTCTTAGATAACTCAACAGAGATAATATATGTAAAATGTCTGGGACAATACAGGTGGTCGACAGATATTTGTTGAAACTAATGAATTGGCAGGTAAAGGTTGACATATATACACTACCATACGTAAAATAGATAGCTAGTGGGAACATGTTAAAAAGCGCAGGAAGCTCAGCTAGGTGCTCTGTGATGACCTAGATGGGTGGGAGGGAGGTCCAAGAGGGAGGGTATATAGGTATACATATAGCTGATTCACTTCATTGTACAGCAAAAACTAACACAACATTGTAAACCAATTATACTCCAATTAAAAAAAAGAAAAGATAATACCTGTCTTACTCATTGTATCATCACTCTGGATTTGTGTGATTTGCAATCAGTGCTGACTTGTAATAGACAAAATGAGTGCCGTTTAATGGAAAAGTAACTAAAGTGACGCCTGAAGTGCCCTCACTTTTTAGAGACCCTTCTGGCGTTGTTGCCAATGTTTCTGTAGGAAAAACCCTTAAATCCTGTTTCTTAATTTCCTCGTCAGTTAACCAAGGGGGTTGGTTATATTAAGTTATCTCTAGTATCTCATATAGTGTTAATATTCTACAGTCATATTCTTAAAAAATGTCTACCCTACCTAACTCCAGAAAGAAGGATCCATTCCAAGTTCCTTGGTCATTTCAATTTGTATCAGTCAAAATATACCAAGTCATGCTATGGAAATTAACAACCCCAAATTATAGTGGTCTATAAGAACAAAAGTTTATTTCCATCACAAATGTACCCAATAAGAGTCTGCAGCATTAGTTACTGTGGTGGTTGGGAGGATAGAGGTGGGGTAGGGAGAGCAGTGGTGGGTGCTCTTCAGTGTAATTGTCCGCACTCTAGGAGTGAGAGGGAATACTGCCAGCTGATGTGGAGGAGTAAAAGAGACTGACCAAGCAGAACATGGCTCTCAGAGCACATCCCAGAAATGACACGTTCCTTACTCCCTCTCACATTTCATTGGTAAAGCAAGTTTTGCGGCCAAGCCTGTTCTCAATGGGGATCCTCCCTGACAATAATTGATAGTACAATTTACTGAATATTTTGATGGCACTCAGTCTTCTATTTCTATTTTCAATCTTACTTTCCAGCTCTACTGTTGTTTTTTCCATTGGCAAATAAATACTTCCATTTCAAAGTTATATTTGTACCTCCACCATTCATTATGTCAGAATCAGAATTTGAAATCTCCTTGCAAAGCCAGCTGGTTTCAACTTCCATGTATTCAATAATTTCAGAATGATCTTAAACAACTTCATCATTTCTCATGTAATCACCCTATTGATTATGTAAGCTCTATTGATTAGGGCATTGACATTTTTCTCACATTTGCACCCTCATATTTATTTTCCCCCATTTCTTTATTTCAGGTCTCCTATCTAGTCTGCTATAATGTAGTATGTAAATATAATATCGTAGCTACTCTGCTATAGTAATAGTATACAATGCTGTCAGTTGGAATGTTTTAACTGTGCCCTTCCTTCCTTTGCTCAGAGCATTTAGTGCCTCCCCATCACCTAAAAAATAACATGATCCTAACTCCTTAATCTGGCATTTAACACTTTCCTTGGGATACTAGTCCTAACCTATGTTCTATTATTTCCGGATATTCATACTCTGTACTATCCCAGTTAGAGAATTCCTCATTCTCTGAACACAAATCACAATTTGTATTTTTCATATTCTTGTTTTTCACTCTTTCATTCATGAGTCATTTATATAATTTTTATAGCTTTCAGAGAAAGTTCTTTACATAGTATGTTCTCAACACATGTTTAAGAAGGAGAAGGAAAGGAAAAGTATATCATTTTTATGTGAGCATTACCAATTGCCTGGCATTTTCCAAAATACTTTCAAATCATTACCTCATTTATTTCTTACTTCAGTTTTATGGGGTGGCTACAATTATCCTCATTTTATGCATGAAGAAAAATGTGGCTTAAAAAGATTAACAGGAAGGACCAGAATCCAAACATATATCTGTTGATTCAAAACAGTCTGTATCTTTCTATTTAATATTTGGAACATTTTTGGATGCATATTAATTTAGTGGATGTTTAACTTCATGGGTCCAGAACTCTTTCTTGGATCTGGGATTTCTCTAGGTATAGAGCATACTGATTCTATCAGGTTGGGCTGATTGCCCTTAAATAAAAATAGTCGGGGGGACAAATAGGTTATTTGTTCTCAAACTCCTTGTTTACCCTGGATCTAGGTAAGACTGTAAATACAATGTTTCCCAATTTATGTCATAATGTTCAGTATCAAACACGATGACAATCTCTCGAAAAGATAGCATTTTGAAATCTGCTTCTACAATTCCACATTTGTAACAGTCCCCAAGAACAAAGGATTATTCCAACTAAATGTATACATAAAATATAATCAAGTGAAAATTCCTTATATTGCCTAATAATTGAAACAATATATAGAAATAGATTATAATGAGATACATTGCTACATATCAATTTAAAAAAAAACTAAGGGATTCTCTCTCTCTTTCTTAAACAATTTATTATATTTATTAGTTGCATTTCAAAATATTCGAAGAATAATTAAAATTCACCAGTGACCCATCATTTTCTGTCTCTCAGCTGCTACAGATAAATTTCCACTGAAAGAAAGCCAGGGTCATATAAGCTATCATGGCAATTTTTTTTCCTGTTTTGGTTATTCTGGGAAGGAAGATTAGTGTGAGAGAAGCATAAAGCCAAACCTGTTCAAATTAATCCAGAAATATACAAAATGCCAAACATAAAAGGTCAAGAAATTTCTATTTCCAGGATAAATATGGCTGGTTAATTCATAAATGAGGTATCCCTTAAAGCCTCCGCTGAGGATGTTAAACATTTCTACTTGCTTTGTGTATTTAACAATGAGGGCCCATTCAGTTGCATTTTTTAAATCTTATCAAGGTCATTTTATCATTGGTAATCAATAATCCCAAATATCTAGACCTCTATCCAAAGATAATAAAAAAAATATTTTGAGAATAATTTTCAAATAACTATTTGATAATTCTTTACCTATGACTGAGATATTATTCAGGCATCAGTCACTTCTTGGGTTGTGTTGGGGATGAAAATATTTTCCTCTACCCTTATAGGTTTTCTGGCTGGTCTAAGAATTAAATTGACATCAGACATTAACAGGAGAAAATCAAACAAAATTTAATAACATGCATACATGGGAGAGACCCAGGAAAACTGAGTAACTCCACAAAATGGCTGAAACTCTCACCTTAAATATTATTTTCAGCTAAAGACAAAAGAGGATGTTAAGGGTAGTCATTTGGGACCTCAAAGGGGAGGAAGGCAATTGACCTGGAGATGGAAAAGCAAATGTTTGGTAAACAAGTGTTTGCTGGGACAGCGAGGAATTTTAACAAATAGACTTGGTAGGTTCCCTCATGTCTATATACCTTGTTCATACTATAGTTATCAATGATGATTGCTTCCTTCCTGGAACAAGTTTTCTACATACATTCTTTAGGCAGTTAAGGGGACAATCAAAGTTTCTTCCTGAGACTTTTGGGCCTTGACTGTTTTCAGTTCGAAATAATCCTCATGCCTAAGAGACATTTTGGGGCAGCAAATTTGCTCCCCTACAATTGTGATGACTAAGATTTAGAGTTTCCTCTTAGTCCAAGTCAAGAAAACAAACTTATGAGCTTATGGAGGAAAATTAAGTCTTAGTACCTACCTGAAATTTACAAAGGGTAGATCCACATTAATGTAATTTGCAATAATAGTTAAACAGAATAAAAGACACATGTTTTAATTGGAATTCCCTATTAATAAAATAGCCTGTGCACTGCAGTCCCTAACTGACACAGACTCTTTTATGTATTCAATATCTAAAAGGCTTACAGCAGAAAGAACAGGTGGTAACAGGAATTATTTTAACAGCAGTAGAAAGAAACGAAGGAAAAATCAGACCTGTCTAAAGTGTGAACTATTAGTATAAAATTAAGCCTTTCTTAGTTTTATTACTGTAATATTTCTTCTTAAAGTTTCACTACCCCTCAGGAACCTTTAGAGGGCTTTTAACTTTTAAAGGCTACACATACAATGGCACCACATATTTTCTTAACTCCCTATCTCTACCGCATCAGCTAATAATCATGCCACAGGAAGGATACTTTCTTTGGCCTCGGATTTGAAAGAAATGTCTTGGTAGGGAACAAAGGGGAGATGTTCTTTTTTGAGTTTTGATTACTTTAAGTAAGTTTTATTTTCTAAGTTAACAAAAATGGAAATAAAAGTACATTAGATTGACTATGACAAAACGATCAGTGACACAGTTTCCTAGAGTGAATTCAAAGTATATGTAAACAGTAAAATTTCCCTTATTAAGCAGTTCTCCAAGTACCTTAGAGTTATTCTCTTAAGTATGTAATGAGTATATTTATTACTGGAAATCAGAGACAGAAAAGAAAAAAAAAAAAAAAGAGAGAGAATCGCACAATGCAGAATTGTGATTTGGATATCAAAATTTCCTCTGGCTCTGTTCAAGAATCAAAATGAAATTGTAAAGGTGACATTGAAAGATATCATTTTTTACCTTCCTTTTATTAACTACCTGTGAGACATTCCAGACAAGTCAGGAAAAACCTTTATGCGCCAACTTGTCAATAGATGTAAGAAAGCCATTTTAATGTCAGTCACCTTGGCAAGAGGAGTCTGGAATCAGAAAATTTACTGAAGATTGTAATTGTAAAGTAGTTTCCAGTGTGTGCTTCCCAGGACTTTCACCAGCATTAAAATAATTTACTTTCTTAATGAAGAGAAAGCTAGAATATAAGAGAGGGATACAGACGGAGACAGAGTAGAAGAGAGAAGGGACAAAAAGAAACCACAGAGAGGCAAAGAAATGTGTGTAAAATATATGTGGGCTCCACACCTGTGTAAATACACGAGAGTTCTATGAAGTCAAAATTCTCTTCAGCCTTGACCCAAAGCAAAAGAAAATTACTTTAGCAACTATCACCCAAGTGCACAAGGAATCCTCTTATAAATAGATCCTTTGTGAATTGTATTAATCACCATGTAGGAAAGCTTTCAGTCTGAAAGGTAAATTTCAAGGTGTTGAAGCAACTTCAGTATGAAGGGTGCTGCTTTTGGAGGAAAGCTGTCAGTTCTTTCATGGGTGCTGTCAAGTACAAGTTGTCAATATGAATAAGAGACTATGGGGACACTTATAAGAGGGAGTGTGAGGGTAAATGTTTGACGAGGGAACCAGGGGTTAAATTGCTGTGAGCCTTTTCTATTTTTTTAATTAGAAATTCCATCTAGTAGTTTCTAGCCCACAGGGATTCTGAGGCCGAATCTAGAGGAAGGTGTTTACAGAGCGACTGAAATCTGTAGGGTCAGGGCCACAGCAACATCAATAATTAAAAACCAGTTCGACTTAAAATTAGCGTCATTCATCGTGTTTTAAAAGTTAACATCTTCTGAGAATTGCTCACCCTCAAGGTTTTTCTCTACCCTCCTACTTTGCTAGTTAGAGAGCGGTTAAACACGTAACTGAAAAAAGCCAAGCTGTGTTGGAAACGCAAATGGTGGTGCTTGTTAATGGGGAATAAGGTGCTTGGCCTGCGTGTGTGGAATGTGCTAGTCAGACCAGCTCACGCTACCCAGAGGAAGCCAGCGGAGCCATCTTAGTTCATAACTTTCACACCACTCTGTGTTTTTCTTTGGGTTCCTTTAATTCAAAGCCTGTGATCCTTGGAAATGGTTTTGTTTTCCCATGGTCTTAGTCGGGCTTCCTAGAGAGCACTGCTTGGCAACAGCTCTCTTTCCCAGCTTCACGTGAACTCTTAACAACAGACCTCTTGTCACGACTCCAGCTCTGGGGTAGGATTAGGATATTCGTCCAAGAGACCTGGTCTTTCTCAGTCTCACACCCTCTGATTTTGAAAAGAGGCAAATTTGTTCAAGAGTTTTAGAGAAGATAAGACCCTCTTTATTCTCCTGTTGACCCTTAGGCACAGACCCTGGGGATAGCAAGGTAACTTTCTAAATACTCAAATCTTCATGGTTGCATTGGTCGAGATAACAACTGTCTTTGTTCATTCAGGCTGCTGTAACGAAATTCCACACATTGGATAGCTTAAATACAACAGAAATTTATTCCTCACGGTTCTGCAGGCTTGAGGTCTGAGATCAGGGTGCCAGTGTGGTCGGGTGGAGGCTGTCTTCTAGGTCATAGACTTCTAGTCCTATCCACACATGGTAGAAGAGGAAGGGAGTTCTCTGGGTTCTCTCTTATAAAAACAATAATCCCATTCATGAGGGTTCCACCCTCATGACTTAAGCACTTCCCAAGGGCCCAACATCCTAATAACATCACCTTTGGGGGTTAGGATTCAACATACAAATTTTGCAGGGACACATTCAAGACCATGACAACAACATTCCAAATTCAAAGTCGTGTATCTGATATGGGAACTCAAAAAGTAAAGAGTCACCAACAAAATGACCAAGCTGGAAACTGACAAGCAAACTTCACATCAAACATTATTTTCTAAACAACAGGAGATATGTGATGGAATGCATTATTAGCTTCTACAGTGGTAATAGACTTCCTTGAGCAGGTCAGGAACATACTATGACAAGCCACACAGAGGAGAACAAATACATCATCAACTGGTAATTTCTCCAGAGAGGTTCATGAACATCATGACTACCTACATGCAGAGTGCATTGCTACAACTTCATGGTATTGGTCACCCAAAAAATCCATGAGCTTGAACTGAAGAACACTTAAATAATGGCTCATACCAATAAAAATGCTTCTATCAGAGTGGAGGTAAAAACTGATTTGTGTGGCCCTTTTTCATTGGGAACACTCTATTTTTCCTCACTTTGGCTCTCATCAATGAAAAGACAAGTGTTAATGATGATCCCGTAACTCATGATTGCAGTTCTGTATAACCAGTAAAATATTAAATTCTGCTCAGTGCAATTTTAGAGAAAATGTAAGTATTTTATTTGTAACTAAAGTGTTTGCTTTGAAATTTGAAAAATAATGTTTGAAATTTTAGCTAGGCCCATGAGTATGATATGAGACTATTTTAAATTAAATATAACACATATAAAATAAACAACACATATAATAGATTGTCAAGAATTAGTTCAGTCTACCCTACTTGATAGTAAATGCATAATCTAAACAGCTACGTGTGTATATGTACTCTCTTTCAGTCAGAGTATCCCCTCTATGAATTTACCAATGCCATATAAGTGAATATGTACTGGTTAATTCTTTGGGAAAATGAGCCATAATGTCAAGTAAATTTGAAATAATCTCCATTTATATCATCATATGTATATGATATGTATACTAATTTTCTGCTCAGGAAATTATTCTGTATCACAATACTTGATTCTTATACCTTTATTTCCAAACTTTATCAAATAGGGAAGAATTCCATGCATTTCTTTGAATATTTTACTCAGAAACTAATGTCACAAAGTCACTGCATGACTATAATTAGTAGTTGTTTTTCTCTTCCTTTTACATTTCATGAGATTTTATTTATGTGTTTCTTATATAACACACATATGTTAAGTAATTGAAATAAGTACATAAAATGAATATGTGTTGTCCAAATTTAAAAGTACGTTTTCCACTTTCAAAGATTCATATGTGTACATGGGGAAGGTTGTGTGTATGTAGACAAATACATTTTTTGGTATACAAAATCAGAACAGCCTTGCAATATGTACTGTTATTCCTAATAACCATTATAATTTATGAGATCTTATTAAAAGCAGTTGCTGCTAGATGTCTGATTTGGAATATTGACCAAAAAAAATGAAAGCTGATTTTTAAGAGCAAAACTTAATAATTAAAATCACAGAAGACTTTTTTTTTTTACTGTTTTTTATAGTTTACCTGCCTCAAAAGTATTAGCATTGTCATAAAATAGTAAATCACATATAAGACAAATATTAAATATCTACATAATCAGGTAATGTGGAAGAATTGTACACCATTCAATTAGGACAAAAGAGTTATTAAGACTGAATGCTAATATTTGTTTTAAACTTCCTGTCAGCCAAGTTAAAAATAGAAAACACATGTGGTAAAATGATAACAATATCATTTAAAATATATTAAAGACACATATCAACATACATGCTTTTAAATGGCAAAATCCTCCCCATAAACATTATTTAATTCCCAGATTAAAATTAAACACATATTTTTTTGATCATCAAGTCTATTTCTGTACTAAATTCAAGGAGGAAATTGTTTTATATCATTTCATGTAAGTATTATTGAATAAACTGTATTAAAAACCACAAATATTTGCAGAAGATATGGAAACTCTTCATCAGATTATCTTTAAATTATTATGACATAAATTTAAGCATAAACAAAACCTTTCATGGCTAAACTTCCATGAAATATTTGTACTTACGTCTAACATTCAAGTCTGTTACACTTGCAATACAAAAGGTACAATGACTAAGCAGAAAGGGTTTTAGCTTCATAGTGAGAAGACTTATCTTTCAATTCTAGTTCTGCAGTTTACTGCACATTTGATTTTTCACTGTCATTTACACTCTGTAATTGTGTTTGTTAGAAATGATAAAATAATAAATGGACATTTCAAGAAAATATGATGATGTATGTAAATTATATTACCCAGGATGCATTCAATTTATATGAATGATATATTCTTCCTAATTAAAGTGTCAGTATTTTCATACGGTAATAATGGCATCTTGAACTTGTAATTTATAATTTAAGCACTTTTATGTGCATTATTTAATTCATAAATTTTAGAAGTTTCCTGACATGATTATTTCCATTTTTATTCATCTTTATTGAGATATAACTCATATACAATAATATTCATTTTAAGTGTGAAATTGGATGAAATTTGGTAAATTGACACAGTTGAATAGTACCATCATTATCAAAATACAGAATATTTCCATCACACTAAAAACTTCCCTTGAGTCCCTCTGTAGTCAGTCTTCTCCTAAGACACCTAGTATCAGGTAACCACTGATATACCTTAGTAAGTGTACTTTTGCAGTTTCTAATTATGTATGGTGTTAGGTAAAGGTAGAGAGCTTCTTTGTCTTATTCTTTTTTTTTTTATTCTTAGTGAATTTCAATTTTTCTAGCATCATTTGTTGAAAAGACTATGGTTTCTCATTGAATTACTTAGGCATTTAATTGAAAATCAATTGTCTTTATATGAGTAGGTCTACTCTCTATTCTGCACCAATGAGCTATATATCTATTTGTGTGCTAATACCACACTATTTTGACTACTATGCTTCCGTAGTAAATTGAAAATCAGATAGTGTGTTTTTTAAATATTTTCCGTTTTTAAAGTTGTTTTGGCTTTTTAGACCTAGGTCACTAGATAGTTACTTTAGAATCAACATGCGAATTTCTTGAAAATAAAAGTCTGTTATGATTTTGATTTAGATTACATTAACTCTATTGATCATTTTGAAGGGAATCACGATATTAATAATATGGTTGTATTGATTTATAAACACTGTATATGTCTCCATTTGTTTAAGTCTTCTATAATTTCCCTTTGAAAAGTATTAAATTTTCAGTATCTTGTACATCATTTATTAAAATATTTCTTGTATATATTTTGCTATTTAAGTGGAACTGCAGTTGTATTTAATGTTCTACTTTATTGTTCATACACACAATTGATTTTTGTACCTTGCACTTGTGTCCTATGATCTTGTTAAATTCATGTATTAATTTTAGTAGAATTTTTGTTAAGGTTACTTGGGATTTTATATAAACATAATATAGTACTTGTGTTATCTAATGTCTGAATTTGATGCTTTGACATCAGAGACCTTAACGACCTGGGAGGGACTGCCTCTGCCAGGGTAAGTTCATTCTAGAGACAGCAAAGGACTTACCTCTGAGTATGCCTTTCATATGCAAACTAACCAGTCCAGAGTCCATTACCCAACAACCTCCTTTATTAGACTTAAACTACAGGCCACCATACCTCTGCCCTTATCACTGCAGGACCTGATATCAAACAACTAGGAAATACCACAATTTCCCTGAGCCCTCTGAAATTATTCCAAATAGCCAATTCTAAACCTGCTTAATCTGCTCAGCCTGCCTTGCCTATTTCTTCCCAGACAACCACAATAAAGGCTTCACACTCAGTTCCCCTCTCTTTCTGCCTGTAACCAACCTGTGCTGTCTGGTGTTGACAAAAAAAAAAAGCACAATGTGAGAGTTGCGAGTTAAGTTTTATTTGGGGCAAAATGAGGAGTATAGCCCAGGAGACAGCATTTCAGATAGCTCTGACAAACTGCTCCAAAGAGGTGGGAGGGAAGGTCAGTATATATATATATATATATATATATATATATGTGTGTGTGTGTGTGATTTTGGTGAAAGGGGAGTATATGCAATCAAGCACATATTTTTTGCAGAAGGTCTTGTAAGGGTTACTGCTAGTCACGAGGAGCAGACGTCACCATGAAGGAATTTAGCGCTTTTCTAGATACAAGGAGATGCAAGAACTGGGCTCATAAAGTAAGCTCCGGAAAATATCTAACTACCTGAAGATTTGTTCTGCCAGTTTTTCTCAGAGCTCAGAGGGCCTCATTCCTGATCTCCACCCTGAATTCCTCTCAGGGGGTGTTGAAGGTCAGCGGTTGCAGCGGCACCTGATTTAATCCTTGTAGAGGCAGATGGCAAGTGCCCATGGCAAGTGCCAGTTTGTAGTTGACACTGGTATGGCCCTGAGTGCCAAGGCATGCATCCCTCCTCTTGAGAACTGTGAGTAATAAACTATTTTCTTAATGGCAGTTGTCTCCTTCACTGTTGGACTCGCAATACCTGATTAAAAATAAAATCTACATTTTAAAATATATGATCATATTATCTGCAAATATGTTGCATCTTTTCAATGTTTTTCCCTGCCTTATTTCAATATAATGTTTAATATAAATTGTTAGAATACACACTTATGCTTTTTTCCTTAATATAAAGTCAAAAGCATTAAGTTGGATGTTAGTTGTAGTGTTTTTAGTTTTTGTTTGTTTGATTATAGCTCTCTTCTGTCAGATATATGAAGCTTCTTTTTATTTACAGTGTGCTGAGCATTTTTATCAAGTCAGTGTTGAATTTTGGTAAATTCTCCTACTGTATTTATTAAAATGAATGTTTTCTTTATTTTCTTAATTACCTTGATTGATTTTTTAGATATTAAACCACACTTGGATTCTCTGGATAAAATTCACTTTGTCAGCATTTATGATATTTATGTATTTATGATATATCTATCCCTTCTATAGATTATTGAATCTCATTTAAGATTTTGTAAACTTGGTATCTAAGTTCCTAAAGGTTATTGGTATGTAGTTTTATGTCTTTCTAATGTCTTTAAAATCCTGTTTAATCAGGGTAATATTAGTATTAAAAAATAAGTTGAGAGGTGTTCCTTCTCATATTTTCTGATACCCTACTAATTTTTATCTGTTAAATTTTTCATTATCATGTAACTCAAGGTTTCTTAGTGATTTCCTCTTTGACTTATGGAATATTTAGAAGTGTGTTATTTATTTTCCAAATATTTAGGGTTTTCCTGCTATCTTTCTGTTATTGACTTTTAATTACATTAATTTCGGTCAGGAAATATTTTCTCTATGATTTCAAGATGTTTTAATTTATTGAGGATTTTTTTTTATAGAACATATGGTTAGTTGTTTAAAATCACATGCACTTAAAAAACATGTAGGTTGGGCTTCCCTGGTGGTGCAGTGGTTAAGAATCCGCCTGCCCATGCAGGGAACACGGGTTCAAGCCCTGGTCCAGGAAGATCGCACATGCCATGGAGCAACTAAGCCCGTGCGCCACAACTACTGAGCGTGAGCTCTAGAACCCGCAAGCCACAACTACTGAGCCCACGTACCACACCTACTGAAGCCCGTGCACCTAGAGCCTGTGCTCTGCAACAAGAGAAACCACCACAATAAGAAGCCTGAGCACCACAACGAAGAGTAGCCCCAGCTCACCACGTGCAGCAACAAAGACCCAACGCAGCCATAAATAAATAAATAAGTAAATAAATTTATATTAAAAAAAAATGTAGGTTGCCTTTTTTGGGATATGGGTATCATTTAAGTCAAGGAGTAGGGACATCTAAATCAAGTTAGTTTGTAGTACTCTCCAGATATTCTAAGTCTGCTGATATTTTGTCTAGTTCTTCTAACAATTGCTGAGAGAAGGGTGTTAAACTATTTATGACTGTGGAATTAACTGTTTATCCCTTTGATTCTTTCAGTTTTTACTTCTTATATGAAGCTCTGCTCATAGGCACTTACACGTTTATGACTACTATATCTTCCTGGTCAATTTATACTTTTTATCACTATGAAATTGCCCTCTATCTTGAACAATACATTTTGCCTCAAAATCTATTTTACCTGTATTTATCTATTTATCAGTAGAGTGACTCCAGCATTTTTATGATTAATGCTTACTTAGTATACTTTTTTCATCCATTGAATTTAACCTATTTTAATATTTAAAATATTTTTATTTAAATATATTTGACTTACAATATTATATTAGTTTCAGATGTAAAACATAGAGATTCAATATTTTTATACATTACAAAATTATTATCGTGATAAGTTTAATTGTCATGTGTCACCACATAAAGTTATTACAATATTATTGACTATATTCCCTATGCTGTACATTACATCCCTGTGACTTATTTATTTTCCAACTGGAATTTTATACCTCTTAATCTCCCTCATCTATTTCACTCACTCCTACATCCCCCCTTCCCTCTGGTAACCACCAGCTTGTTCTCTGTAACTATGAGTCTGTTTATGTGTTGTTATGTTTGTTTTGTTTTTCAGATTCTGTATATAAGTGAACTCATAGGGTATCTGTCTTTCTTTGATGTATTTCATTTAACATAATACCCTCTAGATCCACCCAAGTTTTCCCAAATGGCAAGATTTCATTCTTTTTTATAGCTGAGTAATATTCCATTGTGTATACATAACACCTTCTTTATGTATTCATCTATCAATGAACATTTAGTTTGCTTCCAAATCTTGGCTATTGTAAATAATGCTGCAATGAACACAGGGCTGGTGCATATATCTTTTTGAATTAGAGTTCTTGTTTTCTTCGGGTGAATACCTAGAAGTGGGATTATTGGATCATATGGCAATTCTATTTTTAATTATTTGAGGAATCTTCATACTGTTTTCCATAGTGGCTGCACCAATATACACCCATCAACAGTGGTTGTAAATATAAATAAATATATATATATTTACAAGCCTGCATTTTTACTCCCTTCACCTGTCATGTTTAACGTTTTTACATCATATTTTACATATTTTGTTTTATGTATCCCTTAACTACATATAGTGAACATAAATGATTTTACTAAATACTTTTGTCTTTTAACCTTCCTACTACTAGCTTTATAAGTGGTTGATCTATGATCTTTAATGTATGGATGCCTTAAATAATAGATGTTTCCTTTCATAACTTTCATATTTTTAGCTGTGGCCTTTTATTTTCCCCTTAGAGAGGTCTCTGTAGCATTTCTTGTGAAGCCAGTTGGTGCTGAACTCCTTTAGCTTCTGCTTGTCTGTAAAATTCTTTATCTCTCCTTCAAATCTGAATGATAGCCTTGCCGAGCAAAGTATTCATGGTTGCAATATTCTTTCCTTTCATCACTTTGAACATATTGTGCCTCTCCCTTCTGGCCTGCAAAGTTTCCGCTTAAAAGTCAGCTCGTGGTCTTATGGGAGTCCCTTTATATGTAACTAGTCACTTTTCTCTTGCTACTCTTAAGATTCTGTCTTTATTTTTAACTTTTGTCATTTTAATTATGATGTGTCTTGGTGTTGACCCCTTTGAGTTTATCTTGTTTGGGACTCTCTGTGCTTCCTTGACCTGTATGTCTGCTTCCTTTTCCAGGCTAAGGAAGTTTTCAGCTATTATTTCTTCAAATAAGTTATCTGCCTCCTTCTCCCTTCTTCTGGGATCCCTATAAATGCAAATGTTAATATGTGTGATGCTGTCCTAGAGGTCTCTTAAACTATCCTCTTTAAAAAAAATGGTTTTTTTCTCTTTTCTGTTCAGCTTGGGTGATTTCCACCACTCTGTCTTCCAGTTCACTGATCCATGCCTCTCTATCATCCAACCTACTATTGATTCCTTTTAGTATATTTGTTATTTCAGTTATTATATTTTTCAGCTTTGGTTCTTGTTTATATTTTCTCTTTGTTAAATTTCTCACTGTGTTCATACATTCTTATCCCGAGTTTGTTGAGCATCTTTATAATCATTACTTTGAACTCTTTATCAAGTAGATTACTTATCTCCACTTTGCTTAATTCTCCTTCTAGGGTTTTATCTTATTCCATATTCCTTTGTTTCTTCATTTTGCCTAATTTTTTGTTCTTATTTCCTATGTATTACATAGGTTGGTTATGTTTCTTGATCTTGGAAAAGGGTACTTATGTAGGAGTCATCCTATGGGGCCCAGCAGCACATTCCATTCTGGTCAGCAGAGCTCTGTGCTCTAGGTGTGCCCCCTGCGTGGGCTTTGTGGGCCCTTCTGTTGTGGTGGTGCTGACTACTGTGGATGCACTGGTAGGTTGTGCTGGTCCCCCACCAAGTTGGCTGTAGAGCCCTGACTCATGTGGTCATTGCTGGCCTTCTGGTGAATAGGGCTAGGTCCTGGTACCATTGAATGTGTGATCAAGGAGATCCCAGGGCTGGTGCCAGCCTACTGGTGGGCAGGTAAGGCCCTGGTGCTAATAGTAAAGAGAGGACTCTAAAATGGTTCTTGCCGGCACTGGTGCCCTGGTGGTAGAACAAGTCCCCCAAAATGGTTGCTGCCACTGTCTATGTCCCTGGGGGAGTCCTAGTTGCCTCCTGCCTCTATGGGAGGCTCTCCAAGATCAGCAGACCCAGGCTCTGTTCAAATTACTGTCCCTGTGCTGGGACTTGGAGTGTGAGATTTTGTGTGCACACTTTAAGAGCAGAGTCTCTGTTTCCTATAGCCCTCTAGCTCTCCTATATTCAAGCCCCATTGGCCTTCAAGGCCAGATGGTTCCAGAGCTTGTCTTCCTGGTGCAGGATTACCAGCCTGGGGAACCTGAAGTGGGGCTTGGACCACTGGTTCCTTGAGGAAAACCTCTGCAATTATATTCCTGTTTGTGAGTTGTTTGTCTGGGGGTGTGGGTCTTGACTATACTACATTTCCACCCCTCCTACTAATCTCATTGTGGTTCCTTTTTATGTGTTTAGCTGTAGAAAACCTTTTCTGCTAGTCTTCAGGTCATTCTCATAGATAGTTGCTCTGTGAATAGTTGTAATCTTTATGTATTTGTGGGATGTTGTGAGCACAGGGTCTTCTTACTCTGCTATCCTGGCCCACCTGTAAAGTGGTTTTCTTATAGAAACCATATTTTCAGTTGTTGTTTTTTGTTTTCTACTCCATTCTGACAATTCCTACATTTAAATAGTAGTTTTTATTCATGAACATTTAATATAAATGTTTGGGATCAGCTCTACTCTCTTATTATTTGTTTTCCATATCTCCTGTTTTTGTTCCTCTGTTACTCTTCTCTGCCTTTTAAAAATTATTTGACATTTTCTTTAGAATACCATTTTAATTTTCCTGCCAATTTTTTAGCTCTGCTTCTCTTATCGGAGTTTTATTGTTTGCACTAGGGATTAAAGTATTCATTGTACCATTTCATGTAAACTGTGCAGAACTTGCAACCATGTAGGTTCATCTTCCTCATTATTTATGCTGCAGTGGTTATGTGTGTTTCTGATGAGAAGTCAATTATTTATCAAACCATTGATCCCATTTACGCACCTCATGTAATGTGCCATTTCTCCCTTGCTGACTTCAAGATCTGGTCTTTTTTTTGGTGGGGGGGCCGGTATGGAGCTGTAAACAATTTTACTGTGATGTGTTGAGGCACAACTTTTTGTATTTTTCTGCCTTTTTAAATATTATATGTGGAAATTTCTGTCTTTAGTCAAATTTAGGAAATCCTCAACCATTATTTCTTCATTTTTCTTTTGGTTCATTTTATCTGTCCTTTCCTTCCAGGACTCTAAAGATATGCACTTAGACTATTTATTATCTAAAAAATCCCTGAAGCTCTATAAGTTTTTTTTACAATCTTTATTTTCCTTGTCTTCACTTTAGATATTTGTTTTCATTTTATCTTCAAGTTCACTGAAATCTTTCATTTACAATTTCCATTCAGTTGTTAAATCCATTCAGTAAAATTTAATTTCATGTATGTCTTTTATAGTTTTAGAATTTCCACTTATTTCTTCTATGTTATATTGCCAATATTACTCTGCTGAGATTTCCTATAGTTTTATTCATGCGAGCATACCTGCTTTACTTCTTTGAGGTGAACTGTAATAGCCACTTGAGGACTCTGGTCACTAGTTTCAATATATAGGACATTTCAGAGTCAGTTTTCTTTTCTCTTGAAAATTGTTCTGTTTTCCTGATTCCTCCTATATATTAAGTAATTTTTAATTGTACTCTGTGAAGAACTTGTTATTTTCTCTGATTAAGATTGCTTCTCCTGTTTAGAAGGCCATTATTCTAGATAGACTTGGAATGTAAACTCTGTTTCTTGGGTGGAAACCCATCTCAGACCCAGTCTTTTGTCTTTAGCTCAGCTGCTTTGAGTGTGTACCATGTATGTGTAGTTCAGGGGTCCAGGATAGAATATATGATCACCTTTCAGGAACACCCTGCTCTCTTCAGTAGCCATAGCCTCCCTGGCTTCACTTTTCTGTGCAGCTGATCTACCACCAGCAGCACACATTCTGCCTGTACCATGCTAATTATCCTTGGCCCCAGGCTAAGATCACAGGACTGGGAATTCTGTTTATACAATTCCCCTTCCCCCAGGGCAGGTCCTCCCCACCAGGGTCTGTCTGTTGCTGACCATTGTCCAGTGTGCCCTTTTTGGTATTATGTCCAGATTTTATAATTGTTTTCTTTGGGGAGGGGGTGTATAGCAGCTAATTATGTAATTACCAAAATATTATTCTCATTGTGTATGTGAGGACACTGGTGTTAGGTCCATTAAGTAAATTTGGACAGTTAACAAGAAATAGCAGTGGGGCAGACTACAGCTCTTTATATCATAGTAATATATTCTTATAGCATTGCTCATTTTCATCTGAGAATGTCCTTTTTAAATTAAATGTATATTTATCAATAGCCTGAAAATGAGCAGTTACACTAAGAGCCTGTAATAAATTCTATAGCTACTGATTATATAAACAAACTAGTTTAGAAACACAGGTGTTAGCACAGTAAGAACTTAACATTTCCAGATCATCAATATGTTCATTGCAATAAACATGTAAATATCAAGAGAAAACAGAATCCAACTGTTGTGCTCAGCAACAATTATCACTTTCATATAATAGTTATTGTGATAACAGTGAAGCATATGAATATTTACTAATCAATAAAAACAAATGTCAAAAATAAATCCTTGCTATAGATAGACCTTGTAATTACCAGCGCTAATATATATTTATTTCTAGAAATAGTTGAGTCAGCACAACACACTACTTTTTTGTTTTAAAAAAATTAGTTGATGTAAGTATGGCTTTTATATCCAGAAATTTCCATTTGAAGATTAATCTCTAGCCTCATGGTGAGAAATTCTCTTGGGACCAGTGTTAATCTATTAAATTATTGCCTACTCCAACCTATTACTCACTTCCTTGTGCAATGATGGTGACGATGCTGATGCTGATGTTGATTTTGGAATACTAATAGTTGGCCCTATCGTGGAGCATTTACTGAGGTACTAAACATAATGATTTTATATACAGGACCAAGGAGTGTTACAAAATTAACAAGATAGGGATAGCATTTCTTTTACTTCTTTGTTGTTTTTCTGGAAGAACTCAAAGCTACTCAGTACTGTAACTTTAACTGCAGTCACTGACTGTGATGGAAAGTAATTTGAATGAGATGCATATTCAAAACTATTTATTTAACCCAGAAGGTAGCAGACAGGGTATTTAAAATAAAGCTTCTGGCATAACATGCAGTAACTTTAATGATCATTTTGCTGGAAAACAGGTGTCAGCCTGCTTCGCTTCCATTTCTTTCCACCCCCTCCTTCTCCCTCTCCATCTGGTTTCCTTTTTCTCCAGCTTCTTGTGTGTTTTTTGTCTGTGAAGAGCAATTTGCTATCCTCAGTTTTGGGGAGGGGATGCCCACAAACATTGGGAACAAAGGATGAAGAAACACCTACTGTTCCCACTGTCACTCTTTTCTATCTCATGTAATAAGATGTTCTGCTCTTTTACAAGTAGATGAAATTGATGGATGTGTTTTCATGATGAATGCTAAGGTGATATTCTCCACAGGTATTCCTCAAAGGTTGATATTTTGGTAACAAATATATATTTATTTAGTAAACTTTTCCCTTCTGGAAGAAAAATCCTGAAGGCATGTCACCCCACCAATGTTAGATTTGAATTCTTTGGGTATCATTGGATATCCTTTGGTTATTCAATTTTAATTTTATGATTTGCCTACACAAGGTCAAATACTTGGGTTAAAAACAGAAAAGACCCCCCCAAAACCACCAGAAAATCATTCATGAAAATTTCAGCATCAATGTGCCAAGCACTTCAGCATCTACTTCTGTTACCTTAGCGCAGACCATTATTGCATTACTCCTAAATAGTTGGTCTGCTTGTCTCTAGTCTGACTCCAAACGTATCATATTCAGCAACATTTCCATAGCTATCTTCCATAAACAAACATATCATGATGTTACTCGACCAGCCACAAATCTTTAATGACTACTGTTACACTTAGAAACAAGGCAATAATTGAAGAGATATTTCTGTCTCTAAACTCTGGTCTGCAAGAATGCAGGGAACATAAATTATTCATCCAATCATTTATTCATTCATGAATGCATAAAACATTTATCAAGGGCCAGCTATGTGCCAGGCATTGTTTGGATATTGGAAGAGAGAATAGTAGTAAACATACCAGATAAAATCCCTGCCTTTATGGAGAAATGAGGGGAGAAAGGCAATGACGAAATAAGTAAGCTGACTTGAGTGTGTTTTTTTAACTATAAAGATTTTTATGTATTTATTTTTAAAGATTTATTTATTTGGCTGTGCAAGTCTTAGTTGCAGCACGCGGGATATTTGTTGCCACTTGTGGGATCTTGAGTTGTGGCATGCAAGATCCTTTTAGATGCAGCATGTGGATTCTTACCTGCAATATGTGGGATCTAATTCCCAGACCAGGGATTGAGCCCAGGCCTCCTGCATTGGGAGCTCGGAGTCTTAACCACTGGACTACCAGGGAAGTCCCTAGAGTGTTTTAGAATATGATAATGGTATGCAGAAGAACAAAGCAGAGAAGGAGAAGATGTCCTTGTGTGGTATGAAGGATTGATTCTAAATGGGATGATGGGGGAGTTCTCACTGAGACACTGCTATTTACAAGCAGACTAAAGAGGCCAGGAAAAAGGCTGTATGGTTATCTTGGGGAGAATCTTCCAGGAAGAGGGATTCATGTAGGAAGCTCTCAAGGCAGGAAAGTGTCATGTTCCCAGAGCAGTAAAGAGACCAACCTGACTGAACCTGAATGAGCAGGAGGAGAGAGAGGGCAGATAAGGTCAGAGTGTCAAATAGGACAAGATCTAGGCCAGTGTAAGGGCTTTGGCTTTGACTCTAAGCAAGACAGGAAGTGATTGGCAGGTTTCAAGCAGAAGAGGGGCATGGCCTGGATTACAGTTTAAAATGAGCGCTTTGCTCTTTTATGAATTAACTGGAGAGGGGGGCCAGGGCAAATCAGGGAGGCTCAGAGGCTCCAGAGTTAATCCAGGTTAAAGACTGATGGACATCTGGAATAAGGTGATAGTAATGCAGAGGAGTAGATGTGGGTGTTGTGGTACCCTCTCAAAAAATAAGACATTACTTAGAATTTATAAATTATTATTGTTGTTATTATTAGCTTCCTGATATACTTCTATGCTGCTTTTTCCCTACATGTCTAAAAGCATTTTCCTTGATCACCTTTTCATGTAACAATTTTATGGTAGAGAGAATAGAAAGATAATTCTCTCATTGAAAAATCAGAACTTGTTCTTTTGTACAAGCTTGCTTGAACAAAAATTTGTTGTTTATTTTGGGCAGGGTGGAAAAATAACCTTCAATTTCACAACTTCCTCTGTAGTTCTTGCTGAGACTGTGCCTGCTGATTGATGGAATCCCTCCAGAGCTCCAACCCTTTAATCTCCCTTCCTTGACCCTTGGAGAAATCCACTGCCCCAAACAGTGGCTCATCTTGGCTTAATCTTTATCTCCTGAGGTTCCTTACTTCCACTGACCATTGCTACCAAGGGGCCAGTCCCTTAGGGCTGGATAAGCCTGGGTCATAATGGTCATCCAGCAGGTAGAAGAACTATGATGCTGTCAGATCCTTCCCCTTGGTGTGAGTAATGGATTCCAGATGCTGGTAAGCTCAACCAGGAGCAAGTGTTGCTCTGGACTTGGTGGTTATAGAGGTAGTGCTGCCAGCATGTTGCCCCCTATTCCCAGCCTCAGGTCCACCTCTGGAAAGAATTATTGTGCAGACTGTACTCTATGCCTTTAGCACATGGCTAGATTACTTTCTCCTGAATCTCCAGAGGGATAGAAAGGACCTGTACCAAAAAGGTCCATGAAGTGAATCTAAGTTTTATTACTTTTAAGTGAAGCCTAATTTTGGAAGTGGAGATGGGAAAAGCAGTCTGATTCTTTATAAATGCTGATGACAGAATAAAGAGGATTTGATGATTGATTGAATATGGCTGTAAGATAAGGGAGGAAGGCAAGGAAAGCACCATGGTTTTAGCCTGCATTGCTAGAAGACGAGGGTTGTCATCTTTTCAGATGGAGAAGACAGTGGAAGGAGAACATTTGAGATTAAGAATAGACATTCAGTTTTGGACATATCAAATTTCCATTGGTCATGGATGTACAAATAGAGATGTCAGAAAGGCAGCTGGATGTATGAATCTGAATATCGGAGGAAAAACACATAATTTTACAATGTGTATTTATATCAAATCATCATGTACACTTTAAATATTAAATATTAATTAATTAATCAATATACAACATTATTTGTAAACTATACCTCAATAATCCTAGGGGAAAAAGAAGGGGTGGCGAAGGACCAGAAGGAAGATGTAAATTTGGGAGTCTTCAGCTTATAGATGGGATTTAAAATCATGAGGCTGTGTGAGATTAAAAGGGAACAGGAGAGACGATTTCCAAGAACCATGTCCTATGGTGCACTCCCATCTTAAGGAATGCGAAAGATAAGAAGGAACTGTAAAGAAGAAAAAAAGGAGTGACCAGTGAGGTAGGGAAAAGAAGAGGAGACAGAGAAAGATAAATGCTGCCCTGGAAGCCAAGTGAGGAAAGTACATGAGATGAGCAGCTATGTCAACTGCTGCTGATAGATCAAGTAGGAGAAGGACCGAGAACCGATCATTGAACTTTAAAAAATATATAGATTTCATTGATGGTCTTGATAAATAGATGTGCATAAATACCTCCTTGCAGTATTAAAGAGATAGATTAAGCAGGTGGCTTGTGGTCTGTCTGTCTACCTTTACCTGAGTAAAGTTTCCAGAAAAGAATGAGCACAGGTGACTCCAGTTTTCTTTCCTTATAACACTTTAATAAGATTATCCTATCAAATAAACCTATGGCATTGGAGGAGAGTCCTTATCCATTGAATTATTTTAGTAGAGTATCATTGATTTACTCGCTTTATGCACTTGCAACTTGTTTTTGTTGTGCCTTCTGTGATTCAGATGCTATTCCACAAATGCCATAATCCAGAAATTTGGTGGTAGATATTAGTCTCTCTACAATAAGAATGACTCAGTTGGTTCTATTTAACATTAGCATACTCAAGTCCCTTCAGGAATTCCAATTTAATGAATTCATATAATAAAGTGCAGCGTTTAGAGTAGATCAATCGCTCTTACAAATCTCCCAGACATCTCAGTGGCTTAACACAGGATGGGTTTTTTTCTCATTCATGTTATAGTCCAATGTAGGTAGAGGAATGGGGTAAATCTGCTCTATACAGTCATTCGGGGACCCAGGTTCCTTCCATCTAGTGGTTCTGCCATCACTCAGGTCTTAAGGTCCACCCTCTACTCACTGAATATCACTGATAAAAAAGAGGAGAAAGTACACAGAGAATTGCACTGGAGACTTTTTAAGGGCAGGGTTTGGAAATGCATATATCATTTTCAACAACATTCTAATTTCTATAATTTAGTCACTTGGTAAGTTTAGGTGGAAAGTGCAGAAGTAAAAAGGAACAGGAAAATGGTAAGCAACTAATCATTTTTCTACAAGTGCTTAGAAAAACCCTTGGCATGAGTAAGAGCTCAATAATGGAATCGATTAGGTAGGATCTATTGTTTATCAAGATTGATAAATTTATAAAATCATCATGACCCAACTAAGAAAAGATAGATTCAATTATCCAAGATATGGTAAAGATAGAATATAAGAATTGTCTGATAATCTAGTTAATTTTCATTATTGAGGCTATAAAGATAATATGTGGCCCTTGCCTTCAAGAAATTATATACATTTTAAAATTACCAATATCAACAGTAAAAATAAGTTTATACTCATTAAAACATCTTTATAAAAACACTATCCAGGATTAGTTGTATGTTAACGCCTTAGAAAGAAAGAAATGGAATTAGTTTCTTTTTACTAATTCACACATTAGGTAGTTCCTTTTCTTTATAATACAATGTCATAAACTTCATCAATAAGAATATTCTTAAGCTCAAAATCAAATCAGACAGAACTGAATTAACTCAGGCGAGACTCAAGCAGGAAATAGCTGGGAATTTGCAACACAGATCAGTAGAAAGGGATGGGAAATTAGGGTAAAATGTGACTGGGACAAAGTGGGCATAATAGAGTGAATTAAAAAGAGAGTAGGATAGAGGTGAAATGCAGTTTCAATAAGAAATGTTAACTAAGCATGATATGATTGAGACTGGAGAGGGAAAAGGAAACTAGCCTAAGAGAAGGGCATGCCCATTAGAAAATACAGACTAGGAATATGCTAAAGATCTAGTGGTAAATAGACAGAAGGAATGATAGGTAGGAGGTACTTAGCAGGCAATTAGGTTCAGAAAACTGGAAAAGACTAGTTCTAAGGATGTCTGTGCACCACGTCAAGCGATTCCCAGCTAAACTGGAATTCTACTGACTGTGAAGTTTACTGTTTACTCCTGGCTAAGGGGCTGAATACTGGGGTCTAGAGAAGAGTGAGCTATTTGAAAAAGTAAAGTGGGAGAGCTCAGTGCAAACAGAGATGAACTATCCATAACCATTGCTTCAAAGTCATGATATCTGTAGAAAAGGAAGTGAAAGTGTGCAGTACCAAAAAAAGACAGTGAAATGTCCTTATTAATTAAAACCTTCTCCTGATGCTTTCTTGATTTGTCTTGACATTTAATATGTATTATGAAATTCTGAGAGGTTTTTCCCTAGGATTTTTTTTTTTTTTATTTAGGAAGGGTTTCCTAGAATATATACTTTTTGGAAGAGGTGAATAAAGGAAAAGAAAGGTTTGGCAGGTCATGGCTATCACCAAATGGGGTGACAGAAGATGATCTCCCCTTTTGTACAGCAGCCACTACCACTGCCTTGCCCCCTACATCTTCATTGCCAAAGTGCTGGATATAGAACTAGATGTTTTCTTAGATCCAGTAGAATTTTCTGAAATAAGCTCATTGAAATATTAATGGTAATTTAAAATTTTCTCACATATCTTATAGCTCTTTAGAGCCTAAAATTTCTTTGCATCTCAGAATGACTGGACAGTACTGAGAGTAAATATAGGCTATGTCCTTATTTTTGATAAGAAACACAAGGCCCAGAGAAATGAAATTACTGTCTCCAAGTCACAGATCTTCTAACTGGTGATTCTGAATATGAACACTGATTTATCACCCAAAGCTCATTTCACAGTCATATTGCTGACGTTGAAAACCAAATTAATCTCCTGATTACAATGTAGGTAGGATTGCCGGCAGGAAAACAAGGTTTGCCAAATCAGAAGATGTCCAGTCAGGAAAACCATGCATTCATGCATGCGAGTGCACACACACGCACCTGCACACTCACATGTATGCACACACAGCACATCTAGTTATAAATTAAAACAAAGGGGATCAGTGCAGTGGACAAGGTAGGCACATGACTGACTAAAATATTGAGTACGCACATGTGACCAAATAAGATTTTAGATCTTTATTTTAAACCATCCAAGACCAACAATTCACTGACAAATCTAGCTTAAAGGAAAATAACAATTTGGGTGCCACTAGTCGTACTAATATTGCACAGACATTTACATTGAGTCTGGAATGAGAAATAGAATCAATATACTATAATAACTTATTCTTTTATTTAGTCATTGACTCTACAAATATTAATTGAGTGCTTCTGAATTTCTAAACATTTTACTAAGTGTCAGGTCACAGTGAAAATGTAAATAACAAAAAAACCCCGCATATTCTATTTTCATTAAAAGTGTAAATATTATCACAGATCCACCTCTGGTTAATAAGCATTATCACTTCTTCTGACCTAACTTTGCTTACTTTTATACTGTTCTCTGCTAGATTTAATCAACAGCACCTAGGAATTATCAAAACAACTGAAATAATATAGAGGAAAAGAAGGCATATATCATGAATCTAGCATCTTCTTTGCCTCAATTTATTTCTTCATTTTTTTCCTATTGTAAATCCTCAGGCTTTCTAATTTCCTCATCTGTCAAACTTGACTTTATTACAAGGCATGCTCTTATAACAATGAGTGCAGTGAATCTGTGTCTCCCCCCAAAAAGGGGTTCAGTCAAAGGTCATTTTATTCTGATTTGAGAAAATTTAATTATCTCTGCTGTCTTGATAATTTGCATATTTTACCCAGAATGCACCGTAACATATTTTCCTTTAAAATTATCATGACCTATAGATGTGTCATTTTTATCCTTGTGGCTACTGTTGAGTAAAGTGATGGACAGATTGAGAAAGTTCTGCAATTACTGTTTCAGTCATATCTAACTGAATATATGTTAGGGGAGAATGGTGGGCAGATTCCAACTGTCCTGATCTGATTCTTTTTTTTTTCTTTCTCCAAATCTGTCAGTGACTGTAATAGCATTGATACAATCTCTGAGCTGCTTGCCTACCATGACTTACACATTTTAACTTTAAACTAACTTTCCTTTTTGTATGTATCTCATATTTCCTAAAGCAGTAGACTAGTAAATGGTAAGGTATACACCATGAAATGGGCAGGTAATTCTTTCCTCATAAACACCTTGAAAGATAAAGCAAAGAGGTAAACACAACCAAAATCAACCACATAAACAAAGACAGAAACAAGTACCTGCTATAAAATTGCTCTAGCAAACAGTGGGGATTTATAAGCACAGTGCATTTCACATCACATTGTGCTGAGAATAAGGAAATCACTTTAAGCAGGTTTTGATTAACGAGACACTCAAGAGGTTAATTGAACTAAATTTTGACCTGGATTTTCTTCTAAAGGCTACTTATAAAGTTTATATAACTCAATCTATAGCCTTAGAAAACATCACAGTTTCAGAGCTCTTGTTCTTTCTTTCACTTTCTTTTCACTCATGATTATTCTGTCCTTGTTTTCTTTTGGTTAACTTTTATAGGATGGGGGCATTTAGCTCAGGGTCAACAGGCTGGCCTTGAACTATGATGAGAACAAAAAAAATGTCCCGATCATTATAAGCAGATCTCTAAAGGCACTAAATTTTATTGTTAATAACTAGCTATGCAATTTGTTAACATGTGAGACAAACATATCTGGTACTTTTACAAATTATATAGATCTTTTTATTTTCAAGTGTACACATGAATGCCACCGAACTCTCATGTTCCCCCTAAACCTATTTCAGTTATAGAAAGGGGGAGGGACCCTTTCATATCTTCAATTTTATGAACTTTACTTATGATTTTTTCTGAGAATGAGAATCCTTGTTTCAGAGACCATTGCCCTCTTAAATATGCTTAAGGAGCTTTTTTGCTTTGGTATGTTATTTTCTCCCTTTGAAGCAGGCTCACATTTTCTTCTCGTTCTCCTGATAGGAAACCTTTAGATGTTACTGGAGCAAAATGAGCCCTCAAATACAAGTCTTAACTCTTTCTTCTGTAATATACCAGGATTTCCATGAAGGCAGGTGCTGTATTTCCTTTGTTTACCTCCCTCAGTCCTTAGCTCTCTAGTGGGTGGTCATAAATATTTGTCAGACGAGTCTTTTTAATTAATTAATATTACTGAGCTCTTACTCTGTAACAGGTTTGTGCTAAACACTCTATGTGCATCATTCCATTAAAGATCACAAAACCCTACAAAGTACATAAAACAGTTATCTTCATTTTTAGAATATGAGATATAGGGATTATGCAATTTACCCAAGTAAGTAAAAGCGAAGCTCTGACATCAATCTCACTAAATGTATCAGGCTGCAAAGCCCACACTTTGGTCCTTACCTTAACCACCAGTGGAAATGACTCTGCCATGTGGCAAATATGTCATGCGCTTCCCTCTAATCTTCAGTCTATTTTTTTATGATTTAATTTTATTTTTTTTAACACAGCAGGTTCTTATTAATCTATTTTATACATATGAGTGTATATATGTCAATCCCAATCTCCCAATTCATCCCACCATCACCACCCTCTCTAATCTTCAGTCTTCCTTGGAGTTAGTTTGAGACCATGTGAATCATTCTAGCCAATGGACTGTGAATAGAAATCCTGCTATGTTACTTTCGGTCTGAGATAATTTACAGTGGGTGTGTATTTTTCTCACTTTCTCTTCTCCTGCTGTAGCAACTCTAGAAGCCACACGTTGGTTGTATCCTAAGATGTAAACCCTCCATCAGTCCAGGTTCCTGAGTATCTCTGTGGAACAGAGCCACCCTCCATTCCTGGAATGTGCTTTAGATTTGTGGTAAGAATGTTATGAGATTTGGGGGTTAATTTGTCACTCTGGCAAAATCCAAACTTTCCTAATATAGTGTCCTGTGAGAAAGAAAAAAGATGTATTATTTAGTTACTAAATGACTGATTTCATTGGTTCTGAATAAGTACATATTACGTTAGGAAGGATACATATTTCTCATAATCATCAGTAGATGACGTCATACATCACACACAAGAATTTATTTGAAAGCTCTGTGATTTCTGAGTGGAAGAACAAAATAAAAGAAAAAAAACAAGAATGCATTAAAATACTACCAATATTAACTTTTTGAGAATATTTGCTCAGGCCTTTTTTTCCTTTTCATCTAAGAGAGCAAATGTTATTGAAATTTTAACTTTAGGTGGGGAAAAGCTAATGTGATATGCTGGACGTTTTTATTCTTCAGTTAATAATATTTACTTTACCTGATTAGAAGCCACTTCTAAGTCAGGCCTATCTGACACCCACAGAAATTTGAAAGAGAAAGGTTCAAATGCTGGGGATTTCATGGGTGTAGTGGGGATAAGAGTCAGACTAATATATAGCTATCATATAAGGTCTTAATTCTTCCCTATAAAGAGTTCAAGACAAACAGGAGTCAGAGTTTCAAGTAGTATTAGTCTCTGCAACTGTGAATCATTCACGTAATGAGGTTCATTGGTTTAAATTGAAAAAAGACTGCTAGTCACAGAATTGTCTTTTCTAAAAATATGCATATAAAATACCATTAGAAACGTTACTTTGGGAGCAAAGAGAACATATTTTCCTCAATAAGGGATAATCCAAACGATGGAATATCACAACACTGACCCATATAAGTGAGTGAAGTCAAGTTGCTAAAGCTGTTACTTTGAGCTAGGAGCCAGGAGGCAGAGCCTTTATTATGACCTCAAGCCAGTCATTAACATGTGAGGCTGGGTTTTGTGTCATCTGTAGAAGTTTGAGTAATATGGAAAAATAATATCTGAAATATCTCCTAGGCTTGATATTCTGAAATCTCTAAATCTTATAGCATAGTGGTTAAAAATGTGCTCTTAACAGCTTTGTAACCTGGGACACATTACCTAACCTCTTTCATAGTTAAGTTTCTTGATCTGTAAAATGGGAAAAATAATAGGATCTCACAAGGTTATTGTGCAAACAAAATTAGAATAATACACATGTGATTAGAATTCTGACATGTAGTAACCACTTAATAAAGGAGTAATTTTTATAGATAAAAGAATATACTTTTCAAAATTGTTTGTGCATGTGCTATCGGGCAGTTAGTTAATTCCTCCCTGAAGAATGATCTAATCTGAGGTTGGCTAGGATTGTGCCCACTAAATGCAGTCACAAATTGTGTAATCAGTCAAGTTCTTACACGTTAATTCTAAACGTCTTTCTTCATGTTTCCTCTCCACAGAGTCTGATCCCATGTTCTCTTCAGAGTGACTTGGAATTGATTGAATGTTAGCATGCATGATATTATTTTGGCACATTTGCATAATTCCTTTATGATTATTTCATGATTGAAGTAGTGTTCTAATGAAAAAGTTCTTTAATAAAGTTACTTCCCTTTTTTTTAGAGGCTAGCCATCTCAGCTCAAGAGAAGATTTATTCAATTTCCCTGTTCCCAATGTAATGTGGATGAGACCTTTTCCTCAGCTGGAAACTGATCGAGAACTGGAGGGAACAGATGCACACCAAAACTCAACAGGTTTCCTTGCATTCTTTGTGGCTGGGATTAGAATGATCAATGGTCTGTTCCCAGGAAGCAAGAAGTGTGATAAATACAAAGCTTGAAGAATGGGAAACTGCATTAAGTGACAAGAAGATGAGGGCTTTGCTGAAATTTTGGCTTTCTCAGATGATTTAAAAAGAACTCAGTAAGAATAATTGGGTTGGTGTTTAAACAGAAGTAAAAGGCAAGCACAGTGGCAGGGATGGAAATTAAACTGAATGAACTCTTCTGGAAAGGTAAATGTCATAGGGACTGACCCTTCTCATTCTCTTAGTAGATAAAATCTTATCTAACTGCATTTTACTTTAATACAAATGATCTTTCTCTTATGAAAACAGAGTAAACCTATATATATATATATATATATATATATATATATTTAAACATCAAAGGCTTTTCTCTTATGTATTCAGGTGTACCCAATATTTTTGGCCCCAAAATTCTTCAATTAAGCTAAAGAAATGTGCTTAAATTCTACCATTATTCTTCCTTCCTTTAATATTAAGGGGGGAAAAACATTTCTGTGGAAGACTCAGAAAGATGTGTATTGGCAAATTAACACAACAAATGCACATATTGTGCAATATATAGGTGCTCTATGGCTTAAAAGTTCTATATTTCTATAAGTCAATCTAATTTTCAGGTGCTCAGCCCAGCAGAATCTCAACCAACACCCCTGGGATCTTTCTGCATTACCTTCCAACAGAGATTAATTAGTAACTGGAAAAGTCACTCTGGGGTGTCAGAAATTCCTCAACTTACTCACCAAAAATGTAGTCAATTCAGGGTGCTCTGCTGACAATGTAATAGGTGAGCTTTCTTTATACTGCAAGTCCAATATCAACTGAGAGACTAAGGAGAAATGACTGTAAGGAATTTTGCAATTAAAAGAGTCAACCTACAGTGTGGCTGCTTTTCTAGAACTCTGCCATCATCAAGCATAGTTTGTTCAAGATGAGGCCTGCCTGTCTCTTTCACAGTGACACCAGCATCTGACATATTCAGGGGAGGCAAGGCTATAATCTGAGCCAAGATACTAATTATAAAGAACAGGAAAGGATCCTAAATTCGGCTTCAGAACAAAAGCAAATGACTGTTCTTTTAAAAATCAGTTCTAACATTTGATCTTCTTAATCATCTATGGTGATTTAATAACATTGGAAAAATAACACTGCATAAAGGATTAGTAAACATTGCTAAGAAAGAATTGGCCCAGAGATAATAAGATTACATTTGGTTAAGAAACCTTGTTGCCTCTCAGGGTCTCCCTCTTTACACAGCCAACCCTTTTGTGCTTTGTGCAATAGAAGATATCTCTGCTTTGTCAAATCATCACCTGACTTAATTATTCATAACAATTATCCTTAATAATATGGAGAAAATTATTTTTTTAATTATTTTCTTCATGAGGGAAAGGTTCTTTTGGTTTTAGTGAAACCTACATGATTAAATGTAATGCAGAGAAGAGTCACATGCAGGGAGCTTGATCTTAGCCACGAGTTCTCTGCCCTGCTCTTTGCTTCTTAATTATGCTTTACTGGGGACGTTGCACTCTGCTCCTCTCATCCATTCATCCCTCACAACCTAACAAACCCAATTCCATTTGAACCTGTTGTGCACTCTCCTCACAAATGAGGACAAATTGGTTTCGCTTCAGCATTCCATCTTTGTACATTGAGATCTTTACCAACTGCAATTCACATTCAAGCCTGGGAAAACTCCTCAGCAATAGAAGAGAATCGTGTAGTGGTTGTGTCGGCTGTCAAAGAGAACCCAAATACTGTCAAATTGTCTCCATGCCTACAGCATTTATAGTACAGCTACAGGAATTAGTATCAAAAGCACTTTGAATATATTTTTTTCCCTAAAAGCTTAGGTAAAGTTTAACTCTTATAACCAACATGAAACCCTGATCCTCCAGGGTGTGGAGGTAGAGTTGTTGCAAAGAAAATACTTACCCAGGGAGAGACTATTGATTTTGAACTTCGCCAGATGAATCTAAATTGTAACACGCTCTAAAATGCTCCAGGGAAAAAGAGTTCCTTTTGTCTCCATGCTCTGAACTTTCTTCCTGGATAAATTCAGGCAGTTTTCCAATTCATGAATATTTCCCTCTAGCAAGGTTTGATCATTGTAAATGCATTGCTGGGATGGCAGACTCTCTTCTTTGGCAGAAACCCCAGAGTAAACAGATATGTGCCCTGGAAACCAAGTTCCTGATCCTGGGAAGGTCAAACTGAAATGAACTGCAAGAAAGTCACTTTTCAGTTATACTGATTTCTTCTAAATTAAGCAGTGCAGGAAAGCACAAGCACTGGAAACACTGCTATGAAGATAAGTTTGCCTCATTTAGCAGAGGTAGTAAACCTGGGGAGCTGACTCAAATGAGCAAACGCCAGTAAAAGCACAAGTAAACAAGTGTTCACACTTGTTAACAGCTGTGTGGGTTTGCTGTGCCAGGTGTGCTATGAAACTGAACTCAATGCCACATTTATCATTTATTAAGAGTTATCAAAATGCATCGTGCAGACTATTCCTCTGGCAATTGTCACAAATAAAGCTGGGTGTCATTTGTCAAGAACCTCAATTAAGTGGATTCACAAGTACAATGTAAATCAGAGATCATATCAGATAGGCTCCAATAAAAATCTGTACTATGACTAACAGTTAAGGATAACTCTTCCAAAGCCATAGTCCTGAAGGATTTCCACAAATCGCTCAACCCTGATATTCAAAAAAAAAAAAAAAAAAACAATGAAAATCTTTCTTGCTGATTTGGGGGGTGGGAGCATTTACAGTCATTAAAAAATTGAAGACTACTGATTAAACTGCTTCAAAGCCAATCAAAACCCAGACTTGCCAATGTGTAGATTGTATTATATTTTCTCTTGTTCATAGGAGAGAGACTGTGGTGCAGTGTTTCTAGGTGTTACTTAGGCAATTAGTTTGATTGTAAATTTCTCCCACAGCTATATAACATACTAATAAACTAAATAGTCCTATCACGGATACTGAGACCCTTGGCTACTGAATCACAGAATTCATGAGTTGTAAAGTACTTTAGGAGTTGTCTAATGTATCCTCCCTCTGATATGGTAAGCTTTTCTAGAGAGCCCCTTTAAAGTTGCTGATGAGATTCTACTCAAATACTTTTAAAAAAGTCAGTACTTCACAAGAAATATACTTTATTTCTGAAGATCACATTTCCTAATTAACCTAAATTATTTTTCCCTATAATTTTACACTAGTCCTAATTCAATCCATTTGTTCCTACTGCTTCTCACAGGAGTGTAGGTTTCATGAGGGCGAAGCTGTGTTTGTCAAGTGCATTTTTCTAACTATATTGTTTAGTATATGTCCTGACAGTGAGCAAAAATATGTTTATTGAATGAGTGAAACAACAGCAATTAAACCTCCTTCTTATATCAAGATAATCATGAAAATGTTTAAGAACAGTTAAAAATCCTTTAATTCACATCTCATCTTTGAATTTTTACTCATAGATTTTTACCATTCTGATTGCTCATCCAGGGGCTTATTTAAGTGTGTGTGTGTGTGTGTGTGTGTGTGTGTGTGTGTGTGTGTTTTAAGAAAGAGAGAGAAAATATGCCCTGTGCCTTATCATATTAGTGCTAATATTCCTTGGTCATTAACAACTTTAAAATGGTATAATCACTTTTACCTGGTCAGGTAAAAATCATGGTCTATAGATATAACTCATAGAGAGGACATCATCCACACTGTTATTTTCCAAATTTCCTGTTTCTTTCAAAGTCATAGGTTCAATATTAAAAACAATACCTGTCCCTTCATTTCTATCACTTTCTTATGCAGGCCTTGAAATTTATCAAAAAGATAGTTCCCATTAAAATGATGATAACTTCTAATTGATGCTATAGAATTCTGTATGTGCCCTCAAAATTTAAATTATAATGAACTATACACTTTGCCTTGTTTTTTTCCTTTAAAATTAGAGTTCAGAAAGTTAGAAAATTCAACTTTTCATCCCTCCCTCCTGACTTATATTGTTGTACTGAATCCCCAGATTCGTTAGCAGTTAGAGCTGACATTTTTGCCAATCATTAACAAAGATTATGAAAACTTCCAGGGGTCAGTTCTTCCTAAGAAAAATAGTTCATGTAACAAGATATTTATTTAACATCAACTCTGTGCAAGAAACAATTCTAAGTACCATCCCTTGAGAGGATTGCATTTGGGGTGGGAGGAATCAAAGAATAAATACAAAATTATGAGTGGAGAAATATATATTAGATAATGATTGTGGAAAAATAAAGAAGGTCATGTGTTCTGGTTAATGGATGGGAGTGACAATCTATTGGTCAAACTGCAAAAGTGACATCTGAGTAAAGAAGTAAAGGAGAAAGGGCTAAGAGTTAAGTAACTAATTGGGGGAAGCAGACAGAACAGGCTATTTCAACGCTACTCAAACCTTACTGTGCACATAAATGAAGACCAGTCGTACAGGGGGTCTATAGGTAAGTCCAACAGGGCAATATAATTTGTTAGTATAGTCTGATGATAAGACATATAAAGAGAAGAGAAAAGGAGGAGAATGATTTTAGTTATAAAAATCATAATCTTGTCTATAAAATAGACAAGCACTTCCCCCAGCCCTTAATCTCAGCATAATGCTCAGCTTTTGAAATTTTCATTTATGTGGCCAGTATTTGAACCTATTTTACCATACTTTTTCATTTTCACGTGCCATCTCACTTTTGGATTCCATTAGGTGTTAAATGCGTAAGTGCCAAGAATATCACTTGGGAGCTGTGTCACATGAGAATTCTAGAGCCAATTTTGCATTCAGGAAGGATGGGCAAGGTTTCAGGAAACCTACTGAATTTTCATACAGGCACTCAAATGAAACCTTGAACCCATTTGAATTTATTTCATTACTACACAGGTATCATATAAATTTGCATTACCATTTACTTATTTTTCTCGGCTCTATGATAAACCAGGAAGGCAACTAGAGTTTATAGAAACTCTAATTATCCAAATTAAAGAAAAAATCTTAAATGATTTTCGGGTATGTTATACATGCAGCATATGTGTGTGAGCTCTCTCTCTCTCACACACACACACGTCTAGCTGATTTCTGGAAAACAGATAAACCAACTGTGTCGGAAAGAAAGAAGCCTATTAGAGATAGCATCAAATCTTCCACAAATTATCCTCTCTTTTCCTTCTCTTTCCTAGGTAACATAATTCAATTGTGCCTTGGCTACTCACCTTTGACAGGAAACTTTAAGGTGATGATTCTGTGGAAGAATTAACTTTGATTAAACAATTCCATCCTTTGGATATCTTGGCTTCATGTATTTATCATCATTTAGAAAAGTGGTTGAAATGTTACCTTTAGAATGGGGAGTTAAAGAGATTGAATAAATACTGAATGTCTTTAGTGGGCTTCGCCAGTGGCTTGAGTTTAAAATGGATTACAGGAAATATTTTTTTTTTCTTTCTGCACAGAGCAATTCTACATTTATCCATTATCATAGAAACAATTCAATTAGCGGCTCTTGGGGACCAGAATACAGCCCTACTATCTACACCTTAATAGCATCTATATATCATTGCAATCTAATTTCCAGGTTGAACTGAATGTAAATAGCAGTTGCTCATAGATTTTTAAAAAGAGTTTAAAATTGTACTATTTTAGTTCCATTCCCATAATGCTCTCCTGGTATACATATTAAATGTTTTCCTCTAATTCACACTCTGAGTTCTGTAAATTAATACTGCTATTTTGATTTCAGTTAGACTTTTTAATTTTCAGATAAATCGTTTGGATGAAAGGGAATTGTTTGCCAGTCGGAGCCTGTTTGCATTATTAGTGAATTATTCAGCAGTATTCTCCCCCATGGTGCACAGAGTATCAGGCCTGCTTTTCCCCTTCACCCCCTGGTGTTTTGCTCCTCCTTAGGACTGCATCTGAGTAGAGCAGAGAAAGCTGAGGCCATGCAGAAGAAGGATTCCATTTTTCTGGGGCAGAATGTCATGAAACAAGGGCCTGTGTTTAATACCTCTGGTAGAAAAACAAAGGCTTTGTAGTTATACTTGTCTGCTCTCTCCTGACTTGGTGCTGTAAGCATGGGGCAGATGAAAGGGAGGAAGAGTTCCCACGCCAAAGTAAATGAACATGAAAATGTTTAACCTCTCCTTTATGACTGTTGTGGGTTGAACAAGCTGTTCCTCCTGGTCTCTTCTATTTCATGCTCCAAAAACAGAAGATCTGGTGGAAATCTGTGCTGGAAAAAGTAATTGCAAATAGGGTGGGGCTCATCTGTAAAATAATTGCAGGCCATGTCTTAGGTCCATCCTGGCCTAGCACTCCCAGAGCTGGAGGGGACAACTTGGTTTAGTGGAGAGGCTGGAGAGTAAGTTACACTGTATGCGTAAGGGCATTGCTTATGGCCACCGTGTGATCTCATTTTCCCTGACACCATCCTCGTAGCAAACTTTATTACTTTAGCTTGGAACTAATAACTTGTTCCCAGCCACTGGCCTACTCCTGCTTATCCCTCCAATCCATCACACTCTGCCAGATGAATCTTGCTGCCCGTGGGCTTTGCATATGTCCTCCCTCGGCTTTCATGCCTGCAGTGGACCCCTTACACTCCCTGCACATAAATCTGATACTCCTTAATCATAGCATTTGACACATTCTGATCTTCTCTTTCTCGGCAATCTTAAGTAAGGCCTCTGTTGCAATCTAGCTTTCTGGGTCTTTTTTTCTGAAAAGAGAGAAATGTCTTTTCCTTATACAGTATGGAAAGCCTTCTTGCCCTTCCTCTGTGTTATACCTATATCAAGAATCTCCTTATTCTCTACCTGGCCTTAAGATTGTGCCCCCTTGGGAAAGTGTTCCTTCCAATCTTATTTCTCACCCCTTCATCTTCTATACCCTGGTGTGCCAAACACAGGCTGCTTCACAAGTTTGCTATGCTATGCTTGCCTGTGCCTTACGCCATGCTAATAGGACAATGACCTGACATGTCATCATCTCCTTCCCTTTCCCATCACCCTCTTTGTCTCTTGTGGGGCTACTGAACTCCTACATACACTTCAAGGCCCAACCTGTTTACTTTTTTGCCCCAGATTTTTCTCAACACAGCCCTGAAAAGAATTAGATTCCCTCTCATCTGCATTCCCACTAATCTTTATCTAGATACTTTTTATTGCATGCATATATATATTTTTTGAGTCAGTGTTTAAATGTTTGTTTTTTCTACTTCTTAACTCCTTGAGGATAAAAGATGAGGTATATTTATTTCCAAGTCCGCCAACCTTAGCATAGTAATTGACACATATTTGGTGCTCAGTAAGGATTTATCATTAATAACTATTTGTCTTAGCTTTCTTTTTCATAAGTTGGAAGTAAGAGTAAATTTAACTCTTCAAGTAATCATGATTTTTTTAATCTATCTTATTAAAAGCAATAGTGTTAATAAATGCTGCTCTTATACCAGTGAGTATCTCTTTTTCTAGGATCTCTAAGCACAGGGTAGCTGGAGAGTAAAGAGGTTATGCAACCAGGAAGAGCTTAAAAAAGTGCTTCTTAAAAGCACTTTTTTAAAGCAATCAGGCAGGAAAGAAAAACCTCCTTCTGATTTTTAACAGAGAACAGGCTGAGGTTACTGCACAGTGACAGATTGTAATATTGACCTCTCAAGTATCATCTCAAGAAATAAACACTTTACCATAAAAAGACAGGCATTAAAGAAAAAAAAATGATAACAATAGCTGTAACTATGGGAATGCTTCACTTCCCCAGTTTTGAATTTTAAAAAATAATCAAATCTCAGAGGGATTTGTTTTATCATCCCTAATAAAAGGTTCTGCTGAGAAGAAAGAAATGACAGCTTGTAAGTTATGAGACATACATCTGATGCAGGCCTGTCAGTCAACCAACCCCTCCATGAAGAAGGGAGATAAGTAATGAAATTCTGGGATCAGCAAGCAAACTCAAGAAATGGAAATCCAGACAGCCATTCCCATGATACTGCTATTTTGTACTGGTCTTCTTAAAATCCACTTCATCCCACACATTAGAAAAAACAAATATTAGTGACATAGATTCCTATTCTCTGTAGTTCAGCAGGCAGAATTGAAAGAGTTATAATACCCTGTAAGATGTTGCTGTGAAATAATTTGCATTCCAAATGAGAGCAGAAAGTTATGGGGAAAAATTATATCCATGTTTTCAAGCTAAATTTGGGAGAAAAATCTGAATAAATTATAAAGCCTACACCAAACACCTTAGAAAGTGATTTAAACTGAACGCAATTTTTTTTGTTCCCAGATGACTATTTGACACCCTGACTTTTATGTGTTAACAACATTCACCACTGTTCTTTTTAATTACTGAATTTCTCTACATTAAAATTAGATCATAAATACTTTTTTTCAAAAAGAAAAGAAGTAGAACAAAAGATTAATCTCAAAATGGATAATTTACAGAAAATCTCAAAATGGATAATTTACACATAGGAATTATAATCTTTTGAACTATTTTGACTCCAGGATCTCTCTCTTTCAATCTCTCTCTTCCCCTCTCTCTCTCTCTCTCTCACACACACACACACTCACACACACAATTTATATACATAAAACCTCTTGCTGAAAATAAGGACTTGAAAGGATTTATATTCTTAATAGTGCAGAAATGCAGACTGAAATATTTAATCTCAATTTCCTGTACATTGTTTTATATAAACTACTTTCAAAGAAGAAATATATGAAGAAGAATGAGGAGGCAGAGGAACAGGAAGAGAGGAGAAGAAGGAGGAGGAAAAGGGGAAATGATGTGAGCCTGACCTGATGGTAGACTCAATAGTAATGACAGTGAGCAAGACAGATAAATCCTGTGCCGCCAGGGGGCGTATAGACTAGGAAGTATTTAAAATGTGTTCAAAATGATTTGCTTATTCAGTAAAATTACTATTCAAGGGCATTGGGTCTTGTTTATCCTGTGTTTTCAAGCACCTCCTGGCAACTCCCCTTTCCCTCGGTGGATATAGGCAGACAGTTGAAAAGCAATTACATATAGAAGATTTGCAGACTGGACCGCAACCCTTGCCCCCCTTCTCCACTTCCCCTCTCCTCTCCTTGCCTCCACATTTGCTCAACTGCTTTGTGGCTTAATTTTAAAACAGAAGTTGTAAGTGTGAACAACCATGTGGCAAAAATGCCTTGCCAGATGTATTAGTCAGGGGTTTTCAACCAGGAAAGCCAGTGGTGTATAGTTCCAGTCTGAGTCTCAGTTGAGTCTATAGTTCCAGTCTGAGTTGGAAAGCCTGAGAATCAGGAATGCCAATGTCTGAAGGCAGGAGAAGATGAATGTGTCAGCTCAAGCAGAGAGAGAGTGAATTTGCCCTTCTTCTGCTTTTTTGTTATATTTGGGCCCTCAACAGATTGGATGATATCCACCCACATTAGGGAGGGCCATCTGCTTTACTCAGTTCACCAATTCACATGCTAATCTCTTCCCAAAACACCCTTACAGACACACCCAGAAATCATGTCTCACCAGCTATCTGGGCATCCTTTAGTGCAGTCAAGTTGACATGTAAAATTAACTATCACACCAGAACACTGTTCTAAGGGACTTGTCCAAATTGTAACCTGACTTCTACCTTTACTAGGCTATGCCACTAAAAGAGTCTAAAGTCCCTGTGCTGAGTCTTTGCTAAAGAAAACACAATACTGACAAGCCATAAAACATAACCTTGTCCCAACTCACATTGCCTAACCATTTTCAGTAATTTTCAAGTCATTTCCCTTCTATAATTTTTCATTTCACAATAGCCACTTTTTGTTACCCCATAGCTTCCCTAACCTCTTTTTGTTTCAGCTTTTTCACTTACCCATAGCCCCTTTTTGTTCCCTCTCTGTTGTCCCTTTAAAAACTTCAGTCATCTTTGTCTTAGTTGGAGTTGGATTCAGTTTATGCAGGAGTCTCTCTCCTCCATTGCAGTAGTCTGAATAAAATCTGTCTTGCTGACTTTAACAATTATTGGGTGCTATTTATCTTTGCTTTGCAGTAGGCCATGATGGCTATGTAGGGGGCAGTGAGTTAATAAAACTGGTATTCCATACATAGTGTAAATGGCAAATGAGAGAAAAGATACTTATTTAAAGAGACAACCAAGGCTTGGCTTCTGCCTATAATTGTGTGTGCATGTTGGCCCACTGTTCTCAGATCTTTTAATTTTTTCAAGCAAAATTAGAGATCAGATTTTTTTTAAGTAAATTTGCCATACTTTAAAAATAACTCAAATTCCCAAACACGGTTATTACCAAATTAAATAAACACTGCACACACACACACACACACACACACACACACACCAAGTTTCCTCACTTATTCTGGCAGGTTGTGAATGAGAATATGTATGTGTATATTTCAAAGTCTTCCTGAATTATAAACAGCCAGACTAAGGAAAGTATTTTCCGCCATAGAATGTAAATCACTAAGCTCACTGTTGCATCAACTGCTTGAGACAATATTGTAGTCAGAATAGCAAATATGAGATATCTTTTCTATAAACTAATGGAGGGATTCTATCTCTGGGGCTGTCAATTACCTTTCAGTTCTGCTAAATTCATTTGAAAAACTATCTGTTTCTGAGGCACAGATTATTTATCTGAATAAACTGAAATGTTAGGCTCAACAGACACCATTCCAATTGTGGGTGCCACCTCAGTTTTAGTGCTGCTGATACTATTATGTAGCTACAGATTTTTAGTTTGATTACCTTTGACAAAAACTAGAATGCTCTGTTTCTTTTGTGTTAAATATTTTATGTAGAGTTTCATCACCAAATGAAGGATAAAATCACACAAAGATAAGCATCTAAATAAAACTGTAACCAAATTGAGATTTGTCTTGAATATTTTTACATCTGCTAAGGCTTGCTTCTCCTTTCCTGTTGCCTCTCTTCTAAAAAGCTAAGTACTCCTCTTTCCTAGCCTCTTTCTCCAATTGTTTCCTTTATTATGTCCTTGTATGTCTCCTTGCTTCCACTTCCATTGACTATTATTAGAGTTTAAATATATTTATTAACATAGTAATGTTTATGAAAGTGGTCTATTCCATTTTCTATTTATCATGTCATTATACATACGGCTCCCAGGGAAGATTTTAAAATGAAGCATAGAAAATTTGGGGAACAAACCATATTCAGTATTGGACATTGTGGTTGTCTGCATTATATGTATCCCACATACCACCAGCGAGTTGTTTGGATAAACAACTCCATCTCCAGTTTGATAGGTAAATCTTGATTTTTTCCAGTCAATTCGAGTATTGGTTCTCAAGCATTTGAATCAGAGGAAAGACCTGAAATTTAGTGGAGTAGTAAAGGGAAAAAAATTATCTAAAGGAGAAAGAGACAAAGCTAGGGATATGATGGTGCCTATCTTTTGACCATAAGAAAAGCCAGCTGGGGATACAGTAGACACATAGAATAAGACAGAGCTAAAAGAACTGCAGAGAAATATAACTATAGTCCCGAAGACATCATAAACCTCAGGAAAAAACCCTTTTCTGGAGCTTGCCTATACTTTTTAATTACATGGAACAATAAATAGCATTTATTATTTAAGGCAGTTGGAGTTGAGTTTGCCATTACTTGCAAACAAAAACATTTATCTGATGCAGTCTCAAAGGAAAGTCATTTAAAATTTTAAAAATGCCTCCTATAAAGCTTCACTATGGCTTGACTGAATATATCAATTCTGGCACTTACCAGCCAAGTGGATTTAAGCAAGTTACTTACAGTCTCATCACTGGAGGTTTTTCTTCTGTAATGGGTATTATAATAACTATTTTACAAGGGTTGTTGGAATTATTTGACAAAAAAAGTAAATGAATAGAAACTGTATAAAATACTTGGTAAGTGACAGCAGTGATAAAAAAAAAAATTAGGCTTGGTTGTCCATGAAAGTAAAATAATGGCAAACACTGACAGCACTTTTTCAAATACTGGTCAACTGAGAGGAGTCTTTGAAAACTGACTACCAGTAATCCTGTCCCTTACGAAAGGCATCTGGAAGTTATGCATTCAGTGAATATTTATTGCAGATTTACTATTTGTCACCCACCATTCAGGATGTTAGAGATACATCATTGAACAAAATGGACAGCATTTTCTGCTTTCATGAAGTTTTCCTTCTAATGGTGGTAGTCAAACAATAAACAAAACACATGTAAAATGTATATAATATGCTAGATGGTGATGAGTACTATGGAGAAAAATAAAGTAGGGGAAAGGGATGGGTAGTTTGAGAATAGAATTTTAACCTAACCTGGGAGGTGGTCATGGAGAATGGGTGACTTGTGCAAGATCTGAAGAAGGTGAGAGTGAGCCTTGTGGATATCTGGGTGAAGAGCCTCCAGGCTGAGCGTACAATGTGCTGAAAGGACCTGGGGCAAGAGCAGCCCCAGTGAGCTCAAGAAACTCAAGGAGGCAACTGAGCAGGGATGGGTGAAGAAAGGGATGAGTAATAGGCCATGAAATCCTAAAGGTAATAGTTCCAGTGGTGACATAGAAACAAACACCATGCTGATGTCCTTATACATAGGACATAAACATATGACATATGACATAAATATATGAGAGCCTAAAGGTAATTTGTCCCAGGTAAAGGTAATTGTCCCAGTGATGACACAGAAAAAAACACAATGTTGATGTCACTAAGCATATGACTCAGCTAACTTCCTTTGTTTTGGTTCCATTATCTAACATCCTTTCCTTGCAATTAAAAATACTGAATACTTTTCTACTATTTTGAAAACCAAGGAATAGGAAAAAAGAGGGAGTTCCCTTCCCTAGTGTCATTGCCACTAATCCCTATTCGCAGGAGACTCTATTCTTAACTCTTTCTCCACATGGTTACCACTATATTACTAAATGATATTCTTAAACCATTACTGCATAATGTAGGATTTTTAGATATTAACCCTTGACTTATTGCTATATTAAATGGAGTTTAGTGTACTTTTTCTGCTCCCACTTCCTCCCCTCCTCCAATATGGTTAGATCACTTTCTTTTAAACCTTTTCTAATTATATTTTTAAATAAAAGTTGAAAAAGTACATCTTTATTGCTTAATAAATAAGACATAATTTCCAGATTCTCCAATTTGAAAATTTCAGCTCCAAGCAGCTGTTATCCCTCTCTCCAAGCTTTTCCCACCCCCAGCACCTTCAACCTTCAGAATTAATGTCATCTGGATTTTCAATTTTATAGTTCCAAGGGTGATAACATTTACATGCTTTTCTGTGACTACAACTAATTTTGAAATCAATGAACATAACTTACTATGTAAATATTCATTACTGATGATTCTTTTTGATCTATGGATTCCTTCCACACTCTACTTCTCAGATGCTAGCCTTTCTATTATTCTTAAATGGCAAATCTGTACCTTACTTTTTTATTCCTTCCATTTTCTTCAAGTGCATTGAGTCCAGAGACCTAACCCTTCTACCTCCCTGCTTTAGCCGTTATCTTCCTTTTATAACATGTACATAGTGTCTTTCAGCCCTGCCCAGAGCAGATACTTGAGGCCTTCTCTCTTTCTATCCCAGGTTGAATTCACTCTTCTCCTAACCTCTGATCTTCCTCTGTCTCAACTAAATGTTCTTTTGCCTAGAGTGTATCATCAAGGAGCTTCTTTTAAATATTTATATGAAAAGTGTACTGAGTCCTTATGATTCTGAATATGTTCTTATTTTGTCTTCACACAGGGGTTTACAATTTTGCTTGATGGACAATTCCAAGTGGAAAATATATTTTCCTCATACTGGATGCTTGAAGCAATGGAGCAACTCTCACTTGCTAAGTCTGATGCTAGTCTAATTACTGTGTCTTTGGACATATTTCTCTTCTCAAAAACTTGTCACATCTTTTCATTTGATTCTTTGGATTCTGAAATAGTTCAGTGATACGTCAAAGTATGAAATCTTTTCATTCATTTTGTTGGAAATTCAAAGATGTGCTTCCATCTGAAAAATCTTTCTGCTATTGGAAATTTATTCCATAATATTTTTCCTTATCCCCTTCCTTCTGATTTTTTTATATTCTTTCAGGAAATATTATAGTTAGTTACTGGATCCTAGATTTATCTATTTTCATTTTTGTTCATATTTTATGCCCCTTAATTTTGTTCTACTTTCTGGAATTTTTTTTCATGACGTTTCCTTTAAACCCTTCCATTAATTTAAAAAAAACAACTAATTTTTATTTAATTGAAAATATTTCATAAAGTTTGAGAACACAAACCCTGCTGTCAGATTGCTAGGCCAAATCATGTTATGCCACTTACTAACTATGTGACAAGTTATTTAACCTCTCTGTACCTTGGTTTCCTAATTGGTAAACTGAAGATAATAAATAGCTCCCATTTCAGAGTTATGGCATCATGACTACACACCAAGAATATTTACTCTGCATATGTTATATTTTACTTGTCAGCCAATCAGAATAAAGATGATGTTTGTTTATTTGTTATTTATTTTATTATCTTTCCATTTGTCCTGGAAATAATTCTGTACTGGAAAAATAGGTGTTTTGTTTTTGTTTTTATCAGTTTTATTCTATAATACTACTGTTACAATTAAACAGTTTGTAATATTATACAAACAGTAACAAAAGCTGTATTACTGTAATAAAAACAGCATTATTGTAAACTAGTAACTAATAACATATTTCAAAATATATATATTTTAATAATTTTAGAGCATCTTTTCACGCTAAAGTGTCCAGATTTAAACAGTAAATTCTATGGTCACTCCATTTGTTGATGAATTGGTTGACCTTTACGTTAGAACAGGGGTCAGCAGACTAAGACCCACAGTCCATGAGCTAAGAATCACTTTTATTTTTTTAAATGGTTGGAAAACAGAAACAAAAGAATTATATTTCATAACATGTGAAAATTATATAGAATTCAAATTTCAGTGTCCATAAATAAGTTTTATAGGAACACGGCCTTGATCATGGATTTATGTGTTGCTTATGGTTACTTTCCTACTACAAAAGCAGAGTTGAGTAACTGCAACAGAGATGATTGGGCCTGCAAAGCCTAAAACATTTATTAACTATCCGAGCCTTTATAGAAAAATTTGCCAGCCCCTGCATTAGATTATATGGCTTCCTGTAAGAATGATCTTTCACTATACATTAACAAATCACCATTTATCCATGTGATATTGGTTAATTAATTCTTCCCTGTAACATAAACTTTGGTCCCTAATTTTAAATTTACTGAGATTTCAAATATGAGGGCCAGAACCTGGTTCTTGGTAGATTTACCAACTTAATGAGTTCCATCCAGTAAGGCTTCTTGGAATATTGTGTGGTAGACTTATACTGTGTCATCCAATGGTACTTTTTTAAATTTGCAATTTTCCAATTATTTACAGAAATATTCCAAGGCTCATTAGCTATTTGAAAACTCACAGCTCTGAAATTACTTTGGATGATCAGAGTGTTATAGTACCAAGCTTGTGAACAGGTGTTATACATACTACTGCAAGCTTGCCTAAGTACCATTATTCATGATCAAAGAGGTCTGCTAAGCATATCATGGAAAAATATTTTTATTTTCAAGAGTAAAGGGGGGAAATGAAATAATCTTCTTTGTGTGATGGCCTTCAACATTTGGGCCAGTGTGGTATCAATTTTCCATCTGTTTGATTGCCATCCCAGCTACTTTATGCTTAGGTAATTAAAATTAAGTGCAAAGTTGTGCTATTATTGTGAAGACATGGCGCCATTCACCCAACTGATTTAGATAGAGAAAGCAAATTTAGTTCAGGAACTGATGCTGAGGCCCCGTGCTTAAACAAACACTGGAACAAGACACACTTTAGTTTTTCATTCTAACACAGGTTTAACTGTCAACTTGTTTCTATAGTTAATGGTAGTTGCAGGGATGGGGAACTCAGGCTAGAATTTTCTAGTATATTTATCTATAATATGCAAGAAAAAAAGAGATTAAGTTGTCTACAGTATTTCAGGCTGTATATCTAATAATCTTCCCATTATAATTTTAAACACATGACTTAAATATATATACGCTGCTTTCTCTCAATAATTGTAACTGCTACTTATTTAGTGTCTATTATACATGTAGTCGTTGTAAACATGGGCTCTGACCCACATTGCTTGGATTTACTCCTAACCCTACCTATTAATGGTTGTGTAAACTAGAGGCCAATTACTTAATCTCTCTGTAATTTCATTTTTTGTACACATTAATAGTTTTTAAGAATTAAATGAGGTAGTACAGGTAACAAGCTCAGAAAAATTGTAGCATAATCATTATTATTGCTTTACTTTTCAACTGCACAACAACCCTTCAAGGTAAGAACATCATCCTTTTTGCAAGGAAGGAACCTCATAATTAGAGAAGTGAGGGAGCTACAGTAATACAGCTTATGAGACACATTAAAGATTCAAAGACAAGATCGTCTAATGATAAGATTCCCTTTTGTTCTTCCTATTGCTTGCCATTGACTTTTTTTTTAATAGATTCATCCACTTATGTAAGCAGTAATGTCTGTGGCCTACACATCAAAGATCTGAAGCACCTACCAGGTTTCCAACAACCCCCAAATTTAAATTCTGATTTTAACAGTTTACCTGATAAATGTTATTGAGGAGTTTTGAAGTTTAAACCCAATATATATTTTTTTAATTTGCAAAGAAATGAGGTATGGAATTGTACACAGATGGAGTTCTTTTTGGTGTGGGTAACTTCTAGCACTCCTCAAATTATATACACTGAAAGCCAAAACCCCAAAATCATCCACATGTCTCTCTGTTAGAGAAAGGGACAAAAAGAACATTAGAATAAGTTCTTAGGAATATCTTAACTGAAGGCTTACTTGGAATTCAAGAAGCTAGTGAAAAGCATTTGGATGTATTTTAAGAGATAATTGCTACCAAATAATTTATGGGTGCAGAGCAATACTAAAGGAGAAAATACCACTAGTTATAACCTAGTAAATTAAAACCAAACAGTCTACATGCCTGGTATCATGTTTAAGATTAATTGGATCATAGCAGAAAGTGCACATTATGAAGAACAAATACTAGGAGAAAAGTCGTAAAGTTTGAAGACATATTAGTGTATCCTCATCCCTGAAGATGCCTTTTATTTGTTGTCTGTGTAAACGGATGTTAATGACATTGTAAGAGCTTGAGAGAGAGAGAGAAAGAGAGGGGGGGAGAGAAAGAGAGGGGGAGAGAGAGAGAGAGAGAAATAGAGAGAGAGAGGGAGGGAGAAATGAGAATTTCCCTGAAGATAAGGGAGAAAAATGAATAATAGAAAACCTTATAACTCAGAGTTACAAAAAGCATATTTTCCAATGTGAAACCAAAATGTGTTTATTTTATCTGTGTTAAGACTAAAACCTCATTCCAAACTTTAAGGACAAAAGTATGGGATGGCGTAAAGGGAGAAGAAGGACGAATGGGAGAGGAGGTGGTTTGGATTATTGCATCTATTTATTAGCTAACAATGTTACATTTAGTTGACTAAGGAGTATAAATTTTCTTTGAATTATGTTATTTAGAATAAAACAACATTGCCTTAATGAGGTTTTGCTGTAAAATAATGATTTAAAGAATGAATGAAAAAGTACTATTTAACTCTTGATTAGGACTTGTTTAGGGAAATTTCTCCTTTATTGTTCCAACGAATACTGGATCCTACTACCTTATAGCTCCCATTATTCCAGATCACACTGAATTACTGTGGGGTCTGTCTCATTCCAGACAATAAACTCTGTTAGAGTAGGAACAATGTATACATTTTAGCATGTCATTAATGTTCAATATAAATTTAAAGATGACAAAACTCTACACATGTGTAAAAATGTCCTCAATTCACTTAGAGGAAGGTTGTTCAAACTTGGTGCTATTGGCATTTTGGACTTGACAATCCTTTGACCTGGGGGGCTATTCTGTGTTTCATAGGATGTTCAACAGTATCCTTTACCTCTTCCTAAAAGATGCCACTATCTACCAAATGCCTCTACTCACTAGTGTATCACCATCTTCCAGTCACAAATTTTAAAATGTCTCCAGGTAATTGCTAAATGTCCCCTGGTAGGGGAAGGGTAGGTAACAGCATCCCCAGTTGAGAAAATATCACTTAAAGATTTAATATTTTAAATATATATATATATATATATATATATATATATATATATATATACACACACTAGGTTGGGTTGTATGCTGATATGCATTTCGTCTCTCTCTCTGTTTCTCTCTCACACATACACATACACACACACACACACACACACACACACACATTCTCAGTCACTGAAATTCATCCTAGCTGAGTAGAATATGAATTCACATACACCTGGCAAGTTAACTTAGATAACTCTTCCCTTTTCCTCATTCAGGAAGCAAGTATTGATATGCAAAAATTCATACAGAGAAGCAAACCCCCTTGGAAAGAATTTTTACTTTTTACTTTATACACACTTGGTATTGATACAAGTCTGTTGATAAACTTACATGGGTGAAGTTGGGTAACAGAAACAAATCACAAGTAGGTAGGGCAGAAGTAGCAATCCATAAATAAGACTAAACAATAGTACCTGATGTTTTGAGGAAAATACTTGAACCCACCCATGAGCTAGAGGCCCTGGAGAGCTTTACATATCCTAAAGAAGGACATGTATATGCAGTAAAAGACCTTTAATTCTTGGGAATCCAAGATGTTTCTTGGTTAGAATTCTATCCAAAGACCAAAACACAGAGAAAGGGAAGCTATTTCTCTACCAACAGAAAACAGTCAAGACCCTGCTTGAGAGGATCAGGAAGCATCCTTTGGTGGCTGTTGGCATTTTGACTGGTTCAAAGGAGCATCAAAGAAGGAAAAGCTCTGATGGTGCAGTTACGTGACAGTGGCAAACATAATGTTGCAAAATGTCATCAGGTGTCTGGGACCAAAGAATAGAGGGAGAGGAACCCCTGAGTGGGTAGGCAGCAGGGGCAGTAGAAAGTCCACATAGCCCTGACAGTCCACAGGGGCTGAAATGGCTCTGAAATTTCACTAAAGATTTATGTGATGGGATCTGCATTCTGAAGGAGAGCAATGATGCCAATGAACATAAAGACCCCAGGTATTAGACAGCACGTCTGCCATACCCCCTGAAGTTTTTCCAAGGGGACTAGAGAGGGAAAGAAAATTTGAAAGGGGAGATGAGTGTAGGTTAATTCTCTGCAATTACCTAGCTGAGCTTGCCAACTCCAGAGCAAAATCTGTTCCCATTCCACTTAGAATTTATACAAATGATGCAAAGTTTGTTAACTGTTAGGTTATTTATCTATGGACTTAATGGTATTAACACCATAAAAGAGAAAATTAATAGCTACAGAGTCATTTCAGTAGCTACAGAGACCTGTTTTAAAATTTAACACTCATTTATGACTGAAACAAACAAAATTCCTATAAAGCATTTATTAAAGTCACTGCCTTACACTAATAAAAGACATCCAACAAAAGCATATAGCAAATATCCTACTTAGAGGTGGAAAATTAGATGCATTGCCTTAAGAGTAATCCACAAAACAGGATTCACACTTAATACTTTAGGATTATTCAAAATTTTACTGATACTCAAATATGTGATAGGGAAAGAAAGACCAATAAGAGAAATAAACATAAGAACTGGAAAGAAAGAAAAGCACTTTCCTTTCCTTTCCTTTCCTTTCCTTTTTGTAGATTAGGGTAGGAAGTTTTCACAGGTATGAAAAGTTTAGGTTCTTTTAATGTGGTTTAGCTCAATAAGAGTTTACTGAGCTTTTCTCTACATAAGTATGCCACACTCTAAAGTAGATGCTGATTGTATAAAGTAAAAAAATGCAAACAACCATTGTCCTTGAAGATTCCATATGGTACAGAGGTTAAATGTTTCAGTGATTAAGATTTAGAGTCAGTTTCAAATCTCAGTTTTGTCACCTTAATAACTGTGATCACGGGTGACGTTACATAACTTCTTCTTCAAGTGTCAGTTTCCTTAGGTTAAAAAGGGGATGAGGGTGATTCATGAACATAATTACTGTCAACTTGATCATGTAAGTTGACAAACATTAATTACAATCTCCAACCCCTACTGTATTTATATAATTTTTTTGTAATTATATTATTTTCATCATGAATTTTAGAGACAGTGTACAATTTTGTTTTCATTTTATTAGAGAAATGTGAATTAAAATGGCAATGAAATACCACTACCACCTATAATAATGCCCCAAATCCAGAACTCTGACAACACCAAATCACAGTAAGGATGTGAAGCAGTAAGAACTCTCATTCATTGCTGGGGAGAATGCAAAATTGTACAGCCACTTTGGAAGAAAGTTTGGTGTTTTCCAGATACACTCTTACCACATGATCCAGCAACCATGCTCTTTGATATCAAAGGAGCTGGAAACATGTCCACACAAAAGCCTTCACTTGGATATTTTTATAACAGGTTTATTCATAACTCCCCAAACCTGGAAGCTACCAATATGTCCTTCAATAGGTGAATGGATAAATAAACTATGTTACGTCTAATGAAATATTACTTAGTGCTAAAAATAAATGAGCTATCAAGCTATGAAAAGACATGGAGGAAACTTAAGTGCATATTACAAAATGAAGGAAACCAATCTGAAAAGGCTACCTACTGTATGTATGATTCCAACTCTACGACATTCTCAGAAAACTAAAATTATGAGATGGTAAAAAGATCAGCGGTTACCAGGGTTATAGGGGAGGGATGAACAGGTGGAGCACAGAGGATTTTTAAGGCAGTGAAACTACTCTGCATAATATCATAATAACGGACACATGTAATTATACATTTGTGCAAACCTATAGAACATACAATACCAAGAGCAAACTGTAATGCAAGCTATGAACTTTGGACGGTAATGATGTGTCAATGTAGGCTCATCAGTTGTAATAAATGCACCACTCTGGTGGGGGATCTTGATAATGGGGGAGGCTGTGCATATGTTGGGGCAGGAAGTACATGAGAAATTCTGTCCCATCATATCAATTTTGCTATGAATCTAAAACTACTCTAAAGAAGTAAAGTCTTAAAAAAATACCCTTGAAAAAGAGCAAATTACAGCCAACACTGAATACCTTGAAATGGACATGTCAGCAGGCAGTGGGGTGGCCAGGACCCAGACACAGGCCATTTTCACTAAAATACTAATTGCAGTAGAATGCTCAGTGTGAATCTAGTTGCTTATTATTCAGTGGCACTAATAAATCAATTTATCCAAAGACAGCTGTGAAAAATTGTATTTTTCTTTTATAAAGAAGTTCACAGGAAAATGTGAACAGTTGGCAAATTAAAAAAAAAAAAAGCTGCAAATCAAATTGTAGCAGATTTTGTGATTTTGACCGTTCTGTCTCTACTCCCCTGCCATATTAAACTGGTAAAACATGCATAACACTTATAGAGAATCCTGACAAGACCACGTTAAGGAAAAGTGATTTCCCTTCCCTCCTAGTACCCTCAGAAAAGCCACTTACTTTGATAGCACAATCAATGAAATACCAGTTTTTCTAGCTAGTCAATTTCCCTTATACATGTTTCATTCCCAAACCAAATGTTTTACATTATTTTGCTTTAGAAGGTTACATTCACCATTTCATTTTCTAAGCACCACTGCTATGAAAAGATAACAGATTATAAATTACTACCTCTAAGTATATGAGTTAATGTAGTTCTGTGTTATTAAGGATGTCATCAAGTGTTTCTTTTATAATTGTTCCATTCTATAGGGAACTTGAGTAAGTGAATCATTTATGAGAAAGACAAACTCAATTTGCTATTCAGCATTAAATTTAATTTTGGAGAATTAAGCATTTATTCATTTAAAAAAACTTGTAATGAGAACTTACTCTGTTCCAGAGACAGCAACAAAAACAAAAAGATATATAAAATAAAGATCCTATCCTTCAGGAACACACAACAGAATAATGGAGAGACAAATGTAACTCATCCCAGCATGTGCAATAATGTGTAATGTACTTATTAATGTGATGTGTGCAAGGTCAGGTAGAAGACGTCTGAATTTAGCTGCCAGAGGTGAACGTGGAATACAAAGGGTAGATGTTGGTCAGAATAAAATAGAGATAGGGTGAATTATAAGGAGAAGAGTGATCCATGAAGTAACTCAGAGGCTTGAGTTAGCTTAATGCTGCAAGCTCTTTGGTTTTACTGGAGAGTAATTTATAAGATGGTTATGCTATGGTCTGAATGTTTGTGTCCCTCCAAAATTTATATGTTGGAATCCTAACCCCGAAAGATGATGATATTAGTAGATGGGGCCTTTGGGAGATGCTTAAGTATGAGGATGGAACACTCATGAATGGAATTAGTGCTTTATAAAAGAGTTTCCAGAGAGACCAGTAGCCCCTTCAAATGTGTAAGAACACATGAACAGGTGCTGGCTATGAACCAGGAAGAGGGTGATCACCCAACCATGTTGACTCACTGATCTTGGACTTCCAGCTTACAGAACTGTGAGAAATAAATTTCTGTTGTTTATAAGCCATCACTGTATTGGTCAGCGTTCTCCAGAGAAACAGAACCAATGGGATATACAGAGAGATTTTTAAGAAGATAACTATTATAAGAATTGTCTCACACAATTATGGAGGCCAAGAAGTCCCATGATCTGCCATCTGTAAGCTGGAGACCCAAAAATGCCAGTGGTGTAGCTCCAGTCCAAGTCTGAGAGCCAGAGAAACAGGAGAGCTGATGGTGTAACCCTCAGTCCAAAGTCAAGAGCCTGAGAACCAAGGGAGTCAACGATGCAAGTCCAATCTGAATCTGAAGGCCCAAGAACCAGGAACACTGATGTCCAAGGGCAGGAGAAAATGAATGTCCCAGCTCAAACAAAGACAGCAAATATGCCCCTCCTCTACATTTCTGTTCTATTCAGGCCCTCAGTGGGTTGGATGATGCCCACAAACATTGGAGAGGTAGACCTTCTTCACTCAGACTACTAATTCAAATGCCAATCTCTTCCAGAAACACTTTTACAGACATACCCAGAAATAGTGTTTTGCCAACTATCTGGCCATCTTAGAACCCAGTCAAGTTGTCACATAAAATTAACCATCACATTCCCCTATATTTTTGTAGGCACTTTTTAATTTACAATTTATTTGCATTGCCTACTATTCCAGTTGCTAAGGCTGTGTAAGAAATTATCACAAGATGTGTGGCTTAAAACAACAGCAACATCTATTTTATTTATTAATCAGCAATTTGGGCAGGATTTGGCAAGGAGAGCTCCTCTCAGCTCCATTTGGCATCAGCTGTAATGCTGAGATTATCTAAAGCCTTGTTCACCACCATGTCTGGCTGGCAGTGAGTCCTTTGCTGGGACAGTGAGCTGGAACAACTACATATGGTTTCTCTGGGTGGCCTAGGCTTCCTTACAGCGTTGGGGCTGGGTTCCAAGAGTTAACATCTGGAGACACAGTGAGAGTAGAGAGGGAAAGAGAGAGGACAGAGAGACTATATCCTATATCTCCTTATATGACCTAGCCTCAGAAATCATACAGCATCTCTTCTCTTACATTACATATTCTATTCATTAGAATGAGTCATAATGGGGGGGATTAGACTCCATCTTTTGATTAAAAAGTTGCAGAGTTTAGAAGAGCACGTGGGATCAGAAATATTGCTGTAGATATTTTTGAAAACTACAATTTGCCCCACCAACCATGGCACAATTGGAAAATTCCTTTAGAAAATGGAATATGGAGTCTTTATATTTATGGAAAAGAATAATTCTTTATAAGTACTGATAATATCAATAGCTTATGTTTATTAATCAATTACTCAGTGTTAGTACTCACTTAATCCTCACCCCAAACCCGTGGGGATAGATCGAGTTATTATCTCCATTTTACAGTTGCAGAAATGGAGGCACAGAGAGGTGCGGTAACTTGCCCAGTGTTACACGGCTAATCAGTGATGGAGCTGGTGGTCAAGCCCAGGCAATCCACTTCCATTCATAAATACCACACTTTACTGACTTTCTAAGAGGAGTCAAGGAAAAAAATAGAATTTTCTTACTTTATAGACTCTTTTGGCAGTTTGATCTTCTTTCCTCACATATACATTCTTGTCATTCACACGTTCTAGATCTTCATAAGCTAGTTTGATCATGCCGACAATGTGCCCATTTAAAACATCTACAAAGAGAAACCCCATTAAGCAACTGAATTTCATATATTTTGGCAGAGACTACCATTCCTTAAGAAGCATGAACAGCAAACACACTTGCAGGTCATCAATATTCAAAATAAGAACAAATAATTAAAAGTGTAAGATGTGGAAAAAGAGTACAAGATACATTTGAAATGTTTTCCTAAAAACAGAAGTTTTTTTTTTTATCATAACTGATTTTTAAACTCAATTCTTCATAACCTGACCACCACCTATATGAAAGTAACAGTATATACTAAAGAAACATTCAGGGGATATTTGGATGAGATGAGGCTATATCCTGTAATTAGTTTAAATGGCCTCAGAATCTCTTCTTGAAATACTATTTCTCACGAAAACTACAAATATCTGGTCAAGTTTTCTGAATTAATATTGGGTGGCCTCAAATACAAACACTTAAAAAATATCTCTAAGCACAACTTACAAAGCACCACTACAATTTTAGACACATTAAATTAAGACTATTAAAATCTGTATAATTTTAACATCATTGCAAAATAATGTTAACTTTCTAGTTTTTCAGCACTGTAGTCATCATAATTATCATCATTGATATCATTTAATAATTGGCTTTTTGCACCTGACACTTGTATAAAATAAAGAGGAATAGTGCTTGACTTCTAAATTCTTACCACACAAATTAGACAATAGACATGGTTATCTGTAGAAATCTTGAAAAGATTCATGATATTTATGAACATCTTTTTGAAAATTTACTGTTGTGTACATGGGCTGATAAGAAAAAAAATAAACTTTTGCCATACTGTTAATACAAAATCTGTTTTATTTGCAATTTATAATACATCCAGTGTGAAGAATTTATTGTCTGTGATTTGATACTTTAATATTTATTTAAGATACATTCAGTTTCAGTTTGACACAAATTATTATATTAAATGGGTTAACATTGTTTAACATATGTTGGTTGTATTTCAAAATGATTTGTCCCCCTTTAAAATGCCAAATTATTGAGTCTTTTTATAATATTCCAGTAATTCATTCAGACAACCTGGGTTGTAGGTGAGACAGATAATAAGAAACAGCTGGATCAGCTATTCTGCCATCAAGAGATATCATCATAAAAGACAGAGGTTTATAGATACAAGTTCATAACATTTTAGAATGACCAAGTACCACAAAGACTACATAACCAAACTGAGATGAGGAAAATGAGGTCAAGAAAGTGACTTACCCAAAGTCACACGGCTAGTTAGTGTATAGTCACCCTAGAATCCAAGTCTCTGTTTTCCAATCCAAGGCACCTTCTGCTATGCCCTGCTATCTGAATGAAATACACTGTGGTAAAAAACTAAAAGGTATGATTCTTCTAGTATTACTTGCTCTGAGGAAAAACAACAACAAAACAAATATACCGTTTTTGGAGATAGTAACTTCTGGAAAAACAATTTTAAAAGAATCTGACAAAGTTAAATCCAAAACTTAAGTTAGTCCTAGCAATAGGCAGTAGTCTGGCCTTCCAAAACCTTGACCTTTAAACTTTTCTACAGTATAGGCTTTCTTTTTTTGGGGCTGCATTAGGTCTTAGTTGCGGCACACAGGATCTTCGTTGTGGCACGCAGGATCTTTCGTTGCGGTGCGCGGGTTTCTCTCTTGTTGTGGTTCCCAGGCGGGCCCTCAGGCTTAGTTGCCCCATGGCATGTGGGATCTTAGTTCCCCGACCAGGGATTGAACCTGTGTCCCCTGCATTGGAAGGCGGATTCTTAACCACTGGACTACCAGGGAAGTCCCTACAGTATAGGCTTTTGATGCTTGAAAGTTGTAGTATGTTGAATAGTGGCTGGTCCAAAGATATCAAGTCCAAATCTCAGGGATTTGTAAATATTGCCTTATTTAGAATGAGATTTTTTGCAGATGTAATTAAGAATATTGAGATTGAAGATATTACCCTGGAATATCTGGGTGGACCCTAAAGGCCATTACAAATCTCATTATAAGAGAGAGGCAGAGGGAGACCATACTCAGAAGAGAAAGTATTATGAAGAGAGAAGTAGAGATTGTAGGGGGGAGACCACTTAGCCCAGTGTATTAGTCAGAGTTCTCCAGAGAAAAAGAACCAATAGGAGGTGTATATATAGAAAGAGATTTATTTTAAGGAATTGGCACTTGGCACATCCAAAATCTTATGGGGGAGACTAGATAAGCTGGAAGACAGGCTAGATAAGCGGGAAGAACCTATACTGAAGATAAAGTTGACGGGCAGAATTTCCTATTGTTCCAGGAGGTTCTAGTCAAGCTTTCAACTTGATTGGATGAGGCCCACTCACATTATGGAGAGCAAGATTGCTTTACTCAAAGTCCATTCATTTAAGTATAAATCTCATCCAAAAACACTTTCACTGAAATATCCAGAATAATGTTTTCCCACACCTGGGCATCATGACCCAGTCAAGTTGATATAAAATTAACCATTGCACTCAAGACTGGTGGCAGCCACCAGAAGCTAAAAGAAGCAAGGAACCGATTCTCTTCTACAGCCCCTGGAAGGAGTATGGCATTGATGGATTTTTGATTTCTGGCCTCTAGAACTGTGAAAGAACAAATTTCTTTTGTTTTAAACCACTAAATTTTTTATTATTTGTTATGATAGTCTCAGGAAACAAATGCAGATGTATTTTGTATTTTCCCTTGGTTTGTTTTTTTCTTTATTCTACTTTTTGTGATTTCTTTTTCTTTTTCCTAAACCAGGTATATTTAAAAAATCAACCATTTAAATCTTTTAAGTATGTGATGTAAAATACCCAGGGGTACTTAGTGCTCCAATCTTTATAAGTTTCTGCCCCATGACATTAACCATTGACATATTAACAAGGACTGTTTATTGTAGTAAGTAGACATCAAAGTGACTTTGGGTAAAAATGAGTGAATATACACATCCCCAAGAAAATGATCTTAATCTTCAAAAGCTTATGTAAACCAAAGCATAGGAGGAAGTTTATTTTAGCACAGAATTAACAGAGTGTCTAACACTAAGAAGTACAAGTAGGATTACTTTAAATTGAAATAATGAGTTTCCAGTCAGAGCCATTTGGGTCAGAGCCTCACCTCTACCACTTTCTCACTTTGATCAAGAATTTTCCCTTTTCTGAGCCACAGTTTTCTCAGTACCTATTTTAAAGTCATCATGAAGATTAAACATGAAAAATAGCACCAGTGAATAGACTGAAGTTGAGCCCAACTGAAGTCCATAGATGTGACATTACACCAGCCCCACACACAGTATTCATATACTGGTTTACCACTTAGAACAGTGCCTGGTACAGAGTAAGTACTATTCATAAATTTGTCAAATATATAAAAAAAATTAAACATATACCAATTAAAATAAATAAAAATATAATATAATGCATTAGGAATGAATCCCACAATAAATGTAAATTAACCATTTAAATGGTTGTAAAACTTTGTAGTAATACAGAACAACTAAACACATTAAGTGGTATATTATCTTCAATAATTTTTAAATATAATATGATAATGATATCCCTCCCACCAAAATAAGCTATAATCCAATTCTAGTCAAAATTCCTATGGGAATTCCAGTGGAATCTGTAAAGCTAATTCTAAAACTTAGGTTTAACAGCAAAATTTCAAGAATAGCCAAGATAATTCTAGAGAAGGACAATCTGGGAGGATTTTCCCTCCAGAAAACAAATCATATTATAAAACTATACTAATTAGAGCAAACAGTACCATCATGCATTACTAGTGGGTATGTAAAATAGAATAGTCATTTTGGAAACACAGTTTGGTAGTTCTTTAAAAAGTTAAACATAGAATTACCATATGACTTAGGAATTCAGTTTCTAGTCATATATCCAAGAGAAATGTTCACACAAAGACATAAATGAATGTTCATTGCCGCATAATTCCAAATAGCCAAAGAGTGGAACAACCCAAATGTTGACCAATTGATGAATGGATAAATAAAAGGCAATATATCCAAATGATTATTATCAAGCAATAAAATGAGCGAAGTACTGCTACAGGCTAAAACATGAATCAACCTAGAATACATTATCCTAAGTGAAAGAAGCTTATCATTAAAAACCATATATTCTGTTGTAGCTATGTGGATTTTGATTTATTATTATTATTTTTAAAGAGAAATGAATTATATAATCTATTTCATGTATAATTATATGAAAAAATTAAAAGAAAAAAATTTTGGTATAGATCTCTCAGTTGGATGGTGAAGAGACAATATTTTTAGAAATTATTTTTAGGGACTCAAGAATTCCAATTAACCTCTTTCCTTCCCTTGTCTTTATAATCAGTAAAGCTATATTATTAAATATTAAGTGCATATGAGATCTTATCTAAATACAAGAATTGTATTAAAATTGCTTGATGTTTACTAGAAAGGAGTAATTCTGAGTGCAATATTTTAATAGCTTATCAACTGAGCAAGAATCCTTTCGTTCTTTAGCATAGATCACAGAACCATCCTTTCTCTGCTCCATCACAGAATTTTGTTTTGTTTTGTTTTGTTTTCTTTACGAATAGCACCTAACTGAAAGTGGAGAGGTAAAAAGTTTTCTTTTGCTGCCCTCTTGATGCATCAGAATGGACAAACATCGTTTGGGCTGAGTATCTTAAAGACATGACCTTAATTTACAAATTCCTATAGAAGACATTTAGCTTGTTATCAAAATAAACATTTCAATTAAAAAATCCCATCAGAAAAAAGTGAATCTAACATAAATTCACTCAAGTCCATCTCTTTAAGAGTCACTCTTTATAATCCTCAATGGACTGTTTCCTTAAAATCAGCTTTACTAGAAGGTGTGATAAGAAAGTAAATTTTAGTTTTGATTGCTTCAGGATATGGAGGCAGTGCAACATTTTGTTCATGAATTTTAATTACACCATATTCTTAAGTAGTTTATGGTGGGATGGCCCAGAGCCAGGCTCCTGTGTTCTGACAATACACTTAGGTGATGATGAGCTTCTCCCCTCCATATGGCACATCAAGGAAAGGAGGCTACTCTTCTCACGTGATTTAGTTCGTTAGAATAATTTCAAGTTTACTACTAGGCTTTACCTCTTCCTCCTGTTTTGCTGTGTGTCAAATTAAAATCCCCATGTGGAGTCCATTTTTATAGGAGTACCAATGAGGGTCAATAAAGTGAGGCTTGGACTGTTAATCAGTCAACACAGATTTGTAAAAAAGGACCAAATCTTAAGGGAGCGCTGAAAAATACGAGAGGAGAGTATAAGCAAGAGAGAAAGAGAGACATTTTTGCTCTCTCATGGAAAGCTATTTTTCCCCATAATTTCCTAAAACTGAACTCACTCATTCATTTATTCCTTCACTGAGTCAATAAATATGTTTTGAAGACTACTATGTCTGGGAATTGTGTTAGGTACTACTGTAAAATTCCTAAAGGGTTTCCCAAGAAATTTCTCTGTGATGTTACTTGGCACAAGAGGTTCACATGTTACATAACCTTAGCAAAGAAAATGAAGAAGATTAATAAAGTTTGTTTACTACAGAACTTGGCACAAGAGGTTGGCAGACCATATAACCACAGCAAAGAATGTGAAACTAGCTTGTTAACTGTAAAACTTCTCCTGACCATTAATATATAAATACACATTACAAATCTCCAAAAACGTATATTTATGCAGGTTTTTCTAAGCTTATCTGATTAAATAATGTTTTGTGTCTTTTTTGTTTTCATTACAGACAGCATTTTGAACAATTGTTTCAAGGAAATATAATTTGGAATTATTGATAAAATAAAAGGTTCTGATGGAAGATTCAGTTTACTCCCAATTTTTGTGTTAGTAGAGGCAAGATTTGGATAGATTTGGATAGACCTAGGGTCAAATTTGGGCTGCTGTTATTATGGGTATGCTACATAACTGAGTAATTTAAAAAATACATATGTATGTATCTGTAGTATCTGTGTATGTGTGTGTGTGTGTGTGTGTGTATAATATTTGGATAACTATACTGTGGAGAGTTATCTGGAGGATGACATGCAAGAATATATTAAACTAATCAAGCACAGTGCCTGTCATATAGAATTTTAATAAATTATAGCTCCTAGGGCAATGATGATGATGGTAATGATAAAGACATAAAAGAAGAAGAAACTTTCTGACAACAAAACATAGTATCCCATATGACAGAAATGAATCCTGGGACCCCACCTGGCCTTCATGGAGCAGCATTTTTAGCACCATAAATACCTTATCTTTCCCTTGTTTTCCTGATTATACTGTATATTTAACTTCCAATGTCCTTCTTCTTTGACTGATAACAGTTTTGAGTCAGGGCCAGTCTCCTAGAATCCTCTTTTCCTGCCTACCTCCTTCCAACTGCTTCCTTGAGCAGCACCTTTTCTTTCTTTACATTATTTATTTATTTATTCCTGTTATCTCTATCTCCTGTGCCTAAAAACTTTTTACCATTGGACGGATATCCTGGAGGAATGAGAGAGAGGCTCTGTCTGTTACCTACTGTGAGTAACCACTCACTGCTCTACCCTTTCCCAGGCATGGATCTCCTATATCCCCACTCCATCAAGTGTTCAAAGGGATCAAAGCTAGGAATTTGATGGAGTGATGGTGACTGATTCACAGAAGTCTATATTTTCCATATGGCAGAGCAAGTAATGCTAGTAATCTCTCTCGAAAACCTCATATCCTCCCACTTTGCAGGCATGGAGTTCAGGTTCATTTTAAGCAGAGAAGTGGGTCTATGCATGCAAAAGAGGAGAAGTTGCTTTCTGCATTCACATTCTGAATGTGAGTGGTAGTTGATACTAACATATTTAGCTTTTGTATTCAGTGGTTCTTCCATTCTTACTCACTCATAAAACAAGTATTTATCAGATATTATTATATACCAGGCCCTGAAAATAGGGAATACATTTTTGAAATAATTTTGGATATTTAAAATTTAAATCATATTTAACCTCAGAATGTTATGATTTCTTTAGGAGCTTACATCACTTTCATAATGTTGGTTGGTGAACCGAATTATTTCTGTAACACTCAGGTATCACAACAATTCAAGTGAAAGTTGGGTGTAATGGAAAAATCTCACATCAAGAAATACATGTTTTCAATATCCTTTAGTAAGAAATTGTTTTAAAAGCAATTGGTTACAAACTCTGTAACTAAGTCCCAAAATGTGAAAAACACTTATCTAAATATATTCATTGTGTTCCTGAGAGAGAGATAAAGAAAGAGAGAAAGGCACAAAACAAATAACATGAAAAATCTGTAATCAAGTTAAATATAAGGTGAGAGAGCTTGATGGATTGAGAAATGTTCTTAATATTTGGGAAGGAGCTACTGAAGTCATATATGATTCCATTAATCACCTTCTGCCAAAATCTCAACAAAATCTCAAGCCATTTCCAAAATAGTCTCTCTGTGCCCCAGACATAAAAATGGCTATAATGGTCAAACTCTTAACTTTCTGCTAAATTCCCTGGAAGTAGTTAAGAACCCAGCAGTTAAAAGGCTGTACATGTAAACCTGTTAAAAATAATAAACTAGGATCTATTTAATTACATGGTGTGTTAGTAACTGCCATTGAAAAACAAAAATGAGCAGGATAATACTGAACAAGTGTTAGATTAAGAAAGGGGAGCTGTTCTAATGAAAAATTAGCTCATTAGCAATGAGTAATAACATAATTTGAAAACATTTATACATGACCCAAGAAAAACAAACCTGGAAGCTTGGCTTTCCAAACTGGTGAGAGTTTGGCAAAACTTTATTTGGATTGGACCAAAATTTGGCTCCTTTCCAGGCTTTGAAGCTGAATCAACACAGACAGAATGAAATGTAGATTTTTTTGGACAATTATCTGTAACTTGGATTATTACATATCCTTTTCCAAAGTCCACTGTATAATTTGGGCTTAGTTTTTTTTATTCCTTCTATATGAGTAGTATCTGGAACTAAGGGAGGTGTTAATGATACTAGAGGGACCATAGGAGTATTCAAAAGTCAATCACATTGGTTTGGGAAAAAAAAAAATTATGTTGAGGACTGAAGAGGCCAACACTAAGGTGTATTGATTTTATTTCCCAAAAAGTAAATACTCACTTTAATGTTGGTATGATAAAGTTACTTTTTTGAACAAAAATTGGGGCATATAGTTGGACAAACAATTTATTCCATGTTAAATATTTATAAGAAGTTTGTAATATTATAAAATTAAACCATTGTTAATTACACAATTAGAAAATCACATTTATTAAAAATATATATTCTCCCATTGGGACTGACATACACACACTACTATATATAAAATAGATAACTAATAAGAACTAACTGTATAGCACAGGGAACCTTACTCAATACTCTGTAATGGCCTATGTGGAAAAGAATCTAAGAAAAGAGTGGATATATGTATATGTATAGCTGAGTCACTTTGCTGTACACCTGAAATTAACACAACATTGCAAATCAACTATACTCCAATAAAAATAAAAATAAAAATAAATTATTCTCCCAACCAGAATATAGGCTTAACATGTAAGGACAATGTTGTATTCAACTTGGTATCACCAGATCACAGGGCCTAGCATGTAGATTCACACCATTAATCTTTTGAATTGTATAATAAAATCTTCCAGGAAATTAGAAATTTCCTGGAGAACCCAAATTCTTTAGTCAGTTTACATTTAGGCAGTCAACTCAGGCATAAAATAATCCCTTCTTTGTTGCCACAGGATTTCTTGAGAGGAGCTTTCCTTCTGAATTGTGTGAAGAATTGCAGCAATTATCCACATCACAGAGCTCATGTCTAAATGCAGCAAGATAATGGATGAAAACACAGCTAAATTAGACCACACACGCACAATGTTGCAGTGGTTGTTGCAGTCTGGCATGTGGTATTGCTCAGTTTACACAGCGATGGCAATCCATATTTTTTTTTTTTTTTTTTTTTTTTTTTCAGTACGCGGGCCTCTCACTGTTGTGGCCTCTCCCGTTGCGGAGCACAGGCTCCGGACGCGCAGGCTCAGCGGCCATGGCTCACGGGCCCAGCCGCTCCGCGGCATGGGGGATCTTCCCGGACCGGGGCGCGAACCCGTGTCCCCTGCATCGGCAGGCGGACTCTCAACCACTGCACCACCAGGGAAGCCCAATCCATATTATTTTAAAACAGAGGAGGGAAGTCATGGAATTTAGTTCTACCGGTCTATCAGGGTTACAGGACTGCTCACCATCCCCATACCTCTCTCTGCTTTTCTGACTGAATACATTAGTGACTCAGTCTTCAGAATTGTGTGAATCTCTTTAATAGGGAAAATTATCCCCCAATATAACTTCAGTAATGACTTTAATGATCTGTATTTTGATATTTCTTACTCTGACTTAAAACTATGACTCATTTTGATAAAAACAAGTTTTACCACTATGCATTTTGTTCCTCCTTTTGCTTTTAGTGCCTTGAAAATAGTTCAAACTGAATGACTCATTTCTAGGCAAAAAAATAGTCTACCATCAAATATGCCGGTTGGATGGGGTTTAAGGACACTTGAGTTTCCTGCTGTCCTACAATGGTGTTTTCAGGTAAGGAGCCACCTCTATTGTTTACACATGCTTAGGGGTGAACATTAAAACTTTTAATGTTATTGCAATGATCCAGTTCAGAATAGAGTCTGTCTAATCCCAGTTTTGCTGCATCCTCTTATTTCCCCCCTCTCCATCACCTATTTTCACACTCATGATTCATGACCTGGTATAATTTTTATACACCTGTCCCTTGAGGCACTTACTTTCAGGGGGAGAAGGATGTATGTGACAAGCTTCCACTTATTTTTGAAGACCCTCTTCTCCCAATGTCTTTCATACAGCTTTATGCATATAGGCAGTCTGTAACAAATTCCCACAGAACATACTCATAAATATATTATTTCATATTGTTTTAAGAAAACATAGCTCTAAATGTAATCAACAAATGTCCTCTGTGTTAAAATATCTTTTTAAACAACCAAAAACACAAAAAAAAGTACAAACATTTATATTTCTCACATGCTAGACTTGTATATATATGAATACAGTAAATGAAGAACATAGAAAACAGTGAAAAACAAATGGTACTAATGCCTCGCTAGAAATAAAATCACGACATGAAATATGTGCATTCAAAGATATTTGGTTATGGAGTTTAACGCCTATCCTAAGGTTTTAATTAACATTAATTCTCACTTTCATCTACTTATTTGCTACCTGCTTTAGTTGGCATAAATTTTTGTATGAATTTGGAAAAATGTGGAGGAGTTAGCAAGCTACTGAAATGATCAAATTCTAATGAGAGAATGCATGCAGGCTCTTATGTTTCATTTCATGGGCATATTTTGATTGTTAACAATGAACTGAGATAAAATATTGGTTTATAGGATTAGTGTTGACCTTTTACCAAAGGATTCCTGTCACAACAAGTCCTATCACTCATTCACAGTAGTGTTGTAGCTGGAAGGGCTAACAGAGGCTACAGAAGGAAAATGAACAAACTTTAAACATCAATACTTGTGAAATCCATGAAGCACAGCTAAAATAAGATTACGTATCAAGTTCACAGTAGATCAGGGTGGGCTGAATAACGCTCACCTCCCCACCCCACTGCAAGATGAATACATCCTAACCCCTAAAACCTATTAATATGTTATTGAAAAGAAACTTTGCAGAAATTAACTTAAGGATCTTGAAATGGAAGATTATCTCTGTGGACCCTGTGGGTAGACTCAACGTAATTTCAAGGTCTCTTGTAAAAGAGAAGCAGGGGGATAAGAGTAAGCTATTGAATCGTAGTCAGAAGCAGAATTCAGCTAAATTTTATTTGAAAGGAACGGAAGCAAGAGTCTGAAGTGATGTGGGGAAGGAGACACACTCTCCTAGAGTCTCCAGAGGGAAGTAGACCTGCCAGTGCCCCTGAGATTGATGGACTTCTGGCCTCCAGAACTATGAGAGAATAAATACATGTTGTTTAATGTCACTTTATTTGTGGTAAGTTATTATAGCAGCAATGGTATTAATAGTAAACTAATACATAGATATAAATCTTTTGGGGGGTGTTAGAGAGAACCCCAAAGAACCTCAGATGCCCTTGGTGATGTTCTCTAGGAAACTTGAAAAAAATAAGACGATATATATTACATATTTCCACTGAGTCTGACATTCACACTGTGCTGGGAAAAAATAAATGTTTTTAATGCCATTTGACATTCTTCCAATATCTCCTCCCCATTTCTATTTAGTTCTAAAGGATCAATCTAATCCATTTGTAGACCAGAAATCCTAAAAATGTTGTCATAATTATGTCTTCTGTTTGAGATAACAGGTCATTATAAAACCAGTGTCATTTAATATTTAGGATACAAAAGTGAAAATTCATAAGATAAAGTTGAGATTTGATTATCAAGTTTAGGAAGAAAGACTTAGGAGATAGAATTTTATTGTTGCCTGAAAGTGAGGAAATGTGGGTTCTAGCTACAGATAGTGGGTGAGTGCTTATTATTTCCCAGTACTCTAATTTTTTAAATAAAATGATGAGACTAGATTGTGACTAAGGTATCTGTCATCTATAAAGTACACTATGGCATGAAGTGACAGTTTTTGTTTTTAATTCCAGGAACAGGCCTAAAATGGGGCTTAAAGGATAAATAAAACAAGTAGGCTCTCTGAGAGTTCCAGAAGAATCTGTACCACAAAACTGAACCCCAGGATGGTCCTGAATTCATTAGGGCTCCTTGTACAGTTGCTGTTTCCCACAGTTGTACAATATCTGTTGTGTGAAAAAAATTGTCACCATAAAGTTATGAGAGTTGGGGTGGTTGATAGTGGGAAGGAGGCACAGGATAATCTTTACTATTATTAAATTAAGCATTTAATTGAGCAAGTGTAGATCAAGCCCAGCTCACCAGTATAACATTTACATATATTTTCAAAAGAGCAAAATTAATTATTAAGTGAAATATAGCTTAAGTAGGCTTATTTTCCTGTTTAGTTGCAGTAGTCATTTTAAGCTGAAGTTCTAAGATTTTACTTTCTAGATAAAGCCATTTTTTACCTATCTTGCTGTTCCTTGTAGCTACCTTGCAGTAAATTTTTCAAAACTTCAAAAATTTCTGATATGTTTTTAGAAAGTTAAAAAGAACAAACACGTTGAAAATTTTAAACTACAAGACATTTTTATTCAAAATGCCAAAATAAAAAACAGTGAATTAGATGGGCTTCCCTGGTGGTGCAGTGGTTAAGAATCTGCCTGCCAACACAGGGGACACAGGTTCAAGCCCAGGTCTAGGAAGATCCCACGTGTCACGGAGCAACTAAGCCCGTGCACTACAACTACTGAGCCTGCGCTCTAGAGCCCACGAGCCACACCTACTGAGCCCACGTGCTGCAACTCCTGAAGCCCATGCGCTGCAACTCCTGAAGCCCACGTGCCTAGAGTCTGTGCTCCACAACAAGAGAAGCCACCACGATGAGAAGCCCGCACACTGCAATGAAGAGTAGCCCCCGCTCACTGCAACTAGAGAAAGCCCGTGCGCAGCAAGGAAGACCCAATGCAGGCAAAAATAATTAATTTATATTTTAAAAAATAAAAATTAAATTTAAAAAACCCCAGTGAATTAGAAACTCATGGATTCTCTCTTTTTTTACTTGAGACAATGGGAATGTTTTAACTAAATTTTAGACTGTTTTAGTGAGTAGGTAGAAGGACAAGACAGCTTGGCCATCAAAACTGTCCTCCCTCTCACTCCAGGGTAAACTTGACTTTTGAAATCATAATGAAATAGAAGGCAATGAGGAACTTTATACTGGTAGGGTATGTATCTACATTTTATAATGTTGCAAGCAGTTAAGAATAAGCCTTTTTAGTGAGACAGCCTCAGTTTGCCTTTCAGTATGCTTTCTTCTTACCTATAACTATGGACAAGTTAAGTGAATCTCTCTAGGGACCAATAAAGCCAACTGTCTAGATAGGCTGTTGTGGGGCTCAAGTATGGTAATTCATGTGAGGAATTTTGGATCATATTCAGTCTCATCAAATCCTCAAATGATAGCTATTGTCATTTTACTAATATTACCATATATCAACCTTTACTAATTCACATTAATTATTTAGTGATGGAGATACAGTAGGCAAAGATATAACTAAAATAAAAACCAAAACATTAGGGCTTATAGTCAAGGCAAAAACCTGACAATAAGGAATTTATAATAGAAATAATGATTTTAATTAGATTTTACATGTGAAACTTACAAATAAGTTTTTAAGTTCAAACATCCAAACATTTACAACTTAGGAATAAAAATTGTAAACGATGTTCACAAATTTCAGATGTATTATTGACAAAGAACTTACATCTGCAGATCTTTGAATGCCAAAATAAGAAATTGAGTTCATTTATCATCATGATGTTTAATGGCATAACGGCTTTTTTCTGATGCTTGTTACACTAAGCTAAATCACTTAGTCCCCTTCTAGTCTCCCGCTGTGGATGAAGACCTTCCCCTTGCTCAATTCTATAACAAGTCAGCCAAATGCAGTATATGGACAGCTGGACATCAAGTCAATTTCTCTGGCTTTATGCTCTGATTCTAGAAACTGACCTCTTCAATGATTCCTTATGACCTCATCACACAATTTCTGCTCATAAATTTCCTCTGTGGACTGAAGTTTTAATAATAAAGCAGTCCTGAGCTTCCCTGGTGGCGCAGTGGCTGAGGGTCCGCCTGCCGATGCAGGGGATGTGGGTTCGTGCCCCGGTCCGGGAAGATCCCACATGCCACGGAGCGGCTGGGCCCATGAGCCATGGCCGCTGAGCCTGCGCGTCCGGAGCCTGTGCTCCGCAACGGGAGAGGCCACAGCAGTGAGAGGCCCGCGTACCGCAAAAAAAAAATAATAATAATAAATAATAATAATAATAAAGCAGTCCTTAATTTAGTTTCCTGCTCTGATCTGTCTTGTTTTGCTAGTCCTCTTAGGTGCCGAGATAATGTTCTGGAATTCTAGCACAATTCCCAGCCAGTCCTTCAGTGCATCCCCTTGAATGTCCTTGATGATTTCCCTTTGCCTAATTTTGAAAATGTGCAGACACTCCCCCCACCATGATGTTCATTTTACCTTCCAATCTGAATTCTTTCCTCTTGTCTACTGAAAATCGTATTCCTCATAGCATGTCATTCTCTCAAGACCTTTCTCATTCTGAAGTCACTGCTCTTTGAGGTCTGTTGATTCTCAACACCAGGAGAGACCTAGTCCTATCCTGATTGTTTACTCAGATATAGCTGAAACAAATAAACACTCCACTGCATCCCAGCCTGTAGTATAGCAGCATACTGTTTGCTCAGCCAGAGCAGTGCAAGAGAAAAAATCCCAGTGTATCTGACCGATAGCCACACCGGGCCCATCACCGACTCTGCAAGTGAGGTAACCTCCTTGTGCACCCCAAGGGTTGCACTAGAGGAAGACATTCAAGGCATTGCACTGAAAAGGGTTCAGGCTGTCTCAAAGGGCATGGCAGAGATGCAGTCAGGAGAGAGGGTGGTACATCTGCAGTGTTGATTTTAGCATAGGACTATTCTGGGTTTATGTAAAGCCACTGCTATTCACCTGCTGAGTGACAGCAGTCAGTGATCTCAGAGTGTCACTGATCTGAGTGACAAATTCCTCATCTATAAACATGAGGGTAGAAACCTACCTCACTGGGAGTGAGGTTTAAAAATGAAATAATTTATGCAAAGGGCCTGCCATAATGTAAGTACAGAAAACATTAGTGATAATGATAAAATAATAATAATAAAAACTACTACTGGTATAATTCTTATGTTATTATCAGCCTAAAATCTCTTTCTCACCAAGATAGCCTTCCTCCTTCCACATTGCCTTCCACATACCCTCCTCAGGACATAGACTGTCAATAAATGAATTTTTAATCTCCAAGGCTGCCTTTGAACTTCAGTTCAACCAATTCCTTCTACACACAAATACTGAGGGGCACTATTTTCCCAGGACCATCACCCTCTAGTAAGGTCCTCCCCATTCCTTAACTTCCTTTAGCAGTCTCTAAGCAGGGAAAGTTACAAGTTGCTACAGAAGCTTCAAACTTCAAATTGTTCCCTGGAGAAATGAAGGGTGGTTCTTGAAACAAAATCAGGCCATATGCGGTAAGTGAATATGCTCTGGATATAAAAATTTTAAAACAAACAGTGTTGCTAAAGTTGTAATAATGGTCCATAGAAGAAATATGTATAAACATGCATTATTTATTTGACATTTAGTCCCTTGCAAAGTAAGTCAATGTTTCAGAGCCTAAAAATATTGTGTAATTTATTTAATATTTATATAGCAATGTACATTTGTTAAAATCTTCTGGGATATTTATTACTTTTTGATTCATACTTGCCCAGTGTACAACCTCCTTCTTACATATTAAAGCAGAACTTTAAAATTGATTGCTTTTTCAGCCTCAATATGTTGTCGTGATAAATTACAGTCAGATTAAACACTCAATAGTTCTGTAACTTGTTAGACTCTAATATAAGCTAGCTGCAGCCTGAAGAAAACAGGCCAGCATTCATGGTGATGGCATCCATCTTTATGCTTTATTTGGCCAATGCCCCTTTCAATAATAGCATTTGATTCTATGATTGATACTTCCTATCTGTATGCATAAGGTTATAAGAAAAATTAACAGCTTAAATATTCAATAAATTCAACTTTTTTTGGTAAGACTGTAGTGTTCAAAGCAGAATCAATAATTTTTTTTTACAAATTTAAATTCCTGTTTTATTCAAATAAAGCCGAATCAATGATTTTTAAATTATCAAGCATCCATCTAAGCTTTTAGAATATGTCTTGATTTGAATAGCTTCATTTAAGGCTATTCAACTATAGTATTCAATATTTAGTCCAAAGCAGTATACAGTGAACAAATACAGGGCATCCATATATAAAGGTGACCTTTCCTACATCCTTTTTTCTATCTATAGCATAATCAAGATACTTGATGAATCTGTGTTTTGAAGAAAGAAGGCAGATATAAACCATCCAAAAGCACCATTGATCTGACATTTGCTTGGGGAGCATCACTAAAGCTAAGCTATGAATCACTATCCTTGATACTGGTCCAGCCTTTGATAAGAAATAAGAGCAAGGCGATACACAGGGTTGGATAATTATAATGTAGTCTATTGTTTGATTGCTTATCCTAACTCAAAGTTTTAAGTTAAAGAACATCTTTAGAAGCTGCTAATATTTAAAATTCTGTTGATTAATATAAGCATGTAATTATTTTTTCTCAATAGGAATAATTTGTATTTAGGAGACTCTATTTTCTGGTATGGATGCTAACTTTATTAAAAATAAAATACTAAACACCTTCATATATGCTGCATCATTGAGTAATTTATAATTTTTCTCTCTTTCCCAGAAGGTATAGGAGAGAGCAAAGCAGTTTTGGCATCTATCAACAAAACTTGTGTTGGAATATTGACTCTGCCAATCTCTAGTTGCAATACTGCTGAGCTTCAATTTTGTTTTCTATAAAGTGGGCCTAATAATACACACCTCACAGAATTATTGTGAGAATTCATTTAAGTAAATGGAGCAACTGACGTGCAAAGTGATATGTAACTTGCCTAAGGCCTCCTAACTAGGAAAGATGCTGCATATATTTAAATTTCTGCATTTGACATTAAGATAAGTGCCTTTTGAACTACATATCATTGGTGCTGGAAACAGTACACAATAAACTGTTATGTACTCGACTTTATTTCTCTACAGAATCTTGTGCACTGACTCTATTAAATTGAAACATTTATAAATCTCATGCATTTAAATTTTCTGTCCTGGTGTATAAATGTTCTAGTTTGAATACTAAAATAGAGAGGAAAGGAGCTGTTCTAGGTTACAAGAATAATACTCATGCCAGTTCCAAAGGAGAGCCAGCCCCTTCCATCATGAAGTGTTTTTGAAATAGGTCCACAAATTATTCGATACTTCTCTCTTCTAAAGGTGGAGCCCGATTCCCTTTACCTTGAAAAGGAACTATACTTAATGATTTGTTTCTAATGAATAGAACGTGGTGGAGGTGACAGTGTGTGAGACTTCTGAGGCTAGATCATAAAAGTCTTTGCCTTTTCCTGTTCCCTCTCTCAGATCACTCGTTCTGGGGACAGTCAGCTGCAGGCCATGAGGGCCCTCAAGCAGCCCTAAGGAGAGGTCTGTGTGGCAAAGAACTGAGCCCTCCTGCCAACAGCCAGCAAGGAACTGAGGTTTCCTGCCAACAGCCATGTCAGAGGACCATTTTGAAAGCAAATCACCAGTTTCAGTCAAGCCTTCAGATGATGGCAGCCCAGGTCAACAAGTCAATTGCAGCATTGTGAGAGAACGTGAGCCAGAATCATCCAACAAATCTACCCTGGAATTTCTGACCCATAGAAAATGTGACACAATAAATATTTATTATTTTAAGCAACTAAGTGCCATGGTAATTTGTTTTGTAGCAATAGATAATTAATACACTGCTACTCTAAGAGGTGCTCACAGAAAGATGTCACCTAAATCCTCTGCCTCTTTTTAAAGTGTAAGAAGGAATCATACTAAAATCCTTTTGAAATCTGTATCACACAACAAATCAGTTTTCATGAATCCAACGGGAGTTTTCAAGTAGCATGAAGGGGTATAATTTATCCAAGAAAGGAATTGGGGGGTGTGCCATGTGATAATCATTTGGGGATCAGATGGTAGTCTGGGGGGAATTGGTGTAGCACTTTTTAGAGACAACACGGGAGAACAAGGGCAACAGCAAATTTTAAACATTCTTCTAGGATCCCAAAGGAATTATGTCCCCCAGAGGACAGTAGAACTGAAGCAAGACTCACCATTGTGACTTGAACAAAGAAGCAGGTCATAAACTCACAGGTAGGAAACTTCCATCAGAACTCAGGCAAAAATAGTGGGAGTCTTAAACAGACTCCAAGTGCTTGGGGAGTGAAATTCAGCTTTGTAGATTGTACATACAGTTCCTACAAGCAAACACAGTCAGAACCTTCCTACAGAGGGAATGTTGCTGATGCACTTCAGAGAGCATACAGATGACACTCTGTTTAGACAACCTCAACTCATGCGTAACAGTTGTGCTCCTTTCCTAAGCTGGAATGTAATCTTTTAAACTTGGGTTTCCAGTCCCACTTACGGAAGAAACAGAATAGTTCCCTCTATAATTCACTTAACCATTTTAACATCTTAACTTAGTCTATGATATATTTTCAAGAGGAAGAAACTGGGGAATAAAATAGCTGTTTAATAATAGCTGTTAGTATTATTAATGATACAAACATTTTTATGATAACGATAAAATTTTAGCACCTTTGGTTCTCAGCACATTTTACCTTTCTCTGGTCTGTTCACCTGTCACTAAAAACATACCTACTTAGTCCTATCATGCATTCTGGGCACACCTAGGCACTAATAGGGCTTACTTAAGGAAAAAAAAAAAAATATATATATATATATATAAAATCTTCCCATAGAGGAAATGCTAATTCGTGTATTGTACTTCTTTGGTGAAAGGCATCATCCTCTTTGATCTACAGTATAACGAGCTTTATTTGGAACATCACAGCATTCCATAAAAACTGAATAAGCATCAAATTATTGTTCCTTCTGAAGGAAGGGTGGGGGAGACAAAACAGCATCACACTTTTTGAAATAGGAGATGACTTTTCTAAATAAAAGACCAGTATTTGGGGGATAACATATTTGAAAATGGGCAATTTCAATTATTGATTTCTGATGGATTATAAAGATCTGGACTCTCCTCTTGATAAACAAGAAAGATTTTTTGTTTTATATCTAAGTTCCCATTAGCCTACTCATTGTTCTTTCTAATGCTGATGTTAATCGAATAATATAACTAGAATAATTCCTATTATTTCTTTTCTTCTGAAAGAGAGAAAGAGACACCGAATGTCTCTAATGGTTCATGTTTTAATAATATCAGCTACAACAGTATAGGAAAAGTTTGAGTGATTTCTTCAATGTAGATAGGCAAGCTAGAGCTAAAGGTCCAAGATTAGGGTACAGGTTTAAGGGAAAAATACCATAACTGTTTTTCATGTAGTATATCGATCTACCCAAAACCAAAGAAGAAGATCCTTTACATTATCAAATAATCTAATTTAGTACAATAAAAGATTAAGCTGGATTTTGTAGACAAAGTCCACTAAGCTAATAAAGAATATCTGTATTTCCCTGACCTTGCCTCTTGCATTTCTTCCTTGGGACATGGCCTGACATGATGGACAGTAGTTAGTGGGCACTAAGGCCCCTAGATAATAAATTCAATGTAACTAAACAAGCCCATTTTAATGAATTTCCTCTGAAAATGCTTAACAGTAAATTCTTATCTCTTACAGTCATAGCTCCATTCTCCATAACTCTTCATCTCCAAGTGATGCAGTGAACTTCAAATAGGAATTACAGTTGAAAAGTTTCATATTATGCATATGCACATACTTATATATATATGTTATGCAAACACACACATACATGTGCCTGGACACACACACAAACACACACACACACAGAGTATTAAGTTTTTCTTTTTCCTGAGGGAGCCTAATTCTAAATTCTTCTAGTTCTAAATTCTTACCTTTCTAAATGGCTGACAACATTTCAAATTGTTGACAAAGGATAGAAGAGGTATTGAAAGGCACTGCTCCATCACCTTGGGTGAGTTTGAATTATAATCAATAGGGCTTCAATAGGTGGTATAAGAGGATTTCCAATGTTACTTTGCACCATTCAGTAGAATAATTAAAGCTGTTCCTTACTGCTGCCTCAAGGCAGTAGATGATTCGTAAAAATACACGTTTTGTTTCTTGTTTTCTTTTAATTTTTAAAATAAGTGTAGAATATGGAGAATATTAGAAGAAACTGACTAGCAAAATGTTGAAGTTTTCATCTTTTTTTGCTTTGATTTTTTCTTTTGCTACTAATTAACAAGGTAAATTTCTTACTGATCGGTGAAATACCCTTGAGTTCTTGAGAGTGACCAAGCTGATTCTTATTACTTTAGCAATTTTTCTTTCTTTCACACATCAATTCTAGTTTATCACTGAGCACAGCTGACTTTTATCTGCAAAGTATAACCCCAATTCATCCACTTCTATCACAACACTCCACATCCTAGTTCAAGTCTGTATTCTCTCTGCTCCAATCTGGGCTCCCTGTTTTTTACTTACCTGCAAATACCTATTGCCCACACAATAGCCAGAATAAGCTTTATAGAATATAATTTATGATCATGTCCTTTCCCTGTTAAATCCTGTTAATGACTTTTCCATGACTAATGGTGCCTTCCCTGTTCTAGACCTTTATGATATCTCTAACCTCTTACCCTATTTCACACTCACTGGGCTTTCTATTCTTTGAGTAACAGAAATCTGTCTCTGTGGTGAGATATTGTTCTTGCTCTTCTCTCTCCTTGGAATGTTCTTCCTGGGACCTGCTTCCAATTATTCTACTTCCAATTATTCACATTTCACTCAGAAAGTCCCTCCATGGCCTTCCCCAATTAAATTTGCTATTCTTGCCCCCTTTCAAACACACTTTATCCCATTAGTCTAACTGCCTTCATAGGTCTTTTTATTATCTGGAACAATGGCAAGCATTTTTTTTTTTTTTTTTCAGTACGCGGGCCTCTCACTGCTGTGGCTTCTCCCGTTGTGGAGCACAGGCTGCGGATGCGCAGGCTCAGCGGCCATGGCTCACGGGCCCAGCCGCTCCGCGGCATGTGGGATCTTCCCGGACCGAGGCATGAACCACCGCGCCACCAGGGAAGCCCCAACATTTTTAAAATTTATAGTTTATCGTCTGTCTCCAACACTGAAATGTAAATGCCATAAGAGCAAGAACCTCATCTGAATTGGTGAGTGTTATATCCCCAGCCGCTTGCACAGTGGCTGGCACATTATTATGTGCTCATTTAATGACAAATGTTGTTGATTTTTCCGTAAGTTTTAAATTCTGGCTTATTCCTTTTGGAAAAAATACATGAAGAGCCCCAAAGGTGATATTTATACTAATAATACCAAAGGGAAAAATGTGATAGAAGAAAAATTTTTTTTTCCAAAAATATATTTACTATGCTAGAGCCTAAACTAGAAAAACAAGTAATTCCATGTTAAAAATCTAAAAATGAGGGAATGCCTTTATCATTGCTACAGATTATTGTATCTTATATATACATACCAAAATATGTCATAATATAATAATATGTGATAAAATAAGATGTAGCAACAAACATTATTATGAACTACAAGGAAGTCTATTAGACTGCAATTTTTAACACACCAAATCATATTTTCAGTAATATTTTGAAGGTATAAAATATATTTTCACAGTGATAGAACATAAGAAGAATAGGAACAAATAAAAATAATTTTATTGGATGATAATATTATAGATGATTTTCTATTTCTAAAATTATTTGTAATATAATTGGTATACTGTTTTTCTAGAAAGATGTCTAATATATAAGGAAAAAATAATGGGAGGAGGGGTAACTGTGATGAGATGGTTACATTTAGAAGATCAACTTACAAAAAGCCAGCTTTCCATAGCAAGTGTTTTTTGGCTTGGTCCCATGCCCTTGCCTCCATAGTTAAGATCTTTGCCACACTAAGACAGCAGAAAGTTTTGAAACTGGCAAATTGCTTGCTTTCCCCTTAACCTTGCTTACTTAAAAAGGAGCCACATCCTAAAGGCCTATATTTTTGCTAAATTATTCACTTAGGGAACTTGTTGGACAATCTGCATTAGCCACTTTGGAGCTTTGTTTTGAAGTACTTGTTTAGAGAATTTTAATACATTCCTGTAAGTTATCCTAGTTTGACATCAGAGTTTCTATATTTCTCTAATTTTGGAAGGATTGGCAAAATTCAATTCCACTCTGTAGAGTTAACAAATTCTCACACTCTGTGTGTTCTAGAACTTCTGGGATTTTTTTTTTTTCTATGTATTTTTATTTTCAGACAAAGTTCAATATAATTATAGCCTTCATAGGTAGTTCACGAGGGTTTAGTCCATTGCTCAGATCTGAGCAGATCTTTGAAGAAGTAAATTAGTTCCAGCTGCATATCCCTTCAGAAACATTGTTCTTATACATGTATTCAGATTTATAATTGAATATGTTAAAAATAAAGAATGTTTTATTAACCCAATACCTTTTATATTTTATAATTGCCAATGTAAAGGAGAGAAAATTCAGGTTTTCTCAGAACTTCAAATGAACCTAATAAGGAAATGTAGTACTATGAGAAATAATGTCTTCAAGTACTAGGTAACAAGACGTAATGGTGACTTAACACTATATTCATGATATAAGCATATCTTTTAGTGTGAATTCCACATGACATTTTATATTGTATTTCATATTGTTCATCTACTAAGGAGCTTAGATTTTCTTCTTAATGTCTGTGTTTGCTTTACATAAAAAAACTCAATATAAACACAATATAAACATTTTTAAGCCTTTTTTCAGTTAATCAGAACTTTTTTGGGGGGGATGGGGTAATAGCAATAAAATAATCATTGGATATAGTGATTAAAATATACACTATCATAATTACTTGTTGAATAACCATCTCCAATGTGAACTGATAGATATTTGCTGAGGATGAGGTGTGCTGTGGGAGGCCACGACCTCTGGTCTTTGACCTCTTAGTATCCCGTAATTTCATGCAATGATTAGGATGATTGCATTGAAACTCCTTTAAATTCATGAATATATGGGTAATATAATCATGACTATCATAGATGGCAAAACCAAAAAACACTATATTTGCTGGTAGAAGTTCAGAAATGATTAGAGTAAATTAAATTGAATAAAAATAAATGATAGAAATCTAAGAGCCTGCATTCATTAATTGCTATTATGTGTGAGACACTGTACTGAATGCTATTACATGAGTTATTTAATTCTCACTGCAACCCTATGGAGTATTATAATTATCCAAGTTTTATAGATTTGGAAGTCAAAATTTCAAAAGATTAAGCACCTCTCTCGAAGTCACAAATCCAGGCTTTGAATGCAGTTTTGACTTCAGAACTTCCCATCTTATTTTTTGTACAATAGCGCCCTCCTAAGAGCATGCACTTTGGCCTAAGTGACTAGGCAGAATATTCAGATAAGATGGAGATAATGGTTAGCCAATAGCACACATGAAAATGATTTAGGACTCTAGAGAATAGTGAATAAAACGTGAGTCAATAATGAGAATTGCATGATCAAAAATTGAAATGATCTCAGAGAGTAACTACCTAGAATTAAAGTCCAATTGGGCCATTGCTAACACATAGGGCCTTTTCTGAGAATTAAAAAAAAAAAAAGTGCTTCTCTAGGAAGGTCGAATTGCAGAAGATGTCCCCCACTTGACAGACTAATTAGAATATGGTGCCCCTTCCAGCAGACCAACTAGAAAAAGATATCCTTCCTCTGGCTTGAGAGGCAGGGCACAAGACTTGGGTACATGATCATTTGCTCCATTTCAACCATCTGTCTGTAATGCTAAATTGTTTTCACAATTCTTGTACCAACTGAATTTGGAATTTGGTGTGAACATCTAATTTACTTTTTTCTTTATGGTGAATTATTACTTTTTTCTTTAGGGTGAATTATACTTATTAACTAGTTCACCCTTTCCTCAAAGATCCAGTGTGAAGCCAGGAGATATAATTTTGATTCAAACTGACAGTTTAGAGAGTGCTAATTACTAAACTGAGACATCAAGAAAGCTAGTGTTAAATAAACTGTCCTAAGAAAACTAGGATAAATGGTTACCCTACTTCAGGTCATATATTTACTATGTATATCACTACTTTAGTCCATTTGTCTATGTTTGCAGCCATTCCACTTTTTCCGAATTAGTAAGGCTGTCAGATAAATCTTGATGTAAGGCAAATTTGTGCTCCTCATTCTTCCTCTTTAAGAGTGTTTTGGGGGGATTCCCTGGCCCTCCAGTGGTTGGGACTCCATGCTTCCACTGCAGGGGGCCCGGGTACAATCCTTGGTCAGGGATCTAAGATCCCGCAGGACATGCAACGTGGTCAAAAAAAAAAGAAAAAGGAAAAGAAAACATAAAAAAACAAAAAACCACCTATGCTAGGAAGGAGGTGTCCTTGACTGAGGGTAAAAAAAAAAAAAGAGGGTTTTGGCTAATTCAAGTGCTAATGTCAATTAATTATCTGATTTCAAGTAATTTGCTTTCATGCTGAAAATCTATTTATTTTTAAAATATGTCTGTTCATATTTATAGTGTATTATTTTGCTAGGACTGCCATAACAAAATACCACAAACTGGATGGTTTATACAAAAATTTATTTTCTCATAATTCTGAAGGCTGGAAGTTCAAGATCAAGATGTTGGCCAGTACGGCTTCTTCTGAGGCCTCTGTTCTTGGCTTGCAGATGGCCACCTACTTGCTATGTTCTCACATGGTATTTTTTCTGTGTGCATGCAACCCTGATGTCTCAATTTCCTCTTCTTATTAAGACACATTCAGATTGGATCAGGACCCACCCTAATGGCCACATTTTAACTTAATTACCTCTTTAAAGGCCCTATTTCCAAATAGAGTCACATTCTGAAGTACTGGGGGTGAGGGCTTCAAAATATGAATTTTAGGGAGGCACAATTTAGTTCATAGCAATAGTGTATTCATTGTACATTTAATATGATTTAAAAAATTTTCTTTAAGCATATTAAACAAACTCATTTAATATACTGTATTTGGTCATTCAAATATCTGTAGTCTGTGAAGGTCTGATTCTGTTGTTTGTTTCTGTTTACTCTGGCTGCCTGTGGCTTGTTGCTTTGTATATTTTCTGATTTCTCTTTGTAAGCTCATATTTTTTATAACTTTATGCATGAGGATTTTTTAATATCTGTGTTTAAACCATAGCCTACAAAGAGTATCTCTGAATTTTCTGCTAAGTGTGCCTTAGCACTAACATGTAGGAGCTCCTTAAACAAGACATTTTGCTTGGATGTTTTTGAGCCCTAAAAGTGATATGAAAATAGGTTCTAAAGTCCTATGATAATAGGTTTGTGATAGTAATTCTCATGGATATAATTGTCAAGGCATGTTTTTCCTAGAGTACCCACTGTAGTAAGAAGTTTTTAGAGTTTCCAGCTTTATGAAAAAAAAGTTTCAATCTCAACTTTCATCTTGCTCATATCCCAGCCTTTGCCTCTTATTTCCATTGTTACCGCATTAAAAACAAGATATATTCTACCAGAGATTGGTAGATAATCTGAGAAATCCTTATCTGCGTCCCACGGACAGTTTTTCTGTCTTTGTTTCTTACACCCTTATGACCTTTATTTCTCTTGCTTTCTCAGTAGGTCAAAAGTGCATCTGGGGCTTCCCTGGTGGCACAGTGGTTGAGGGTCCGCCTGCCGATGCAGGGGACATGGGTTCGTGCCCCGGTCCGGGAAGATCCCACATGCCGCGGAGCGGCTGGGCCCGTGAGCCGTGGACGCTGAGCCTGCGCGTCCGGAGCCTGTCCTCCGCAACGGGAGAGGCCACAGCAGTGAGAGGCCCGCGTACCGAAAAAAAAAAAAAAAAAAAGTA
>NW_021703778.1:153787165-153791090 GCF_005190385.1 Monodon monoceros | reverse complement strand
ACTCAGAAATGCACAACTTGGCATTATTTTACTCCAGAGAAGTTCTCCACATTCATATGCCAAAAGCAATTACCATATTCCTGATTGCTAATTAGACTGGCACAGGTTTTAACTTATCTACAGATGGCAACTTAAATGATAGTTAATTTTTAAGTTAAATTTTAAATTTCGTAGGTTTAAATTTAAATGTTTAAAGCTATGACATCATCTGTTAATGTATTCACTACAATAATGGGCCCAACTCTGTTACATATCAGTGTTGGGCATATGGAAAAAACAAGGCAGGTTTCTCAAGCCACATGTGAAAATCAATCACATTTCTGGAAAAGCTACCCTATATAGAGACTCACGGTAAGTTGGGGGAGGAATATGTCTGAGAACTCCATCCCCTCCCTCCTTGCCTCACACATTTTCCTCATGTGACAAGAACCCTGGACTGGAAGCCAGATGTCCTTCATTTCGGTCCTAACACGGAACTTTTAATTGGATAGGTGATTATGATCAGTCCCATAACCACTGGTGCCTCACTTTATCCATCTATACAATGAATAGTTAGAATCATTTTGTATTACTCTTTAGCAAGGCTCTCTGTGAGAACGTCAAAGCTTGATACTCTTCCCCCAAAATGTATATTCAATGCATACATTTTCAAGACATTCCTTAAAGCCCATTTATGAATTCACTAGAAATCATCTGACCACTGGTTAACAGCCTCTGTATTAAACCGGGTTCTTATACCATTTTCAATTGTAAAAAAGGTTTTAGCTAGACAATATGAAGAAATAGAAAAGGAAATTCCTCACGCCCATGAGAAGCCTGGCTACTGATCACTGTCAAGAACAAGGTCACATGTAAATATCAGTAAAGGACATTCTAAAGGGAATGGAGGTAAGCTATCTCTATTTCAAAGAGCAGTAAACAAAATCAACCTTCACAATTCTGTTGTTTAAAAGAATTCCCATTAGAATAGAAATGGCATTAGTCTCAGAATAAAACTGTAAAAATATCAATAAACAGAAATGAGAACAGAAGGGGAATCTCTCCCAGTCTGCGATGATAGTAGAGCCCAACAGTAAGACTCCTCATTTTCCTGGCAGTAACTCAGCCAATGAATAGCTGTGGACTCTGTTTACTATAGCCCCCCCCCCACCAAATTCCTTTTCCTAACTATTAAAGAGTTCTCCTTCCCTTGCCATGTGGAGACTTGTATGTGGCTCATCATGGTTGCAGACTCTGAATTGCAGTTCTCTGCTGATCCCCAATAAACCCATTTTTGCTGGAGAAATATCTGGCAATATATTTATTTCAGGCCAATATTTCAGTGCCTGTATGGGGACCAGGGGAGACCCTGAAGGCTTCAGGGCTAGTGAGCAAACAGGTGCAGTAACCACAATTGAGCCCACTGTCACTCACTGCCTTCTTAGTGACCTTGGAGTTTGAAGGTACGTCTTCCTCATGGATGCAAGATCATGCCCTCTCTACATTTGAAGTTCTCTAGCTTTTATTCAAGAACTATTTTAAAGGTTTTGTCTTTCTGGTAAAGGCCTGTTTCTGTATGTGGGTACTCATTTGGCACTTCGATCTGATTTTAAGATCAGACTATTTCAACCTAAGCTGGCTTAAAACACCTTCAGCCCATTCCTTCCAGAACAGGGACTACTTCACTGAAACTGCCAGTTTTTCAGCCTTTGGCTTATACCTCTAGAAGGGGTTATTCTCTGGAAACTGGCTGAAAAGTCTTTGGCCTGGATCTTCTGGGGCCAATCTGTTTCCTTAGAATTGGCTGAGATTAGCTTGCAAGCTGTTTGAATTGAGTTGTTTGAGCTGTAAGCTATTTAAACTGTTTGAAAATTGTTTTTTTACTCTAGAGAAAAACCTCCGAGAAATAGGATTCCAGTTATATAAATATTTTGAGGGCCTCCTTACAGGGACTTCAGCCAGTTTTATGTTTAAAAACTATAGTCCTTCTTCATGTGCACTTCTAACTAAATGGACTGACCAGACCAATGGCAATTTAGAATATCAATGGCCATTAGGGAAACTTTTGAAATCTCCAAACTTAATTTCCTTAAAACTGAGTTGGACTACAAGAGCTTAAAAATTTCTATTTTGATTGGTATTTTGAACCTTCCAAATGTTATCAGAAGTCCAAAACTGCCTCTCTACAACGTAAGATTAAGATTAAAGGAGGCAAGCAAACAATTAAAGAAAAATAAAATGGTTCCTGAAGCCTCAGGCTCAGGAACCATTTCCTTGGCTTTTCTCAGGCTCTGAATCTGGCACCATCTTTCTCTTTCCCCTCTATGCCATCTCCATCTCCTCTATACCCTTAAGTCCCCCATGCTAATTCTCTCACTGATCTTCTCCTTTTCTCTGAAACTCACCCCATTCTCTTTCCTTCTGGACTTGTCAGGACCTGCCCCTTTAAAATTAAGCCTTTTGAGGATTCCTGGACTCTTGTATTTCCCTGAATTACAAGCCATAGTTAAAAATTTTCCCAAAGTAGCTGAAATCCTCACAGATTTGCTGAGGAATTTAATATAGCCATTCAAACTTATCAACCTGGTTTTTCTGGCTTATATACAAGCTAGTTCATATGCTTGTCAGTGAAGGCCAGGCCCAGCGTTGATGAAAACTGCTAATTGGGAAAATCCTGAAACGTCTCTAGAATTACAACCAGTGGACCAGAGCCCTAACTTATTATATAATCATGTTTGGGCAATCACTAGGCGACTTCATCAAGCAACTCCTAGGGCGTTTTCAAGCCTGTTTACTGGAACAAAATTTAGCCTTGCACAAAAAAATCTGATGAACCTGTTCATGACTATTATAATTGACTTCAGATTTTTTATTAAAATATAGTTGATTTATAATATTTGTTTCAGGTATACAACATAGTGATTTTTTTTTTACATCTTTATTGGGGTATAATTGCTTTACAATGGTGTGTTATTTTCTGCTTTATAACAAAGTGAATCAGTTATACATATACATATGTTCCCATACCTCTTCCCTCTTGCGTCTCCGTCCCTCCCACCCTCCCTATCCCACCCTCCCTATCCCACCCCTCTAGGTGGTCACAAAGCACCTAGCCGATCTCCCTGTGCTACGCAGCTGCTTCCCACTAGCTATCTATTTTACGTTTGGTAGTGTATATATGTCCATGACACGCTCTCGCTTTGCCACAGCTTTCCCTTCCCCCTCCCCATATCCTCAAGTCCATTCTCAAGTAGGTCTGTGTCTTTATTCCTGTCTTACCCCTAGGCTCTTCATGACATTTTTTTTTCTTAAATTCCATATATATGTGTTAGCATACGGTATTTGTCTTTCTCTTTCTGACTTACTTCACTCTGTATGACAGACTCTAGGTCCATCCACCTCATTACAAATAGCTCAATTTCGTTTCTTTTTATGGCTGAGTAATATTCCATTGTATATATGTGCCACATCTTCTTTATCCATTCATCCGATGATGGACACTTAGGTCGTTTCCATCTCCGGGCTATTGTAAATAGAGCTGCAATGAACATTTTGGTACATGACTCTTTTTGAATTATGGTTTTCTCAGGGTATATGCCCAGTAGTGGGATTGCTGGGTCATATGGTAGTTCTATTTGTAGTTTTTCCTCCCCACAGATACACCAGAAATACATCTACACATGGAACAACTCCTACAGAACACCTACTGAACACTGGCAGAAGACCTCAGACCTCCCAAAAGGCAAGAAATTCCCCACGTACCTGGGTAGGGCAAAAGGAAAAAGAATAAACAGAGACAAAAGGATAGGAACAGGACCTGCACCAATGGGAGGAAGCTGTGAAGGAGGAAAGGCTATCCTCTTTCTTTTCTTCCTTCCTCCCTCCCTCCCTCCCTTTGGTATCAAATCACTATGTTGTGAGATGATATCTTACAACATAGTGATTT